>NC_062262.1:27735788-28335788 GCF_916048215.2 Malus sylvestris
CAGCATAGCGGTCTTGTTTTGTTACCCTTGATTCACGTGCAGCTTGTTCAGCCTTCAAATAAAGAATGGACTCAAATAAATAATTAGTTGTGCTTCGATTGAAGGGAAAAGGGAATAAAATAATATAAAAGCAGGTCAAGTAAACCATAATCAAGGATCCTCCGAGAACATAAGCATAAACTCAATTGAATGTTTCAGTTACTTCCACCATTTCGGTAATTTAAATCGATTGAATGATGTAGTAATCAAACTTCTAACATGTCCTACACCTCAGTGACTACATAGAAGTGGTTTCTGTCTTTATTACTCAATGTACATAGTCAGATAATTAGAAACTCGCTAAAATTTAAGGCCTGTTGGGTATTCAGGACAGGACAGGACACATTAACTAGAAATTTTAATCAGGACTGGAGAGGGGGAGAGAGAGTATGTGCAATCGTTCAAATCAAGAAGTAAAAGAAAGAAAGAATACTTGTCGTTGTGCTTCCCGCTCTTGGCGCTTCTTTTCCCTCTTCTTGGATGCTTTAGCATCATACTCGCCCTCAACATCTTCCTCATCACTTCCCTCAACGGATTCTGTATTTAAAAATACATACTATGAGTTCATTTGACAGAATACCACATTTTTAAACTTATTTAATATCATTAGCACTTAAAGCTAGCTAGCTAGTGCAAAAGCTCACATACAAAATGTGCAGCTATACTAGTCCAAATTTGCACTTCATACGAGGTACATTTTCCATACAGAATACCTAATACATCCTTTACTTCCTCAATTTTTGTACCCTCCTCATGAATCCATAAACCTCATGACTCCGTCTCTGGAAATAATCGGCAGTCTACCCCAACAGATCAAACCGTGTAAACCATCATCCCCCAAATCCCAATTTGATCAGACCTTTATCTCTCACAGATACGGTTGCTTATATTTTCGTTCCTGATTATCTCGCCACTGCTTACCAATTGATATCTATTTCAATCACAATTCAATCAATTACAATCGCTTCTCGAATCAAAGAGAAACGAAGATCACAAAACCGCAGAGAGTCACAATTACTCATGAACTTAATCCAGTCTCTTACTAATATAAAATCAAATTTAGTCACTTCAAAGTAAAACACAAACCTTCTACACCTGGTGCAGCAGCAGCTGATGTGCTTGCTCCAGAAGCCGGCCTCCTACGCATCCGGCTATCGCCAGGCGCACGCACCACCGCCTCCCTCTGAGCAACCTAGATCAATATGAACAATCCAGAAAAAATCTATATAACAAATAAAGAAAATCATATAACTAAAAACAATTACGCTGCAGCCCAATTAGAGCTCAAAGAATCAAACCTGAGGTTCTTCTTCGTGTTCATGCGAAGATCGAGAATCTTGACGGCGTTTCCATAGAAATAGTGGAATTAATCCCAAAACAAGAAGCATAGAAAGAAAAATTGCCAACATTTCCTCCATATTTCCTCAATCTCAGGCCCTGTTGATGTTCCTTTTCTTTCTCTCAATTCTATTTTCTTAGGAATTCTCGGAAACCAAACAAAGAGTTAGGGTAAAGGGGATACCTTGAGAGCGGTTAAGCTTCGGACAATCAATGGAGCCTGGAAGGATTTGAATAGTGATTATAGGATCTAATTATAGGATCTAAGACGAGGGAAATAAATTTGAAATTTGGATAAAAGTTAAAATTTATAAATTGACATATATCAATTTCTTTGTTTGGATTTATAACATAGAATTTTAGAATTTCTGCGTGGAAAAAAAACTTTGAATTTGGGGCCTCCAATTTCCAAGTTTAATTTTCAGGTGTCATTTCTCAATTTCTATGATTGAGAGTTTACAATTAACAAATTCCGTTTTCAATTTCATTGTTCTTTTAAGTTAACCAAACAACAAAATTCACAAATTCTAGAAAATAAAATTCCTTCATTTCAATTTCCGTCATTTTAAAATTCCATAGTAATTTTAAATTTTTTCATTCAAACATAGTGTAAATGTAATTAGCATGAATTGGGAATCATTGAACTTACATTATGTTTGGATGACAAAATTGAAAGATTATTACACTATCTTTGGATGAAGAAATTTAAGATTATTAATAAATTTTAAAATGACTTAAATTGAAATAACGGAGTTTTATTTTTCAGAATTTATGAATTTTATTATTTGGTTAACCTAAAAAAAATAATGAAATTAAATACAGAATTTGTTATTTTTAAACTTTCAATTGTTGAAATTTAGAAATACACCTATTTAATTTACATGGAATTTAAATTTGAAAATTAGAGGTCCCAAATTCCAAGTTTTTTTTCACGTGGAAATTATAAATTTCTATTTATGAATCCAAACAAGGGAATTGGTGCATGTCAATTTATAAATTCTGACTTTTACCTAAATCCCAAATTTATTTTTCTCATCCAAACATGGTGTTAGAGATTAGATTTCTTCTGTTGTATAAATCATTTTATTTCTATAGAAATTTTTTTGTGTTCGGAACAAGGACGTGTCATTATACAAGTAATGAGATACTTGTATTAAAAATTAACAACTTAAACAATAAAACATCCCTCCACTTATATAATGACATAGAATATATTATTCATGTTACTCGCACAATGAAAGATTCTCGTTTTTCTCTATACATAAATATTCACACAATTATCACTTTTTCAAAATTTAAATATTTTAAAGTCAAAATATTTATAAAAATGAATATGATTTTTAGTTTAATTTTATATAAATATCCTTTAATAATATGTGACTTGAATTTCAAGGCATAAGAAGGAAAAAAATTTGTTTCCGACATGACTTAAAATTGTCTAGGTTAAATTTTTAAATTTTAACTAAGACTATTGCATATGGTCTATCATAAAGTAGCTAAATGAAAACAAAGTTTCACGTTCAATTTTGAATTAAAGACGTTAAAAATAATGAATCAACGTCAACTATAACCCCCTTGCCTTCCAAGCTACCGATGCGAATTCGAATCTCAAAACTAACGAGCTTGCAACCATTATATCAAATATCCATCTATGTCCCCTAATATTCTATTTACACTCTTCGTTCATCCACGAAAACTCGATAATTGCTTGGCACGCTGTCTGTCATTATCGTGCTTAGCAAATAACAAATAACACATCTTGTGCGAATTGAGAGACTTGTATCTTGAAGTTGTAGTCGACCATAATAACTTACATTACATGCATGAAAATACCATGACTTTAGGATCGCAACTACGTGCCTCTCTGCAACCGCGCACCAGCACCCATCAATTCCCTCTCCCCTAATTCCCATAAATTGCCCACATCCCTCGAACCCACAACCTCGACTTACTCCCCTACCCCAAGACTTCATCAGCGAATACCCAAAAAAACTCATAAATTTTTTTAAAACGGTAATACTAAAGAGACTAAATTTTTAAATTAAATTTGCAAATACATAACTAAGAATCAAATGATGTGATGCTACCATTTCATTTCCAACGAGTCCGAGCCATACATCCAACGCACACAGAGAATCCATCCATCCACATTATTATCAAAACTCACATAAGTCCCAAACCACATCAAATATCTACAACAGCCATCACTTAGCCACCATAAAAAATCGCTCACTCCTCAACCGCGCTATTATTTTCGGCTTGAAACTGGTTTTTCCCTTGTTTATTAACAGATAACGTCTGGAACTGGTTTTTCCCTTGTTTATTAACATATAACGTGACAATTAAGCCTCGGCGATCTCAGCGGATTCTGCAGCAGCTAGGATCAGCTCCGGCTGGATGCCTCCGACGTATGATTCATCCAATGCGTTGGGGAGTCCCAGTGCCTTCAATGCCAAGTGAGCTGCCTTTTGCCCTGAGATCATCATGGCTCCGAATGTAGGTCCCTGCATCCCCAATAATGTTACAAATTATATTATTAGGACTACGTTGATATCGACGGATACCAAACCCACAATGTTTATATCAAGTGGGAATCTTATTAGGACCACATAAAGATCTAGTAATGGTACTATTCCAAACATTAAAACAACAGGAAAAGAATGGAACAGCTTTTGGACCCACGTTCTTTCGTAATCACTATGCATGGATTGAGGCTTAAGTAATTCTACGGTCCTAAGGTGTTTTTGTTTCGTAATTAAACGCCGAGGGGAGAGGCCACTGTCTATCTACGCTGTGCATTTACATGTCAAAATTCGAAGCTTAAAACTAGGACGTTATGCTTGATAAATCAAATATTCTAATCCTTAATGTTTTATCTAAATCATCTAAGCTCACCACCGCGATCACCATTTTGACTAAATGTGATCGCGATGGCTTGAAGCGGTTGGATAAAATCAGCCAAGCACAGTAATGGCTATACCAAAAAGTAAAACAGTAAATAAATCAAGAACAAATGGAATGAGTCAGAAATGTACCATTCTTGGGGATCCATCAATCTCGGCAACTTCCATGCCGGTGACGATCATTCCTGGCACAATTTCCCTTGTGAGCTTCACGATAGCATCCTCAGCTGCGTTCATGTCCAAGGCCTTCATCCCGGGCACGCTCTCAATCATCCCAACGCTCCTCAGCCTCTTTACGCCGGTGGCTCCCATGGGTCCGTCGTGACCACATGAGCTCACCACAACCTTGGCCTCCATGACGTTGGGGTCCATGCACGACTGTGTGTCGTGGTTCATTGAGACCAAGGCCCAGTTGGTGACCACCCCACCAACTCTGCCACCCTTAATGATCAAGTCCTCGGCGGCCACAGCGTTGAAGAGCTTCACGTTGGGCCGGGCAAGGAGCTTGCTCATGATGGTGGAGGTGAATAGGGCAGCGTGCTTGATGACAACGTAGTTGTCTTGCTCATCGTAATCAATGCCGAGCTCGTTAAGGAAGAGATGGGCGGGTTTGCGCACAACCTATATATGTCAACATATAAATTAAATCTTAAGTACTACAAAATATAAGACAAAATATTTTCAAAATTTTCAAGTTAGAACATTGAAATATTTTCGAAATTTATATTGCTTTCCAAAATTGTACTTTTAATTTTCATAGCATTCATTTCTCACTAGAACATTTAACCAAATATACGGCCAACCCATTTAACGGAATAAGACTTGGTTGCAATTGTTGTAATGTTAACTAAATAGCGGGATTATCTCGCTTCCATAAATTCACCATAATCAAGCAATCTAATTGTGATTCATTAGTGCATAGATGAAATCTATATATATTGTATATTTGGAATTAATTAATAAGGAATTACTTTTCTACAAAATATACAAAATTTGTTTGATTTTCGAATGAAAATACAACAATATCAAACTATTTAATTAATTACAAAAATGGAAATAAAGAAATAAATTACAAAAAATAAATTAACGAATATTTATGCAAATAAAAACAGACATGCATAACGATACAGGTCAAATTATCCAAACAAGATGGGGCATGCGCGACACGTGTCACAGTCAAACGTTTCATTCATTTTACCGACAAACATGAATTTCAAATTAACAAACAATTTCCCAGAAAAAAGGCCAAAAACTAAGCACCCGGAAACCTTAAACGACCAAAAATGATAATTAAACTACAACAAATCATTAATTAAAAGTTTCAATAACTTTCCAAAAATATTAAAATTAATCATAAATGACAGTAATTACCATGGCAGAGAAGAGCTGGCCACCGAGCCATGCACCTCCACCGGGGCTGACGGACTGCTCGATGATGGCGACCTGAACGTCGGGGTTCTTGCTGAGTTCGTAGGCGCAGGATAGCCCGGCGGAGCCAGCACCGACGACAACGACGTCGGTGTCGGCGTAGGTGATCATGTCAGTCATGTAGCGCCTTGTCATCTCCCGGGAGACGATGGATTCCTTGATGGGGTCGAACTTGAAAGCGCTCAAGTCGTAGGAGGGGGTCAAGCCGTTGGCGGACATGGAGACGGAGAAGCCGCCGTTGTTGGCGGGGGCCGCCTTGGCCGGCTGAAGGCGGACCATGGGAGCGCCATGGAAGGAGGAGTCGAGGAGGGAGGACTTCTGGAGCTTGGCGGTGAGGGAGGAGGAGGTGAGGGTGGAAGCCATGGTTGCCATTGATTGATGCGAGAGAAGGAGAGAGAGGGAGAGAGAGAGAAGATGATAAGATGGGGTGATTTGGGGGTTTAGCGTTTGCAAGTCAAAAGATGGAAGTGAAGAGAGTGGTTATTTAAGGAGGAGGGTGACGTTTATGTAAAATTGAAGATGGACACGTGGGAAGAGGATAGGATATGAAGGGTCTAGAACCTCTTGGGAGGTACAAGTGGCAAGCATGAACCAGTCCACGGTGTGTGTTTGAGTGTGAGGAGAGTGAATAGAGAGGGAAATGTTAGATGACAAAGTTTATAAGGGAATTGCTAAAGGGATTATCTTAAATGTGATTTTCTATGAACTTTTTGTTATTTTATGTTTTTTATACAATTCTTATGTTAACGTTATAAAATTTTGTGCCAAGAATATGAGGTGATAGATAGTTCATAGGAAGTCTTACTTTGAAACAGTCTCCTTAGTATTTCTCAATTTGTAAACCAAATTTCGTAAACCAAAATATTAGATTGTTGATGATCATTTTATTACTCAAGTGTTGATTAATGTGTTTAATTTCTACTGAAAATATGACTTTAGCTCTTGAAACTCAAGTTTCTTTACATAAAACCCGACATAATCTTTTTATCTGAATAAAACCTAATGACTAGGCTCTACATAAGCAAAGTCATTAATTCTATTTGCCTTTACACATTTTGCATTTTTTTAAATGCCTAAAACACCCCTAATTAAAGTTTTAATGTATACATTAAATTCTATGCATATTTGAAGGGAGGGATTAATGAAAAAAAATGCATTAATGTTTAAAATCATTGCATGTTAATATATCATAACAAATTGTATGTTAATGCTTCTTGGAACAAAAAAAAAGCACTAATGTTATACTTTCCTTAAGATTTTGTAATTGTTTTTCAAATTTGCATAAAATTTGACAGTTTTAATTTGATCTTGTCATTTTCTTACCCAAATTGTGACATCCCACATCGCTCAGGGGAGTGATCCTTAAATGTATATTCTCATCCCTACCTAGCACGAGGCCTTTTGAGAGCTCATTAGCTTCGGGTTCCGTAGAAACTCCGAAGTTAAACGAGAAGGAGGCCAGAGCACTCCCAGGATGGGTAACCCACTAGGAAGTTGCTCGTGAGTTCCCAAAAACAAAACTGTGAGGGAATGGTAACCCCAAAGCGGACAATATCATGCTACGTTGGTGGAACGGGCCCGGGATGTGGTGGACCCGGGCGAGGATGTGACAAATGGTATTAGAGCCAATCCCTGGCCGGAAGTGTGCCGACAAGGACGTCAGGCCCCTAATGGGGGTGGATTGTGACATCCCACATCGCCCAGGGGAATGATCCTTAAATGTATATTCTCATCCCTACCTAGCATGAGGCCTTTTGGGAGCTCATTGGCTTCGGGTTCCGTAGGAACTCCGAAGTTAAGCGAGAAGGAGGCCAGAGCACTCCCAGGATGGGTGACCCACTAGGAAGTTGCTCGTGAGTTTCCAAAAACAAAACCGTGAGGGAATGGTAAGCCCAAAACGGACAATATCGTGCTACGGTGGGAGAACGGGCCCGGGATGTGGTGGACCCGGGCCGGGATGTGACACAAATGAAAATCTGAAAGGGCACTATAAAATTTATCCAGTAATAATACATGCAAAATAATTTACTTATAAAATTAAAGAAATGTTATTTGATTCAAAAGAAATTTATCTATATTTTATATAATAATATAGGTGAATCATTGCACAAATATATATTAGGAATAAAATGTGCCCAATATATATATAATGCATACAAATAATTCACCTACAAATAAAGGAAATTTGGTTAAAAATAATATATCTACTACTTTCAATTTTCCTATTTTTTTTTTTTTTTTACAAACATAATGTACCTACAATATAATTTACCTATTGTTTAATCAAATAAAAACATAAGGTATCTATTGTTTCATTTTAATGGTGATAATTTGTCTTGGTTTAGTTTTTACGAAATAATTTAGGCACTGTTTAACTTGACCGAAATAATGTAACTACTATTTTAATTTACCTAGAAAATAAATGCTATTTCATTCTGTTTGGACCCAATTTTACGTCATCGGCCCAAGCAATCGAGGCCGTTGAGTAAACATGATTCTTTATCGTCGGATAAGAAAGTTAAGATAATTTGCTATTGTTAAGAGATAATATGATGGTTTTTAATCATAATAATTATCTTTTAATAAATTATCTTAGTTTTCTTGTACGAAATAAATTAGAGAGATTCTTGGACTCTTCACTTGGCCTAACATGGATTTGCAAGCCGAAGATAATGGGGGATAGGACCTAAGCGGGCTAGGATGTTGTTAGATGATGGAAGACTTGCATGCCGTGTGAAAAGCTACAAGTTATATATATATGTAGGCTGCATAGTTTGCATGCCCATCAGCCTATGTCATGCAAAAATCTCCCAAACTTTATAGTTATATATATATATATATATATATATATATATATATATAGATAATGGTGGTTATTTTGATGGGATTAAGCTTTGATTGATGTGATAAGGTCTAAGGTGTGACTGTAGGTGCATAAAACATAAAGTGGTCAGAGTTTCATTTATTATGATTATGCATGGGATAAATGAGTGGTCAGCAGCAATAGTTAGAGAGTTGAAGTCACGAACTACAATATGAGGATATGCTTGGCTTTTGACGTGGATCAACTTCAGGAATTAGAGTTGCAATTAAACTCTACAATATTATCAGACCTTGCCAAGCAGAAAAATGAATACTATAAATACAAGACTCGGTGCAACATTCAAGGGACCTCCAATTCAACACACAAAACTGCCCTGCGCAAACCCTCTCAACAACTTTGAGATTTTTTATTTTCTTTTTCGCCGACACATCTTCAGTTGGCATAAATAGCATTGTGGAGACAACCGGTGATATCTTCAGTTGGCATAAACAGCACTGTCGTCGTAGAATCAGCCGATCTCGCAGCATCTTCAGTTGGCATAAATAGCACTACGTCGAGGCTGACTGGTTACCTATCCAAGTCTCGGTCGAGAAGGATTTCCGAATCCTTGTTGGTCTAGGTCATCTCATCAGCCTTCTCGGCGAAGTGAGATGTTACGAGTTACTACATTCGGCACATTGGAAGCCGATTTGATATTGAACTTCGCTAAGTTAGCAGCCTTGTCTTCAGGCTCTAGAACCCGAAGGCCGAGACAAGTTCTTTCCTCGACCGCAATCGCAAGACGCAGAAGTCAACCGTGCACCCAATGCAACATCAACATATTTTACTCTTCGGCCGAGCTCGGCTGACGAGTTGGCACGCCCCGTACACAACCAAATGACGTAGTTAGCTCATAGATTACTCGGCATGCGCGCCACGTAGGTTTGGTAGATTTTAGGGTCAACATTTTGGCACGCCCAATGGGACCTAGTGCTAAAACTACGAAGTTCACATGATATATCAAGATCACTATCGGGATGAGATTTAGCGCCTATTCAAGGAAATTGTTGAGCAACAAAAACGCCTTGGCCAGATCATTGAAGCAAATGAAGAAAGGCGAAAAGCTTTCTTTCAAATGATAAAGGTGAAGGTTCATCACAGCTTACAAGATCAATGGTTAAATGAAGATAGAGCTCGATATTATGAATTGATCGATAAGAAAACGCTTATTGGGTTCAAATCAATTCCATTTGAAGAATGGTTGGATAAAAAAGTCGGGGGGCAAATTTCCACTCCGGCCACAATCAAAATTCGGCCTCAGAACATTGTCGAGACGGCCGAAGAAAAACCTAGGCCACCTGTTGTCTCGATCGAGATTGAAAGTGTGGTAGGCCTAGAAGAAAAAATTCAAGTTTCTGAGCCACAAATCTACTTAGAAAATGATTCGTCAAATGAGTGCTCAAATGACGAACAAGGCCAAGACATAGGCTTAGCCAGAAAAACCGCGCCAATTGATATGATTATTGGTGATAAAGCCGATAAGGAGAAATCTCATTCGGTCAAATCATTTGAATTAAAAGCCGAAATTATGCCTGGGGGGCATAATAATTGTTCAACACATTTGGCGGCCGAAAATGAAAAATATTTCACCAAGTCAGAAATATTTGGAGATGATCTTTTATTCAGCTTTGGAAAATGTCAAAGTGAAAATTTTGATGTAAAAAGATCTTGGCTTGGAATAAAACATCGTTGGCCTCCTCCTCTTGATAGCTCGGCCACTTTTGTTTTCTTTTATTAAGAAAAGGAATAAATTATTTTCTTAATCATCTGGCTAATTAAGCCGATGCATAAGAAAATAAGGGGGGCAATGTCCAAAAGGAATAGATTTTGGCTGTCTAGGCCGAGGCAGATTCAGGTAATCGGCTGTTTAGGCCGAGGTAATCTTTTTTGCGGAGCTCGGTGAAATTGGATACGTGCATGCGAATTTTTTCCTAATGATGGTAGACTTATTCAACAAAAGTGGATATTTAATTAGATATAGGCTTTAGCCTATGGATGTGGCTAATGGGGAATTGTCAGAATACCATTGGAAAGACAAATATATATATATATTTTATATAAGTAAGACTCAGCCATGAGGTTTTATAGTCGAAGTTGGGTTGTCAAATCCAAGAGTTAGGATATTTAATGAGCTTCGGCCTTGGATCAGTATATATATATATATAGGCGCTGCCAAGAAAATTTCTTCTAGACCTTGGTTTAGGTTTTCTCGGCCTCAGCCTGTTTTACCCTTTACCCCAATTCTTCTCTACCCCTTCCCGAATTCTTCTCGACCTTCTGGCGAGTTGTCGAGCCTGGTATGGAGTTGTAGCAGTCGAGGAAGGCCGTGGCGTTGGCAGAACATACATGTTATTGCCGAGGAACAAAATTTGTTTCGGCAATACAACGAAATGTTGTCGGCTACGAACAGTTAATTTCCTTAACCATTCGATTTACGAGCCGAAGCTCAAGGAAACTGGGAGGCAATGTTTGGACCCGATTTTACACCATCAGCCCAAGCAATCGAGGTCGTTGAGTAAACATGGTTCTTAATCGTCGGATAAGAAAGTTCAGATAATTTGCTATTGTTAAGAGATAATATGATGGTTTTTAATCATAATAATTATCTTTTAATAAATTATCTTAGTTTTCTTGTACAAAATAAATTATAGAGATTCTTGGACTTTTCACTTAGCCTAACATGGATCTGCAAGCCGAAGATAATGGTGGATAGGACCTAAGTGGGCTAGGATGTTATCAGATGATGGAAGACTTGCATGCCGTGTGAAAAGCTATAAGTTATATATATATGTAAGCTGTATAGTTTACATGCCATCAGCCTATGCCGTGCAAAAATCTCCCAGACTATATAGTTATATATATATATATATAATGGTGGTTATTTTGATAGGATTAAACTTTGATTGATGTGATAAGGTCTAAGGCGTGACTGTAGGTGCATAAAAGATAAAGTGGCCAGAGTTTCATTTATTATGATTATGCATGGGATATATGAGTGGTCAGTAGCAACAGTTAGAGAGTTGAAGTCACGGACTACAATATGAGGATATGCTGGGCTTTTGATGCGGATCAACTTCAGGAATTAGAGTTGCAATTAAACTCTACAATATTATCAGACCTTGCCAAGCAGAAAAATGAATACTATAAATACAAGACTCGGTGCAACATTCAAGGGACCTCCAATTCAACACACAAAACTGCCCTGCGCAAACCCTCTCAACAACTTTGAGATTTTTTATTTTCTTTTTCGTCGACACATCTTCAGTTGGCATAAACAGCACTGTCGCCGTAGAATCAACTGATCTCGCAGCATCTTCAGTTGGCATAAACAACATTGCGTCGAGGCCGACTGGTTACCTATCCAAGTCTCGGTCGAGAAGGATTTCCGAATCCTTGTTGGTTGAGGTCATCTCATTAGCCTTCTCGGCGAAGTGAGGTGTTACGAGTTACTACATTCGGCACATTGGAAGCCGAATTTGATATTGAACTTCGCTAAGTTAGCAGCCTTGTCTTCAGGCTCTAGAACTCGAAAGCCGAGACAAGTTCCTTCCTCGGCCGCAATCGCAAGACGCAGAAGTTAGCCGCGCACCCAACGCAACATCAACATATTTTACTCCTCGGCCAACGAGTTGGCACGCCCCGCACACAATCGAATGACGTAGTTAGCTCATAGATTACTCGGCCTGCGAGCCACATAGGCTTGGTAGATTTTAGGGTCAACAGATTCAAAATTAATTTACTTATATTTTACATATAAATATAGATAAATTATTTTTAACATGCATATATGATAACAAATAAAAAATGTCTAATCTATGTAAAATAATTTACCAACAACATAAAGAACATTAATTGGTTTTTTTTTATTTTTTATCAAACAATATTATTTGATGCAAAATAACTGATTATACAAAGGATTTTCATTTTTCATACGAAAAATGTGCCCATAATTATTTATGAATATGGATAAATTAGTGTATATATATACATGTTACTAATATTTATGATACAAGAAAGGTAAATTTCCATATGGGGTTAATTGCTAATCATAATTAGGGTGAGTAATAATATTTATTGACATAATTAGGGTTTTGTGGCATAAGTTGTAAATATGTTGTAATAATTGGTTACATATTTGTCTACATGGTAGTCTATTTGAATTTTGGGTTTTATTTGAATATTTATTACTGGGTGGGTTTTTGTTTTGAAAATAGGAGTTTCAAGGGCCTTTATCTAAAGAACTGACACACCCCGATCCTAGAATCAAGGTGTGCTGGCCGTCACGTGAGCGTGACGTAACCAAAACAGCGATACGGAAGCAAAAGATAAAAGAAATACGAAGGAATAAAAACCAACTACTAGCAATAATATCCAACTAACATGCTAGAGTGAGTTTAAGTGTGAAACGCACATATTCAGAGCATAAGTACTAAGTGCAGTCAAGTAGAACCATTACTAAATTACAACACCCGAAGGTGAGTCCTACATTTAAGTGGTCTGTCAAAACGCCATGGGAATCCTCATGAGCCACCAACACTGCTAACTAGAACCTAGAGGGGGGCAAAACAAGATTGAGTGGGTCAGTAAAACAAATCTTTTTCAAAAACCTTATCTCTTTTCAAAGGTTCTAACCCCTCGCCATAAAACCTATAACTTTCCCAGGAATATAAAAATGTAATTACTTATCTCAAAACCAGCTCAGAAATAGTGATATGTAAAGTATATGCCATGTCAAATATATTTCATCATATCATAAGTATATCAGTGAAGTTCATCATAAATAATAACATGTCAACCGAGTGATCAGCCCGGCTGAAACTATAGCTCATAATCAATCTCATCAATCAATCTAGCCGGAGTCACCATAAGTGACCTGTACGGCACTACACTACACATAAATCGGAACTACCTGAAGTAGTCTATACGACAAGAATGATGTAAGAATACGCTCTAGTGCTTCTTTCATCAACAGCTGTATAATAATTTAAAGTCACCTACAAGTCGGAACCACCTCTAATGGTCTGTACGACATGTCAGAACGACCTCTAATGGTCTGTACGACATGCCCCTACTTGGATCCAAGGTGAGCGTGTGGTGCGGGGTGAATAATATAAGCACTAACACCAGGGGTGCAGGTTATGAGCTCTCAACACAATTTACATCATCAATAGTCTCATAATTTTAATTTATGAACTTACCTGGCACTTACATGTGTGTCTGCATCACCAATCATGCATGTATGCAATTACTAATGCATAAATAAAATAGATATATATTTTGCATGGCATTTCATAACGCATTTCATATCACATTTCACTTAAATTGATTTTCTGGGAAAAATCTCATTTATATAGGTATATACAGAAAACAAAATTGCCCACTCACCTGGAGTTCACCCTACAACTCCCTAGCACAGCACATCAAGGCGTCATGACGATCGGCGCCTAGAATAATCATCAAGACATGCCTCAGAAATCATATCGATAGAATATAACTTATATAAAACACGTCACCACGTAGATCGATCCGGAAACTCTGCAACTCAGATTTCTGATCTGAAACTTCCAGAGATCTACCTCTAGGACAACATCCTAAAATTTCATTACCATCCAATGGTCGGATCTCCGTCAATTGCCAAAACCAAGTGACGGTTAACATTTTATAATGTGAACTTACAACTGCAATTCCGAAAGATCCGTAAATCGGATTCCCAATCCGTAAGTTCCTATAATCCTCAAATATTACGTATTACAAGGTATCAAAGTTTGGTGACGATCCAACGGTCGGATCGTCAATTCACATTTTCACCTAACCACGAATCGAAACGAACTTAGGTTCAATTACTCAATTTACGTCAATCAATTATCAAAATTGAACCTAGAACATTAAACACATGCTAAGAATGACATTGGCAGGCCACTGGCCACGCGCCGCCGCACGGGCCGCCGCGGGTGGCGGTCGGCCGCCCTGGCTCACCGGTAAATCCAACTATCTCAAAAAATTACCAAAATTTACAAAAATGAAGATCTCAATGAGTTTAGTAAACTTTATACCTGTGGTCAAGGCCAATTTGGCCTGTAAAGGCTCCAATTTCATCAAACCCGTGAAGAACCCTAGAAATGGGTGTTTTCAATTCGACCTCCAAAACCACTCCGATGCTCCAAATAATGCTTGGGCTTTGTTCCAGGTCCTAATGGAATGCTAATGGTGTTAGTAATTGAAAGAAAACGCTTCAAGATTTGAAGAATTAGTAAACTAAGCCACCGCACACACCATACGATTTCATCCAATTTCAAGGCCAAATTCTTTAATTTGGGGGGTGTAATAGGAAGAGGGAAGATCATAAAGGGTTTTCCAAGTGATGGTTTGAAGTAACTCACCGAAAAAATGAAGAAATTTCGACGGAAATGGGTGGAAAACCCACCGGGTCGCGCGGGTCATGGGTTGAAAACCCATTTCTGTTCTTCTTCCTCCGTTTCTCGCCCTCTCTCCTTTCCTCATTTTCCCTTCTCTGATTGGCCAGAAACTTCTCTCTCCTTTCCCTATTCGCCCAGCTTCTCTCCTGAAACTTTCCTGGAGCTGTCTTTTTCTTCCTTCTGGTTGGGCAGTTTTGCCCAACCCTCTTTCTTCTTTTCTCTACCAGTCACGCGCACACACACATACACAAAACTTTCCTTCATCTTTTTATTTATTTTTTATTTCCTTTCCCTTACATCCAAGCCATCCATTTCAGATTTCCTTTAATCTGGGCCATCCAAATGGCACACCAAAATTTTATAATAAAATTCATAAAATGCCCAAACTTCAAACTTTAAAATATTTTTCGTTATAACTCCAAATCACGAACCGTCTGCGCCCACGCTTCCGTAGTGACGAATACTACAAGGATATGTCAATAAAACAAATCTTGGATGGCATGACACAACGATTAACCTCGAATAATGTGTGTGCCTCAAAGGGAATTTTTGTAAAATCCTTTATTAAAACTTTAAAAACTCTTAAAATCAAAGACGGGCTGTCACAAGAACCCTATTTTCTATTGATTGTAAACTTGGTTTAAAAATGGTCTCTCTGAACAGATATTCATATCAGAAATGAATATATTGGGGGAAAGGGATCCTCTTCGGATCCCTTCCACTTAATCATCCTCATCAAACAATTCAAGCCCTTGAAATTTGATCAAACGACTAAATGATAGGAGATACAAGTGGCAAGCATGAACCAGTCGACAATGTGTGTTTGTGTGTGAGGAGAGTGAATAGAGATGGAAATGTTAGAGAGACCAAATTTGTAAGGAAAATGACAAGAAGATTATCTTAAATGTGACTTTCTATGAACTTTCCACTATTTTATGTTTTTGATACAATTTTTGTGTCAACGTTATAAAATTTTGTGCCAAGAATATGGAATGACAAAGAGTCCATGAAGAGTCTTATTTTGAGCGAGATAGGCTCCTTAGCATTTCTCAATTTGTAAACTAAATCTCGTAAACCAAATGATGAAATTGTTGATGATTAGTTTATTACTCAAGTGTTGATTAACGTGATTATTTTATATTGATTGTAAACTTAATTTAAAAATCGTTTAACTGAATAGATATTCATATTAGAAATGAATAAATTGGGCTCTCACGGTTGACTGTTTAGCCAAATAAGAATATGAGGGTCAAACTTGACTAGCCATGGGGAAATTATCTTGATAGTTTGATAGCAAACTGTCAAGATAATGTGATTAGCTTGTAGGCTTGTACGTCGATGTCATAGCAAATTGCATTAAGATAATTTTAAAAGTTGAATTGGCTAATCAAAGATGTGATAAAAGATGGCAAAATAATGATCACATCACTTCCTTCGTGATTTTACACGCTGCTTGTTCCAATAGCATCAATTGCGTGCTGCTAGTAATTGTTGGATTTTTAGATCGTCGGCTCCGTTCCACTCTAACGACCTGCCCAATCCGTTGTTCCAATAGCATCAATTGTTTGCTGCTTGTAATTGTTGGATTTTTAGATCGTCAGCTTTGTTTCACTCTAACGATACCGGTACTGTCCTCATCTTTACCACCTGCCCAATTTGTCAAGTGTGGGGTTGGATTTTTAGATCGTCGGCTCCGTTCCACTTTAACGACACCGATACTGTCCCCACTTGCCCAATTCGTTGTTCCAATAGCATCAATTGCATGCTGCTTGTAATTGTTGGATTTTTAGATCGTCGGTTTCGTTCCACTCTAACGACACCGATATTGTTCCCATCTTTACTACATGCCCAATCCGTCAGGTGTGGGGTTGGATTTTTAGATCGTCGGATCTGTTCCACTTTAACGACACCGATACTGTCCCCATCTTTACCACCTGCCTAATCCGTCAGGTGTGCCATCTTTACCACAAAATGCCTTTGTATTAGTTAGAGTAGAGTAATAATACTATTTAAACCTATTGTGGAGATCCACAGCTTATCCGATGTGGGATTCTTAATACTTCTCCTCATGTGTAACCTCATTTAGTGGTTCACATATAGAGATTCACGTCGGTAATTGCAAGGGCCCGAAACCGTGGGCTCTAATATCATGTTGGATTTTTAGATTGCCAGGCCCGCCTCACTCTAACAACACCGATATTGTCCCCATCTTTACCACATGCCCAATCCGTCAAGTGTGGGTTGGATTTTTAGATCATCGGCTCCGTTCCACTTTAACGACACTGATATTGTCCCTACTTGCCCAATTTGTTGTTCCAATAGCATCAATTGCGTGCTACTTGTAATTGTTGGATTTTTAGATCGTCGGTTCCGTTCCACTCTAACGACACCGATATTGTCCCCATCTTTACCATCTGCCCAATCCGTCAGGTGTGGGGTTGGATTTTTAGATCGTCAGATCCGTTCCACTCTAACGACATCGATACTGTCCCCATCTTTACCACATGCCCAATCTGTTAGGTGTGCCATCTTTACCCCATCTTTACCACCTGTCAAATCTATCAGATATGCCATCTTTACCACAAAATGTCTCTGTATTAGTTAGAGTAGGGTAATAATACTATTTAAACCCACTGTGGAGATCCACAACTCATCCGATGTGGGATTCTTAATACTCCTCCTCATGTGTAACCTTATTTAGTGGTTCACATGTGGAGATGCACGTCAGTAATTGCAAGGGCCCGAAACCGTGGGCTCTGATACCATGTTGGATTTTTAGATTGACAGGCCCGACTCGCTCTAACGACACCGATACTGTCCCCATCTTTACCACATGCTCAATCGGTCAGGTGTGAGGTTTTACCACAAAAACCCTTGGTATTAATTAGAGTAGGGTAATACTATTTAAACCCATTGTGGAACTTTATCCTTACCGATGTGGGATTCTTAACAGTAATTATCATGTGGTATGAAGTTTTAGGAAGCATGGTGCAGTCGAAATTGCTTGTACAGTTTATCATCCAAGGCATACATGTCTCTATAATATACCGCACAACGTGAAAAGGATTTCCAATTCAACTAACACATCAATGCTCTGTGAAACCCTTCACAATCCTGCATGAAAAATACAAACGGATTTACTATCAGTCAAACACATATACCGTTTGGTTAAACAAATTTGAGTTGGCAGTCGATGCAAATTCAGTCTGGTTAGATATGTTTGGGTTGGCAACCAGCAAATATGACAGTTTGGTTAAACAGCACCAGAGTTGTAGAATCTATCCAGTTTAGGAGTCTTGACAGTTTGATTAAACAAAAAGTTTCATAAGTTCGATTGGCTATCTATCCCAAATCTTTGCCGACGAACACATTGGTCATGGAGGAGGTGCTTCGTTGTAGGAACTGCGCTGATTCGGGAAATAGAGGAATCTGTAGGATGAGAACAATGGCAGATCCAGGAAATAATGTTTGGGGGGTCAATAAGGATAGCGCGCAGCGCGTAAATTTTTTTTAACAGAAACGGCATGCATATCGTTATTTCATCGAGTCTTGGTAGGATAGCGCGACCAGCTACTCCAAAATCCTTGTTCAAAGGTCCTGAATGTTCAAACCTGGAGGAAGAGATTGCTTCAACTTGTCGGCCTTCTCGGAATCAAACACACAAAGTGTGTAAAGGTACTTGGAGCACCGAACCTTGAACTTGACAGCATCCTTGGTCCTCTTGATTTTGACATTGCGGGCCATTCCTTCTTGCAGTTAGAAGGAAATCCTTGATCTCATGGATCTGCTTCGGCATTTTGCTTGTTGCTCGGTCAAGACCAGAGGCTGTGAGTTCTCTCTCAAAGTCCGCTTATCTCTATTTTGATGTTTCCTGGTATGAACTACCAGTACACTCTGATTTCAAATAGTTCTGAAAATAGAAGTACTTCTGGTGGAAGTGATAATTCCAATCCCACAAGTTCCTTGAATATAAAGAGATTTTGTTATGTACTCACAAAAGAAGTGCAAAATCATGCATTTGATCTCAAATACTTAAGCCGTTGCTCTCCTGACAAGAACTGCACTCCTTTGTTCGCATCTGATTTGGCTCGTGTTGTTTCGTTGAAGCCTATCGAGTGTATGAAAGATGCGAAAAGGTTGAGATTTCTGGTGGAATTTGTAGACAGCAACAACGTCTGGTATCGAAGGCCATTTGATCCCAATACAACTTTGATTGGAAAAGGCTCATGGGATGCAGAGACAAATCAGCTGTCTTGTGTTGCATGTCGATTCTTGGATGCAGCAGGTTCTTGGAACAATACTCGTGTTGGTGATTGTTCAACAAGAATTACCTTGAGGTTTCCTGCAGTATGGACAATCGGGAAGACAAGTAGCATGGCAGGGGAGATTTGGAGCAACAAAAATGTCACAAAGTTGGGTTACTTTGAAAAGATCATGTTCGAAAGTCCTCAGGATGACATCAGAAGGGTTCTGATTCCTAGTGTGAAGTATGAGTACACCAAAACCAAACAAGTAAACAATTCGTCTTCAACCACCCCAGCCGAGGAGTTCTTTCAGACCTTTCGTCGAACACTTGATGTGCAGCCAAGGGGTCTCACCAGCAGCTCCAAGGGGTCTCTAAGGTTGTTTCCATGGCTTCCAAGGGGTCATGCGACCTCATTGACCCCACTGTGGATCCGCCACTGGATGAGAAGAAGGCGGAGGTTGAAGGGACCAAGGAGAGGAAAGGAGCGGAGAAAGGATATGCGGTGGAGATGTAGGGCCCAAATCGATTTTTTAATTTTATAATATTTTTTATTTGGTTTAAAACAAATAACAATTTTTTATTAATTTTTTGTCTAAGTGGCTAAAATTTGGATCCTCCTGATCAAGACCAAATCCAACGGTTACAAACAGGAAAGTCATTTTAAAATTATGATAATTATAACCTTTAGATGAAAATTCAACGGCCCTATCTTGATCAAGAGAATCATTTCCTTGGGCTTAGGGGAGGATCCAAATTTCTTCTAATCCAAATTTGACATTCATATCAAAATATGACTCTACATTTGCCACGTCATCACTTACCAATCAAATTAACAGAAAATTTAACGAGGATTGGACAAAATGCTGTGTTTTGCCTGTTTCTAGAATTGATTTAATTTTATTTTGGCCCTCGATAAAGAGTTTGCAAGTGAAATCTAGGTAAAAGCGTAATATTTTCATAGACATTGAAATTAATACAGCCACATCACACAGTTTATAGAAACTTAATAGACACGGGAAACACAATCCACATAGCAGACTGGCTTATAGTTGATACAATATTTCAGATAACAAACTTCTCAACTGAGGGTTCAGAACTTCAGAGAGACGCATTCTGCAGAGGTCGATGTTGCTGCAGGTTGCAACGACTCAGAAACCGTGAATTTTGATATTGTCTTTCTTCACAATCCCAGCCTGTATAAAACAAAATTGTGAATCAGGACCAGACTCCTCCAAATTGGCTCTGTAAGACCATCTAATGGAATAATCAAGGAAGCAACTTTGACGGTTTTATAATACATGTAGAACATTTAACGTCATCAAACCATTCTGTGAACTACCTGGACTAGAAAGGTAGATACGTTCTTTCGCTGATCACCTTGAAGCTGAATGACCTACGGACAAACAACAATACAACAATTAGGGGGTGTGTATTAGAAACTATATTATAGATTTTACTGTTAAGCACGCACCTGTCCTAGTTCTGGGTCCTGGACAACAGTACCATTGCAGCAAAATTCCTTCTTAAGGTCTTTGAGTATCTTGTTGTAGCTAAACTCTTTCTTCAATCCCTGCACAGTAGTCAGGCTTTTCCTGCCATTGCGTTGCTGTACACGGATGTGTACATACTCTTTTGTCCCAGCACCCGAGTCCTCAGCAGTTGCCTCGGCAAAAGGATCTGAACCCAAGAAACAGCAATTCAATTAGATAAATGGAGGGACGCACAAGAAAGGATGAAAGACAAGCAAGGCAACGATAGATGCTCACATCTCATAAGATCATAAAAAATTTAAAGCACTAATCCAATGTTCAAATAGTGAAAACAAAAACCTAATGTGAGGATGTCATGAAAAATAGCCTTCCATACTCCAGCCCCCTCATGCAAAATTAGACTAACAAGCAGCAGATATTTTTTTCCACGGTCTTAACCAAATATTCTATACTCTCGTTTCGCACTCTGAAGGATCAATAAATCAGATTTTTTTACTTGCCAACTAAGTATAAGCACAGAAAAACTCATCAGCAATCAAGAGAACTGAGGGGAAAATAAAGGGGGTAGCCTTCTACAAGCGTATAAACTTATCATTTTTATCACTTATGCACAAAGCGGTGAAATTTTTTAGTTTTGAGCATAACTCAGATTCCTAAGAATGGTAAGCTCTCCACTTTACGTACAATTATTTAGAAAATATCAAACAACTAGACACAAATCTATATACCTTACAGTAAAAAGCCCACTAAATTATAATGGAGTAGCCTAGCTCCATCACTTTTCATAAGTTTTTAGGAAAAGAGATGTAATCTATCCTAGTGAATGTGGATTTGATGCACAAGATCGTCTCTGCTGTGCTTATATTATATAAAAGTGAAAATGACTTCCGATCGTCCCTGCTCTGCTGTGCTCAGTAGATAAGAAGCTAAGAAGCAACAGTAACCCATAACTTTAATGCCTACAGTTCAAATCCCCACACTCACAACCCTATATTTTGACCAGTACATATTAAATCAGATCGTATAGACCACGTTCCAAACAATTGAACCAATGCCTTCAGAAAGAATTGTAGCCAAATCAAACCATGTAGGTTATCAAAAATGTCCAGATAAGCAGTTTAGCTTGGTTTCTTGAGTTAATCAGGTTGTCAGATTGCTGAATTACTCTAGTTGACACTATCTCTTGATAAACAACAACAAACCAATTTCTCAAACTCCACGTCTACTAAATTGCAACAGTATTGAATATCGGTGACTAAAAATGCTCTCGAGCATATAGGTGCCCAGTTTTTCAACCAATCAAACGTCCTGGAGCTATTATCCAACTTATCCAATTGGATTCGAATACAGGCGCACACAAGCATGCGTTCAAGCACATAAACACACACAAATGAGTTACGAATCAGCCCTAAACATACCAAAGGCAGTGGGAAGCTGTACGTCGATGTCAGACATGAAACTTAGCTGATTCAACTAAGCGACCCTGCTAACCGGAATGCTCAGACCTGGATCACATTAAACAAAAAATATAAATCTTCATGTCCTCCATCACATATAATCAAGATAATAACACAAAAAGAACAGATCACATAATCGAAAAGAATTTTCGCAACTCATCCGGAATAATCAACTGCGTAATCACAAGGGAGTAAACAAAATCTATATCGAATCAGTTGCAATCTCACCCTCGGAAAAAACTAATTGACACCCAAAAACAAAGAGGGTTCGAAAAAAGCACCAAACTTTTCGGCTTCATCTAATCAAACATGAAAATAATATATTTTTCAAGTACTTTACTGGAAAAATTAAAAATCAGAACACCAAAAAGAACTTAATTCCCAGTTTTTTTTCTTTCCAGAGCGTCCTGTAAATAATAAAAATTAAAGTAATTCTACCTCTCAGAATATTATCAATTTAAAAAAAAAATAGAAAGAAAAAAAAAAAGATTTCCAATTTATACAAAACCCCTAAAATTCGGACCAGATATTAAACCATCAAAAACCCTAGAACAAAGACGAACAGAAATTCGGTAAGGGGATCGAAGAACGAATTACCTGATCTGATAATTAGGGTTTTGGAATTGGCGAGTCGGATCGAGATAAAACCCTAACCCCAAATATCAGATGAGCCTGAGCGAGCTCTCTCGACCGCGTTTACTAGATTGCTGTTTGGGAAGACGGAAAAAGTGAACAGAAAATTGGGGCTTTGAGATAGATATTTATTGAATAAACAAATAAACAAATAATAATTAAATAAACTTAAAAATATGTGCAAGGGGGAGCGTGGCTTTGGTCATTTGCACGCGCAGGCGTTTCATTAGATAGTCCACGCGCTGATGAGAGCACTAGTTTTGGGTTTGGTTTATTTGAGTGACAGCTGTGGGTAGCTGGGAGCGAGTAGAAGTTGAAACAGAAAAACAATGTCTGGCTTTCTGAGTTGGTAAGTCGGTCTAATGACCTTGTCCATTCTGGGCAATAAACGGCACCGTCTCTTGCGGGGCAATTGAAGTCCGCGTGAAGGGCAAAATAGATGAGTCTTCCTAAAAATCTCACTCTGATCTAAGTTAGTATTACAGTTTTGTAATATTTCTGTTTACTTAAAAATAGAAAGTCTCATATTTGACACATCAAAAATACGTATAGAAGTTGAATACCCATTTCTTAGACTAGAATATCTCAATTCTCGTAGAGTAAAATATCGTTATAGAAAGAAAAAATCACACTTGTATTTATTTTTTTATTGTTTCCACCCCCTGAGAATTTACAATTTAGGGTAAACTCCTTCAAAGCCAAAACTATCTTCGAAGCTACTTAATATAATTTGGGTGCGGTTGTTGCACCAGACTGTTTCGGACTGAACTAGCTTCAGAGACTAAGCTGGATTGGCTTAGACTAGACTAAGCTAAACTATATTAGTGAAGCATTTGGTGCAGTGTCGGATTAAAAAGAAGGATAATGAAAATCAATGAAAAATAAACCTATTTGAACAATCACAACAAAAGAATTTGATAATACGACATCATAAACTAACCAACCTAGATTCATTATAGAAGGAAAATTGAAATTAACTAAATCCACTTTTCTCTACCTACCCAATTCAAACCAAAACCAAACAATTTCTCATAATTAAAACATAATAATAAATTTCTCACAAAGCTACCCAATAAAATAAAAAATTGGGTAAAAATTGTATTTTAATCCTTTTGTCCATCGCTATATGAGGTTCTAAAATGTGACCCCAGAAATTGTGTTGCTCCTTAAATTGAACGACATCGTCGCCACAACCACAAATCAACAAATCCAATTGATGGCACTACAGATCCATCTTCGTCACCTTCGTGCAGCTGTGGTCGACCCCAGCCTTAGGCTGCGGGTCTTCGAACTCAGTCTTCAAACCCAGCCTTCGAAGGTCTCATCGTTCGGGCCACTGTTGTAGACCCCAGCCCTCAATCGATCACGATAATCAAATAAACATTCCCTTTTCTAATTGATCCACCACCCAAGGAGTGTTCTGTCACCTCGGCGAAGAGGAGTGGGTGGTGCCGACATCGATCCGAGTCTAGGTTGTCGGTGCAAAGAGATAGAGGAAGGGAGAGAGATGATGCAAAGTGCAGGAACAGACGTGAGAAGACGAAGGTCTTAGCAATCCCGTGGTTTTGCGGGGGTCTCGCTAAGAACTTATAGTGAGGCCCTTAGTCGACGCGTATCCCGGCTAGTACTATTAAAGTTAATCCGCGCGAGTAACAAACACGGTACTGGACAAATCTTTAATCATGTCTAGTCCAACAAAGGCTAACGAGTGCAAACAAACGCACCCTTTAGGGTAAACTCCACATTAGTAAAACTGTTCGTCAACCAAAAACTAATAAAATTATTACTATACCCTTTAAAACAAAACTGAAAGAAGATATTAGAAAATAAAACAATTTGGGCATTAAAGTAATTTTGTACAAATAAGTTTTTTCTAAGTACATCGATATTTTTACACTAGGGGGAGGGGAAGTTCGGCTAAGCCACACAATGGGCAACACTTATTTGGTATCGAATTCTCCTATTAGGGAGAATGACAAGTCATCAAATATAGTTACTGTTAAATAGTTTGTTAAAGCTAAATGTAATCAGTTTTGTTAGTAACTGTAGTTAGTCAAGGTAGTTAAGGGTATTCTTGTAATTAGCCTAAGGCAGCTAAGGCTATATATATTCACATCTGTACAATTGAATTATTGATTTAATACAATCAAGAAAACTTACTGTTGAAGTTTTCTGTTTCTATATGGTATCACGCAATCCTGCTTTACAGCACCGACCTTCTCTTCCGCTCGACCTCTTGATCGATTCCTGATCGATTCTTGCTTTCTTCTATCTGATTCTTCAGTTTTTCATTCTCGATCTCTCTTGAATCTTGATCGCTGCAAGCTATGGTTGCTCAATCTGCATCGCAACCTACTGGGTCTTCTTCTTCGATCATCTCTCATTCGGTCCAAAACCCTAATTCCTCTTCTAATCCGAGTCCTCTGAATTCGTATACTTCTCTTACGATTCACAACATCGGCAGTATGGTTCCAATCAAGCTGAAAAGTTCCAACTATCTGCCATGGCGAGCACTGTTTTCTCCAAATTTCCGGCGATACAAGCTTCTTGGTATCATTGATGGCACTGAGATTTGTCCTTCACCATTCTTGCCCGATCGCTCGATGAATCCTGCCTTCGAGGATTGGTATGAAAAAGATCAAAACCTATTGATCTGGCTCAATTCTACCCTATCAGAAGAACTCATTCCGTTCATAGTTGGTGTTTCTTCTTCTCGAGAACTCTGGGTAAAGCTTGAACAACGTTTTGGTGGAATTTCAGATGCTCATATTCACCAATTACGATCAAGACTTCAATCAATTCAGAAAGGATCTCAGTCCATTTCTGCGTATCTTCAACAAATCAAGGAAATTGCTGATTCCTTGCACATTGCTGGTGCTTCGGTGTCTGATCGTGACCTAATTGCTGCCACTCTACATGGATTACCTGATGAATTTGAGTCTTTTATTGACTTTATCATGTTGTGGCTCTCTTCTACATCTCTTGATGAACTCCATGGCCTCTTACTCACCAAGGAGTTGTCTATGGCTCGTCGCAAGGATGCTATTTCCTTATATGCAACTGAACCTTTTCAGGCATTCTCAGTGCAATCTCAGCCTCCCTTGCTTCCTACTCCATCTGTTTTTGCTGCTCAGAATCAACCATTTCACTCTGCTTTCCGATTTAACTCAAATCGTGGTAAGCCAGCTCGAGGTAATTTCTTTTCCAATCGCAGCAATCGCAATTTTCATAATAATAGGGGCGCTTTCACCAACAATCGTGGCAATCGCAATTATCAAGGCAATCGCAATTATCAAGGTTCTTCCACTTTCAAAGTTCCTTGTCAGATTTGTGGTTCTACCAGTCATGAGGCAATTGACTACTTTGATCGTATGAATCCAGATATCTGCGGTCGAATTCCTTCAGCCAAACTTGCTGCAATGTGTGTGCATCATTCAGCAAAATCTGCTCAGCCTTGGTTAATTGATTCTGGCGCCACCTCCCACATCACCAATGATGTAGCCAATATTTCTTCTCCACCTCCTTACACTGGAGAGGACAAAATGTACATTGGAGATGGTAAAGGATTATCTATCCATCATATTGGTTCCTCATCTCTGCACACTCCTCATTCTTCCTTTAAACTGAGCAATGTTTTACATGTTCCTTTCATGAAACATAATCTCTTATCTGCTTATCAGTTTCTTAAGGATAATAACTATTCATTGACTCTTGACCCTTATGGATCCACTGTCAAGGATCGCATTTCGGGGAAGATGCTTTTGCAAGGACCTATTAGGGATGGTTTCTATCCTCTCAACAGTTCCACTAGTTCTTCTTATTCACCTTCAGCGTTTTTCAGCATTTAAGCATCAGTCACTGTATGGCACAAGCGCCTCGGACATCGTTCCTCCTCAATTTTTCAAAGAGTCATATCTACCAATAATCTTGCACTGCAAGGCAAGAAAATTGTTGATTTTTTCTGCTCAGATTGTGCACTTGCTAAGAACCACAAGCTTCCTTTTGGAGTGGCTTCTTCATCAACAACTCACAGTCTCTAACGTCTGCATTGTGATCTGTGGGGACCTGCCTCTATAACATCTAATAGTGGCTTCAAGTATTATTTACTTCTTGTTGATGATTTTAGCAAGTACAGTTGGTTTTTTCCATTAAAGTCTAAGTCCGATATATTTTCTACATTTGTTACTTTCAAAACCTATGTAGAAAACTTCACTGGCAATAAAATCAAGATTCTGCGTTCAGATTCAGGGGTGAATTTACTAGTCACTCTCTTACTTCATTTCTTTGTGATCATGGTATATTGCATCAATTTAGTTGTCCACATACGCCTGAACAAAATGGCTGTGCAGAGAGAAAGCACAGACATCTTGTTGAGACAGCTCGCACATTACTTGTAGCTTCTCAAGTTCCTCAGGTTTTTTGGGTTGAAACCTTCTCCACTGCAATATATCTTATAAATCGACTTCGTATTTCTGGTCTTACAAAGTCAACGTGGGAACTTCTTTTCCACCATCATCCAGATTACTCTAAACTGAAAGTATTTGACTGTCAATGTTATCCCTGGCTTAAACCGTACATTCACAGCAAATTGGATGCTAAGAGCAAAAGTTGTGTGTTTTTGGGCTATAGTCTTCAACATAAAGGCTATAGATGTCTTGATCCCGTCACTAATAGAATCTACATATCAAGACATGTTGTCTTTGATGAAACAACTTATCCTTTTACATCATCGCCGCCCAACAGTCCCACGTCAGAGATTTCATTTTCTACACCTTCTCCATCCTTTGACCTTAAATTCAACAAACATTTTTCCAGTTCTCATCCAGTCAGTACCTCTTCAGCACCACAGTGTTCTTCTGTACCTCATCCTATCAATCAGATTACATCTTCCAATGAAACTTATTTCTGTAATCAGTCAGTGGATAATTCTCACACTTCTTCCAGCTCTGCCTTTTTTAATGACTCATCTCTCTTACCTATTCAGCCTAGTAATCCACCTATTTCTGGGAATACACATCCTATGATTACAAGATCTAAGGCTGGAATATACAAGTCTAGAGCTTATGCAGCAACAAAACATCCACTTCCAGTTGATCTTGACTTTGTTCATAGTACTTATTTACAAGTATCAAAGCATGCTCACTGGCGAGCTGCAATGCAGGCTGAATATAATGCCTTAATAACCACAGGCATTTGGTCTTTTGTTCCCTCTCATCATTCTCAGAATGTTGTTGGATGTAAATGGGTGTTCCGGGTCAAGAAAAATCCTGATGGAACCATTGACAGATACAAAGCACGCTTGGTGGCAAAGGGCTTTCATCAGCAAGAAGGAGTTGACTTTCAAGAAACCTTCAGTCCTGTTGCTAAACTAGTCACCATTCAGATTCTTCTTACACTTGCTGTCCAAGATAATTGGTTCTTGAATCAATTAGACATTAGGAATGCATTCCTCCATGGTGATTTAAAGGAGGATGTTTACATGCAACAACCTTCTGGTTTTATTGATCCTAACTCTCCCCATTCTGTTTGCAAGCTGAAGAAATCCTTATATGGCCTCAAACAAGCTCATCGAGCTTGGTTTGATAAATTGTTTCAAGCTCTTCGAACACTCGGCTTTCATCAATCTCAATATGATGCCTCTTTGTTTGTCCTTAATGGACCTCAGTTAGTTATTGTCCTTGTTTATGTAATTGACATCTTAGTTACTGGACCCAACTCTCAACTCTGTCAATAGTTTATCCAACAACTTAGTACTCAATTTCCAGTAAAAGATCTTGGTTCTTTACACTATTTCTTGGGGTTGGAAGTCCACAGATCCAACAAAGGCATCTTTCTTCATCAGACCAAGTATTTACTTGATCTTCTGAAGAAAACAAATATGGAGGGTGCCAAACCTTGTTCGACTCCTCTTGGTTCTTAGAAACTGGATCACAGTGGGCCTCTCTTGTCAAATCCCACTGAATATCGCTCTATGGTTGGTGGTTTACAATATCTCAATTGGACTCGACCTAAACTTGCCTTTGCTATTAATCAGATATGTCAATTTATGCATGCTCCCCGAGAACAACATCTTCAAGCAGCAAAACGGGTTCTCAGATTTCTTAAAGGCTCTATTTCTTATGGTTTATGGTTCACCAAAGGTCCTATTAACCTTTCAGCATACTCTGATGTTGATTGGGCTGGCTGCACCTTTGATAAGCGGTCCACCAGTGGATATTGTGTATTTCTTGGTCTAAATCTTATTAGTTGGAGTGCAAAGAAACAAAGCACTATTGCTCGTTCCTCCACATAAGCTAAATATCGTTTCTTAGGCCATCTCCAACCGAAGAGTCCAGAGGGCCAGAGGGCCGAAAATAGCCCTAAAACCGTCTCCAACCGAGGGCTAGGCCAGAGGGCTCTGGAATCTGGGAGGGCCCCACAGGATCGGAGAGGGCTGGCTATTTTTTTTAATGTTTTCCTATTGCTGTCGGTTATAACCGATAGCATTAAAGAGTTTTTTTTTTTTTTAATAGTTTGAATGTTTTTTAATATAACGGCTAGTAGCCGTTGTATTATTAGGCCTTTTTTTAATGAATTTAAACTTTTTTTTTTCCCTTTTTTTTTCCTTTTCATATGAATCAAATTTTGTTTCATATTTTTTTTCAATTCTACTTTACAAAATTTTGTTTCATATTTTTTTTTAAATTCTATTTTTTTCCTATAACTTCTATTTTACAAAATTTGATTCATATTTTTTTTCCTATAACTTCTATTTCACAAAATTTGTTTCATAATTTTTTTCAATTCTATTTTTTTCATAGGCCATTTATACAACATTAAATTAAATTAAGTAACATGAAACAACATTAAACAATATGAAATAACATTAAATAACATTAACCAACATACAAATTATACAACATAAAAAAACATTTAACAACATGAAACTTAAACAACATTTTTAAAAACATTTAACAACATAAAACTTAAAAGCCTACTCCATGCTTCTTTTGGCCCAAAGATGTGCAACAAGATCCTGTTGTAGGTACGTATTTGTGGCACGAGAACGTATCATTCTATAGCGCCTCATGTACTCATTTATAGAGATACTACCAGTTCTTGGATTGAAAAGCAAATTAGGCCCATCATATATTTTTGCTAGAGCCATTCTTGACCTATTTGGATCTTCTTGGTCATCATCGGACTCTCCATCAATATACTCATCTCGCTCATCCTCCACTATCATATTGTGTAATATGATGCAAGACATCATGATGGAGTTCAAATTTTCTCGACTCCACCCTCTTGCCGGTTCGCTGATAATCTTCCACCGTGCTTGTAGAATACCGAAAGCTCTCTCAACATCTTTCCGGTATGCCTCTTGGTGTAAGGTAAACAACTTTTCTACATCATTCCTAGGGTTTGGAATTGCTTGGACAAGTGTCGCCCACTTTGGGTAGATGTCATCTGCCAAGTAATACTCCATATTGTATTCATGGCCGTTGATGTAGTAGTCAAGTTGAGGTGCTTTACCTTCCGTCAAGTTATTGAAGAGGGGTGAATGCCCAAGAACTGTAATGTCATTTTGGGATCCAGGGACTCCAAAGAAAGCATGCCAGATCCATGTGTCATATGAGGCAACTGCCTCTAACACAACAGTTGGCTTTCTTGACCTTCCGCTAAAGCTTCCTTGCCATCCAGTGGGACAGTTCTTCCAATCCCAATGCATGCAGTCTAATGACCCTATCATGCCCGGAAACCCACGGTCTTCAGCTTTGTGAATGAGCCGATTCAGATCTTCTTGATTTGGCTCTCGGAGGTATTCATCTTTGTAAACCTGAACAATTGTGTTACAAAATTCTTCAAGAGTATCAAGGCATGTAGACTCAGACATACCATGGGTTTCATCCATCGAATCAGCTGAGGAGCCATATGCCATCATTCGGAGTGCAACAGTAACCTTCTGATGAGGTGAGAAACCAGGGCGGCCTGCTCTGTCCCGCTTCTGTCGAAAGTATGGATTGACCTGCTGGACATCACGAAGTAAACGCTCGAAGACATGACGCCTCATCCGGAAGCGACGTCTGAAATCCTCTTCTGTGTACACCGAGTCGGGGTTGAAGTAGTTGTTCATCAGATTGGCATGCGCCATCGCTCTGTTTCGTGGTTTGTAAGAGCGACCAGCAACAGAGCCACCCCATTGAGGTTGTTCCTCAATTGGCTGACACACCATGGCCGCAGCCATGGCTGCTGCCATGTTTTGTGTGTTGCGCCTTACTTGAACTTCTTCATCTGACTCCTCATCTTCTCGTCTCATTTGCGCCCATTTTTCTTCCAATTTGGAATTGGATGAGGACCCCCAATTGGAATTGGATGAAGATCCAAAGTTGGAATTCATTGCAAACTTGAATTGAAAGAGATTGAATTGCAAGAGATTGAATTGAAATAGATTGAATTTAAAGTTGTGTGAATTATAGCCCAATATCCACCCTATTTATAGCAAAAAAAATTCAAATCCAACGGCTAGCTGACGTCAGCATGATGTCAACTACCAACGGCTAGCTGACATCATGTTGACGTCACCTAGCCGTTAGATTTGAATTTAAATTGTAGTTTTTAAATAATAAATTATGTTTGGCCCTATGGCCATTTGGCCCTCGGTTGGAGACGGTTTTTTGTGACAGGGCTAAAACGAGCCCTTTGGCCCTCTGGCCCTCGGTTGGAGACGGAGGCAAATATGGCCCTGTATTGGTCATTAAAATATTAATATCTTGAGGAATCTTGGAGGGCCAGAGGGCTCAAACGAGCCCTCTGGCCAGCCCTCGGTTGGAGATGGCCATAGCACATTCTGCTGCAAAACTAACTTGGGTTTGCAAAATCCTTAAAGATCTTCATTCTCCTCTCCCTACATTGCCTACCCTATGGTGTGATAATATTTCAGCAATCTCTTTGGCATCTAATCCTATTTTTCGTGCTCGCACCAAGCATATTGAGATTGACTATCACTACATTCGGGAGTTGGTTCTCGCAAATCTCATCAAAGTCTGCTATGTTTGCAGTGAAGACCAATTGGCTGATCTTCACACCAAATCTTTGTTTAAAAGCAGATTCTCTTATTTGTGTTCCAAGCTTCCAATTGGAATCCTATCTGATTCCTCTTTTAGCTTGATGGGGTGTATTAGGGAGAATGACAAGACATCAAATATAGTTACTGTTAAATAGTTTGTTAAAGGTAAATGTAATCAGTTTTGTTAGTAACTGTAGTTAGTCAAGGTAGTTGAGGGTATTCTTGTAATTAGCCTAAGGCAGCTAAGGCTATATATATTCATATATGTACAACTAAATTATTGATTCAATACAATCAAGAAAACTTACTGTTGAAGTTTTCTATTTCTATATCGCTATCCACGAAATTCGAACCTAAGACCTCTCACTTCTAAGCGAAGATGAATACACTAGTACAACAATATGTTTGCGCGACGGAAACTTGCGCGACGTAGCAAATTTCGTCGCGCAAACATACTTTGCGCAACGACACTTTGAGCGACGCCAGGCTTCGTCGCCCAAAGACGCCAGGCTTCGTCGCACAAAGTTTTGGCGCCAAATCAAGATAATTTACCACTTTTTTCCTAATTTTGCGCGACGCTGGTGCACATACGTCACGCAAAGATGTTTTGCGCGACGTAGGCATCCCTGCGTCGCGCAAAACAGCTTTGAGCGACGTATGTCTTTGTCGCGTGAAGCTGTTTTGCGCAACGTAGGGGTACCTACGTCGCGCCAATATTTTTTTTTTTTTTGGGCCTATCTTTTGGGGTTCTTGCATTGCCTTTTTCTTTTGTTGTATCCACTTGTGTAAATGTTTTAAATTGACGATCGAATTAATTCATTGTATTTATATAGGGGTAAGGAATGTAGCTGTAAAAAATCATCAAAATCGGAGTTAAAATAACCGTTAAATCGTGATTTTTCATTTATCGCTGTCGAAAAGGTTTGTCCCATTACTTGATATCTGAATATTATTTTTTTGCAATTTTTAGCATTTGCGATCTCGAAACATGTACAAACAAGTTTGACGGTTGGATCGTTGAAACTAATTTCGTACAATGCGTTTCCCATCAAAACAATAGATTCACTAACACTTAGAGTTTATTTATACTTTCATTAAGTATAATATAAAATTTTGTGGTATTCACTTCTGTAAATGTTTTAATTCGTTGATCGAATTAGTTCATAAGCAAAAGGGAAATACATATTTAAAAAAAAAACAAAAAAAAACAAAAACAAAGGCTTTGCGCGACGTAGGTACCCTTGCGTCGCGCAAAACATCTTTGCGCGACGTAGGCCTACGTCGCGCAAAGCGTTTTTTTTTTTTTGGGCCTTTTGCTTTTCTTTTGGGGTTCTTACATTGTCTTTTTCTTTTGTTGTATCCACTTATGTAAATATTTTAAATTGACGATCGAATTAGTTCATTGTATTCATATAGGATCAAGGAGTGTAGCTGTAAAAAAATCATCAAAATCGGAGTTAAAATAACCGTTAAATCGTGATTTTTCGTTTATAACCGTCGAAAAGTTTTGTCCCGTTACTTGATCTTTGAATGTTGTTTTTTTGTGATTTTTTGGCGTATGCGATCTCGAAGCATATACAAACAAGTTTGACGGTTGGATCGTTGAAACTAGTTTTGTACAATGTGTATCCCATCAAAACAATAGATTCACTAACACTTAGAGTTTATTTATATTTTCATTAACTATAACATAAGATTTGTGGTATCCACTTGTGTAAATATTTTAAATTGACGATCGAATTAGTTCATTGTATTCATATAGGATCAATGAGTGTAGCTGTAAAAAATCATCAAAATCGGAGTTAAAATAACCGTTAAATCGTGATTTTTCGTTTATAACCGTCGAAAAGTTTTGTCCCGTTACTTGATCTTTGAATGTTTTTTTTTTGTGATTTTTTGGCGTATGCGATCTCGAAGCATATACAAACAAGTTTGACGGTTGGATCGTTGAAACTAGTTTTGTACAATGTGTATCTCATCAAAACAATAGCATTCATTGGTTAAACAAAGTCTTTTTACATTAAGTTACATATTAAAAAAAAAACACTTAAAAAAAAAAACATAAAAGTAAAAATATTTTACAATGATGTGTAAACTAATAGCATTCATTGGTCAGGTGGTGCTTCAGTAGTCGGCGGAGCTTCAGCAGTCGGCGGGGCCACAGAAGGAGGAGGCAACAAAGGTTGATCAGTTGGAGCTTCACTACGCGGTGCCGCTCCTGAAGACGAAGGCAGATGCTGTTGGAACAAACCCACAAACCTCCGATGATCAAGTAAAATTTGACCATCAGTGTCCTGCATCTGGTCAATTTTCCTCTTCATGTTGGTGGCATAGCTGTGTGCGAGCTTGTGCAACTCTTTATTCTCATGCTTGAGCCCTCTAATCTCTTGCTTGAGACTCATCACTTCAGCCGCCAACGATTCAACTTGACGGGTTCGGGCAAATAGGCGTTGGGCCATGTTGGACACGGAACCTGCACACTGCACACTGAGAGCCAGAGACTCCTTGATAGCCAATTCATCAGACCGCCTTGAAAACAGTCTGTTATCTTTAGGAGTGACAAGGTTCCGGGCCACCACCGCAGCTGTCATATCATTCTTCATCACCGAAGCCCCAACGGTAAGGGGACCAAAAGGGGATATGAAAGATGGGCGCCATATGTTGTCTGGTGAAGGCGGAGCTGCCTCTTCACCAATGTTCAAGTCAAAACGACGATCGGAAGGGCCAGACATTTTCTGAAGGTGTTGAGAAAGAAGAGATCGGACAGATTCAGATTTCGGAAGTGCAAGAAGGGAGTGTTTACAGGAGGGAGCTCAAGTATGTTGTGGAAAAAAAGTGACGCCTCTATAAAAAGAAGAAATCAAAGAGGCGCTCCTCAGAAATCGAAGAGGCGTCCTCTCGCAAATCGAAGAGTGTCAGCTTTCTCAAAAGTTGGGCTTGCTCACAAACCACCGATTCCAGATATCGAAGAGTGTCAGCTTTCTCAGCCTCGTCAGCAACCGTCACACGCAAACTCAGCTTTGCGAAAATCACGGAAAATTTTCGGAAATCACGGCCTCGTCAGCACTTGTCACATGCAGAGAAAGCTTTGCGGAAATCACGGGTAGTTTGTCGAAGCGCCGATTCCAACGGTCATCGCTTTCGAAAACCGAAATTCCTATATATGTCGACCTCCCTCCTCCACGGACAGACAAACCTGCAAAAATGCTCAACAATTTCTCGCATTCGAGAAGGCACCCTCAACATAACCTCTCGAAATACTCAGCTTTATTTCCCCCCGATAAGACCTCAGCAAATAAGCCACACCAAGAACAAGAGTATCTCATATCATCAGGGTCGAAAGCAAGAGTATCCCATATCATGCTTTCTCCCTGTCTTTGTCTTTGTCTTTGTCTTTCTCCCTATCTTTGTCTTTGCCTGGAACTTTTGCTCTCGAGTACTCATTCTCAACTGTTGTCAAGGTCACGAATTCCACCGGCAAATACCTCATGATAGTGGATCAGATATTGGCAAATACCTCAACAGCAAGAGTATCTCATATCATCAGGGTTGAACGTACTCTAGATTTGATGGACTTGTTTTGACCCTCAAATTCTTGAGTCAACTCACTAAGGCGTCGTGAACTACACGTGCCGATTCACCACTCTTGAGTCAAATCCTTAAAGATCAAGCAACCACCGGTCCTTGAAGATATCACAAGCCCGATTCAAGATCAAGTGTTCACCACCCTGAATCAAATCCAGTTCAAGAATAAGCATGTGCAAAGTTACTTCAAAAGCAAAAGTATTTCATATCATCTCTTCTCCATTTGCTTCTCCTTATCCTTGGTACTATTTACTAGCCAAGGAGAAGGAGAACAATCAAATCCATTTGCTTGCTTGGAAGTCTGATTGCTTACCTTGTCTGTTACCTCCTTCGACAAATCTCCTAGCTCGGCGACTTGGGAGACTCCTACTATTTGTGTTGAGAAACAGTCAAACTTCGTATAAATTAAATTCTTCCATTTTACTGTTAAAGTAGTAACTTGATTGGATTACTTAATGAGAAGCATGAAGCACGGTCCAGATTACAGTCAAACTTAATGATTGCTAAACCCCAAAGTTAATTATCTAGATTACATCGCTTATCCATATTCCTAATAATTATGATCGATAATAGCAATAATAATTAAAAGTCTATACGCAAAAATCTGAAAGTTAATGGGGAGAGAGGGATCTTATATTATTTCAAAAGAGCTTACATTCTTGGCACGGTATGAAAATAAATTATATATAAAAATAAAAGTCAATATATTATGCTATGTAGCAGAAAGTAAAAAAAATAGGATTATATTATGCTAATTTGCAGATGCAGGTACATTCTAGGGTTCTAGAATATAGAAGCCAGCTAATTAGTAATTAACTATGGTTCAAGCCAGCTAATTAATTGGGTAGCTAGCTGGGTTAAATGGAATATAATGCACAACTATCTGAGAAAGGTCAAGAAGTTTAATAAAATGCACAGCTTGAAGAGTCATTTTCTGAGTGGATAAACAGTAGTGGAAACATTGAATACTAATTATGCATAATTAAAGTTTCGGTCACATTGAATAATAATTATGCATAATTAAAGAAAAGGAATTGTTTAGAGTTTTTCTAGTTATATGAGCTCTAGTATAGTAGGATGAGAACGGGTTTGGATATGGAATTTTTCCATGAAGAAAGAGAAAGAGGGTCCATGTTATCATATGGAGGGCCAACATGCAACAGTAAACCCAATGGGTTTGATTTATGCTTTATTGACTGATTTCCCTCTCGCCCATCTGCAAACAAATTTCCCTTTCCCCCTTTTTTCCTCCTAACAAATTTCTCAAAAATTTGGACAGTTTTCTCCACATATTTTCACTAACTTTCTCAATTCGGTAAATCCGGTTTCTGGGAAGATGCGCGACGCATTTTTGGGCAGTTTTCGTCTCAGGTAATGATCTTTGTGAACCTTAAAAGCATATTTCATATTTCCAGAACTGGGTTTTTTGGGCAGTTTCCATTTCATATTTCCAGAACTGGGTTTTAGCTATTTAATGATCTCTGTGAACCTTAAAAGCATGAATTCTTACTCTGTCCTCCCTATTACAAAATTTCACTACATGGGTTTTGTTCAATCCCAGTTTTCCACATATGGGATTTCAATCCTTTGATCCATATTGGAAGCTCATGCACTTTGAGCTTTAATACTTGATTCATGCACTTGTTTAGAATATGGGCATTAATATATAGTATTGATATTATTGCTATTATTGCTTTTTGAATAATCTTGATATAGTATTGATATGGGATGAGCTAGTGTCGGCAAAATTAATGAAAAGGAAGGGAATCGAAAAGGAATTGCATAATTAAAGAAAAGGAATTGTTTAGAATTGTTTAGAGTTTTTCTAATTAAAGAAAGGGAATCGAAAGTAAGTATAATCATATGGGATGAGCTAGTGTCGGCAAAATTAATTACCTTTGGAAACTTGATGCCAAGTAGATGCTGCAAGTTTTTCAAACTATATATTGGAGTTGAGTCAAAATTAATTACCTTTGGAAACTTGATGTCAAGTAGATGCTGCAACGATCCAACCACAAAATTAATTTTATGTTGTTAATTTTTATTCTGCATTTTAGACTATGCAAGTGCCAATGTGCTTGCTGGCTATGACAAATTGCAAGTCCTACTTCTTGGCAAGAAGTATGGGTCTGGCGGCAATGGTTAATGATGCTTTGTTCAGTTTTCTTTGCTTTTTTCACACTTGGGTTATTTGTTCAGTTTTCTTTGCTTTTTTCTTCTAGTTTCAAATGCAAGAAAGGATTAGTTTCTAATGTTATATTTTTATGGTTAAAAAAGTGTATAGATGTCGTATTTGATCACTCGTCGTCGGAGTGTGACCAATGTGACCAATGAGCCTACACCCCTTGGTGAGCCTGCTGCTACGGCGTCCCAAGTGCCTATCTCATTGACGTCATCAGTGTCGGTTGAGCAGGTCAGTGCACGGCGGCCTCACCGGCGCCGTCGCGAGCCGGAACCTTTTGATCACACTTCCTCGGCATCCAGAGTAGAGGGTGAGGCCTCCCAGCCAGGTAGTTTTTTCTAATTCTCACTACGTTGTAATTTTTTTTGATCATTTTAAAACTATTATTTTTATGATGGTCAAAATTTGTTGGATTGTGAAAATGTGTTGCAGGTTGTGAATTACTGTTATTTTACTGTTATAAGGTTTTCGGAAATGCTATACCATTAGGGGAGGTTGTGTCAAATTTTTTTTTACAAATTTAAGCTTACGATTTTCACCATTTAAGTATTTTTGGCCAGCTAAAAAAACCACCAGGGGACCTAATCGAATGTTGAAGCAGTTAGAGGGCGCACGGCAGAACGGCTCCAGGATCAAGATTGTGTATGACCCGCGACATTGTGGAGCGGCTACCTCACAGCAGCATAGCGGCATCGCTACTAGTTGTGGTGTTGTTATTCGAGATAATTGTCCCTTTCAGCAGGGGTCTTGGGCAAAAATTCCCGAGGAGACGAGGACATTAGTGCGAGACAGGTTGTCGGTTAGTATATTTAATTTTAGCTGTTATTATTTTTTAAATTTTGTTTACAAATATTCAAAACCAAAATATATTATCTTAATATTATTAAATTTGTTACAATTATTTTATTATTTTTCATATTCGTAGTGCGTTTATGATCTTGAGGACATATCCCCTGAGGCTATGGCCTACTTAGAGGGGACCTTAGCAACCCGATACAAACAATGGAAGAACAATTTTCACATGCTTTTTAAGCAATGGAATGATCCGGAGATTGCTCGTCTACATGTTCCAATGGAGTTGAAGGACCGGCCAGAGGATTGGGAGTGGCTCTGCAAACATTTTACGGACCCAAAATTTGTGGTATATACATAATATTTTAATAATAATTTATTATTGTACATGTTATTTTTTTAAGCTTTTTTATTAATTTATTTCAAATAGTCGCACTAACATGTATATTGTGTGTTTAACAGAAGAAATCTATTGCTGGCCAGAAAGCTCGGGAGTCAAAGACACTTCTCCACCATTCTGGTTCAAAGCCCTTTTCGTATAGGCTTGAGGCACGACGTGAGGTAAAAGTAAATTAACTTTGAAATTTTATACAATTTATTTATTATTATTGATTAATAAAATTTTCTTCATGTTTTTTTCTTCAGGAGGGTTCTATGTTCCCAGAGATCGACATGTTCGAGGAAGTTTACGTTCGACCTAATAATGAGACCACTAAGCAACTTCATGTAAGTATATGTAATTATCATTATTCTTATATGTAAGAATCGTTCAAATATTATCTATATTTTGTTATTAAACATTATATGTTTTTTCTTTATTATTACAGGCTACTATGGTGGAAAAAGAGATGATGTTCTCCACGAAGCAACATCGCAGCTTCCCTCGGAGACTCCGATCGAGGACATCACACTACCTGAGGATGTAGGTTTTCAGATCATGACTGATGTCCTGGATCAGAACTTTGGTCGTCGTCGTGGCAAGGTTGTTCGAGGTATGGGGAAAGCGGGAGTTCGTGAGACGGGTGCCTCTTCTTCCAGATCGAAAACAGTAGAGGTTAATGCATTGAAGGAGGAAGTGACGCAGTTGAGGGCCGAGGGTGAGCAGATGAAGGTGCAGCTGAGGGCCCAGGATGAGCGGATGAAGGCTCAGGACGAGGAGGTGAGGACCTGTGTCGGGAGGGTGCAAGAACTTGTACAAGCCATACAGATGGCTGGCCTCCAAATCTCGCTACCAGTACCTCATCTTGCTCCACCTTCGACCTCAGACCCATCTCGCCCTGCTGATACCCAGTAGCTTGATGTATTAAACCAGTTCACTTGTAGTTTTTTTTTGGTTTGGACATCTTGTATGCACATTTTTATATATTTTATAATTAAATACTTTTGTTTGGTTAATTAATTATTCTTTAGAATTTAATTATAATATTGATCAAGAATTTAAAAAAAATAACTCAAACCAAAAAAAGGGTTTTGCGCGACGTGCATCCTATGGTATGCGTCGTGCAAAGTACTTAGCGCGACGTGCGTGCGCGTCGTGCAAAGCACTTTGCACGACACACGTATACGTCGCGCTAAGTACTTTGCACGACGCGCGCGCACGTCGCGCTAAGTACTTTGCACGATGCACGTATACGTCGCGTAAAATACTTTGCACGACTCACGTATACGTCGCGCAAAATACTTTGCACGACGCATACGTGAGTTGCGCAAAGTATTTTGCGCGACGTATGTTATTGTTCGTCGCGCAAGCCATACGTCGCGCTAAGTACTTTGCACGACGCGCACGCACGTCGCGCTAAGTACTTTGCACGACGCATACGTGAGTCGCGCAAAGTACTTAGTGCGACGCATGTTATTGTTCGTCGCGCAAGCCCTACCGTCACTGCCTTGGCGCGACGGTCAGCGCCCGACGAACCCTTCGTCGCGCAAACCCTTAGGCAACGACTTTTGGCTTTGCGCGACGCATTTATGTACGTCGCGCAAAGTGTTTTTTCTACTAGTGATACTACCAGACTGTAGTACTAAGTGGTTGTACAAACAAGTTTTTATTGTTTTTTTTTTCTAAACTCCACAACTATGTCACTTTACTAAGGAGCAGGGGAGTGGGCTTAGTCTCACAACGGGCTAGCAATAATGTGATTTAAATTCGCATTTGACGAGAATCGAACCTGAGACCTCTCATTTATAAGTAAAGATTAATAACATCAGATCATAGTACTAAATGACCTAAATGAGGCATCTAACATGTGTGTTTCAAAAGTTCTTTTCTTTCTTTTTCTATATGACTGTACGTCTTGTAACTATGCAGCCAGTCAGAAATACATTTTATTGTAAAAAAAATTTAAAAAAAAAAGGAGTAATTTTAGCCAATTTCAGAAACAGTTGGTATCCTAAAAACTCAAAAGTATGGTTCAACCAGTCTTCTATCTCTTTCCAAGATTCAAAATCTTCCAAACAAATTGTTTGTAAATTTGAAATCTAGCATCCGTGATTTTCTAAAATTTGGATTCTATTTTTTGATAAGTGCTAATAATATCCTATTAAAACTTGGCGTGCATGCCAAGGAAAATAATTAATCCTTATGCGTGGCATAGACTTGTGGCTTTTAATGCATTAAGTCGGCATTCGATCCTATAAATTAAGGCTCTTCGATGCCAAATCATTCATCGTTGAAAGCAAAGGCATATAGAAGTTCTGTGTAGCTGGCCCTCGTTCTTTCTCAAGGTTTGTACATATTTCCCATCATATTCTGCAGTTAACGTTCTTCAGTATGTTTTTAGGGTTTGATTAATTGTTTGATTCAATCAGTTATTTCCTAGAATTATTTTTTATCTTTCATTTTTTTATGAACGCCTGAGAACATTGGAAATTTAGAACACAAATTTGATTACAATTTTATATATTCGTTTGATTTGATTAGTTACTTTGCTACAATAAATTTTGTATAAATTACAGGAAAATATTGGAGGTTGTTTTGTATTCAATTTGAAAAATAAATTTTAGTTTTAACAAGTGATGAATGTAAGGATTCTTTTGTTTCGAAAACAAAGAAACTGATACCAAACGGGATCTTAAGTAATTAAGGGCATTGATTTACGATTTTTTTCTTCTCTAAACAGATGTAGATCTTTGTGAAAACCCTAACCGGAAAGACCATCACCCTCGAGGTTGAAAGCTCCGACACCATTGACAATGTCAAAGCCAAGATCCAAGACAAGGAAGGTATTCCCCCAGACCAGCAAAGGCTGATATTTGCCGGCAAGCAGCTCGAGGACGGCCGCACCCTCGCCGACTACAACATCCAGAAGGAGTCCACCCTCCACCTAGTTCTCCGTCTCCGTGGTGGTATGCAAATCTTCGTCAAGACCCTTACCGGGAATACCATTACTTTGGAAGTGGAAAGCTCCGACACTATTGACAATGTTAAGGCTAAAATCCAGGACAAGGAGGGCATCCCTCTGGACCAGCAGAGGTTGATCTTTGCAGGTAAGCAGCTCGAGGACGGAAGGACCCTTGCCGACTACAACATCCAGAAGGAGTCCACCCTTCATCTTGTACTCCGCCTCCGCGGTGGTTTTTGAGTTCGAGCTCATTGATGCTTGTCCCAGCCTCCTGGTCTGAGGAGTAGAAGTGAATCTAATGTTTTCTTTTGTGGCTGTGTATTGCCAGTAATTTGGGTTATTAATACTGCTTTCGTATGTGCTTTATGCTGTTGCAATTTCTATTATTTTGGTACTCCTGCATTCATTTGTTTAAATTGTGTGTTGAGAATATTTAAACTAGCATTTGTATGTTGAGGGATAACATATACCTTACGTGTATTAGCCATTGTTATCTATTATTCTGTTGATTGGTTATAACTGCCATTTGGATTGTTAGAGAGTTAGTTACAAAAGGGTAGTTTTGTAATAGTCCATGTATGCTGAGAGGCTATATAACACAATGTAAACACTTGTAATAGTTTCATATAGAATAATACAAAGAATTCAGAAACTCTCCGTCTCTTAAGCTTCTGTTCTTCTTATTCATTTTCTCATAGCTATATTTCTCAGAGTTAATATGGTATCATCGCCGGTTTGGTTCGTCGCCGTGCCGATTCTTGGTGTTTTTTCCGCTGCTCTGGAAGATTGAAGCTGTTGTGTACAAGTTCGAAGGGCTCGAGTGCGATTCTGAAGGTTACGGAAGGCTATTGAAGTTGGGTGTGTTCCTCGATTGTTGAGCTTGATTCAGGTGATATTTTTCTTTCGGTGATTGGAGCTAATTTTGATCATGGGTATTGGTTTTTTGTTTTTTGAGATTCTTGAAGATAGTGTTCGGTGTAAAGTTTGAGAAATTTTGCTGATTGATTGTATAGTCAAATGTTCATAAGGTTGTGATGCAGAAATACTTGTGCAGTTAGCATATTTGAGAAAGTTTCATTCTTTCTTGTTCGTTTTGGAAAGTTTCAATCTTTCTTGGTAAAGAGTTTCAGTCTCTTCGAACAGTGGTATTTTTCTTGTGAATTTTGGGAAAGAGTTTCAGTCTCTTCGAACAGTGGTATTTTTCTTGTGCATTTTGGGAAGTATCGATCTTTCTTGGTCAAGAGTTTCAGTCTCTTTGAAGTCTTGCAGTCTGTTTCAATTGCAAGGAGTGTTAATTTCTTCCTGTTCATTACATAATTGGAATTGTGTGTCTTTGTGATCAGTGTTAAGATGACTAATTCGACTGTTAAAGTAGAAAATTTGTTGGGGATGCTTACTATCAGATTGAAGGATGATAATTTTGTCAAATGGGCATTTCAGTTTAAAGCTGTGTTGAAGGGGTATAAATTGTTTGGTCATTTTGATGGCACTGATGTGTGTCCTCCGAAGTTTGTTTTGACTACTGATCTTGGAGTTACTGACGAAGTTACTAAAGCGTATATTGATTGGGAGTCAACTGATATGGCTTTGTTAAGTCTTTTGCTTGCCACATTGTCTGATGAAGCGATGGAGTATGTTCTTGGCTGCAAGAATGCTCATGAGGCTTGGGTGAATCTTGTCGATAGGTTTGCCTCTGTATCAAAATCACGAGTGAATCATCTAAAGACTGAACTGCATACTATACAAAAGGGAACTGACTCAATTGATAAGTATTTGCTGAGATTGAAAAATATTAGAGAGCAGTTAAGTGCTGCAGGGGAGTATGTCTCGGACAATGATGTTATAATTGCAGGATTGGCTGGGTTACCAAAAGAATATGCAATAATCAGAACGATTATTCTTGCTAAAGAGTCATCAATTACTCTCAAAGAGTTCAGAGCACAACTTCTTGGTGCTGAAAAGGAAATTGATGGTGAAATCAATGTGTTGTCTCAAAGTTTGTCAGCCTTGTATGTGCAAGGGACTGGTACAAATCCTGGATCTTCAATGGTCAATGGTTCTTCTTCTAATCCACAGAATCATAGTCACATTTCTGGTTCTACTGGTGGTGTTTTGTCACGGGTTCCTTTTAATGGGACATTGCAGTATCCATTGTCATCACAGTTTCAACCTAATATGCAGTCCTCTCAGTTCTATTCTACACAACAACCTCCTGACGGATTTTATCCTCCTGTACCATATGGTTTTGGTTTCTTTGGAAATTCTGGTTCTCATTCAGATACAAGAAATCAAAGTTCAAATTCTGGGTTTAGACCTTTCAATGGCTCGAATTCCAAGGGTCAACACAATTATAGGTCCAATAATGGTTACAAGGGGAAGAGTTTCAATTCTGGAGGATATAGGCAGAACTCCAATAACAGTGGTTGGTCGGGCAATACAGACACAAGGATGAATGTAGTAATTGAATGTCAAATCTGCAACAAACGAGGTCATACAGCAGTAAATTGTTTTCACAGGAACAACACCAATTCAACTCCTGATTTTTTGATCGAGTGCCAAATTTGTGGGAAGAAGGGTCATGTTGCTCTTAACTGTCATCACAGAAGCAACTACTCGTATCAAAGTCAATCTCCTCCATCTTCCATAACTGCTATGAATGCACAACAATCATCTCAGTTTATGCCTACAGATTCATGGATCGTGGATTCTGGTGCTTCTCATCACATGACTGCTGATGTTCATGGCTTGGCACAGGTTGCTCCATATGAAGGCAATGAGACAATTACTATTGGTAATGGTTCTAGTATATCAATAAAAAATACTGGTTCTACTACTCTTCATACGAAGGATCATTCCTTATTACTCACTCATGTTTTACATGTTCCAAAGATTGCTCGAAGTTTGTTATCTGTTAAACAAATATGTGCTGATAACAACAGTTGGTTTATTTGTGATGAGTCCAACTTCTTTTTACAGGACAAGAAGATAAAGGAGGTCCTGTATCACGGAAAGAGTAGGCCCAAGGAGTTGTTTCAGATTCCAGTGTTTCACAATGCTAAAGGGGTGCAGTCTACATTTCCCACTACAACAGCTTTGCTTGGACAATTGGTGAAGTCAAATATGTGGCATCAAAGATTGGGTCACCCTACAAATGAAGTACTTTCTTGTATGTTAAGACAGTGTAGTATAGCATATAAACCAGATGATATGAAGAGTGTTTGTGCATCATGTATACAGGGCAAAATGTCTAGATTGCCATTTCCTGAGAGAAATGAAAAGTGTCTGTCTCCGTTTGATAAGATTCACTCTGATGTTTGGGGACCGTCTCCTATAAAGTCTGTTGATGGCTATAGGTATTATGTACTGTTTACTGATGAATATACAAGATACACTTGGGTATTTCCAATGAGTAATAAATCTGATGTCTTTTCTATTTTTGTAAAGTTTTATCAGTTTGTATTAAATCAGTATGGAACAACAATCAAGTGTGTACAAACTGATGGGGGTGGAGAGTACATTAGTAGTGCTTTTACAAAGTTTTTGAATAATAGAGGGATTGTTCAGATGCTATCATGTCCATATACTCCTCAGCAAAATGGAATTGCTGAGAGAAAACACCGGCATATAATTGAAACTTCAATTACATTACTCACTAAAGCTGGTTTACCATTGGAGTTTTGGTATTTTGCTTGTGCTCACTCAGTATTTCTTATCAACCGAATCCCATGTAAATCTCCGTCTATGGTATCTCCTTATACTCTGCTCTACAAGGTGCTTCCTGACTTAACATCTTTGAAGACATTTGGAACTGCTATGTTTCCTTGGCTTAGGCCTTATAATTCTAATAAGCTTCAACCAAGATCAACATTATGTGTTTTTCTCGGGTACTCTTTAGGATACAAAGGTGTCATATGTTATGATCTAGTGTCCAAGAAATGCATTATTTCTCGACATGTCTTACACGATGAGATGATGTTCCCTGGTAAACACAGGTTACAGAAACAAGTTCATGCACAGGTTGATAATCCACCGGCTACATATTCTCCAATTTTGGTTCATGTTCCTGTTACTCATACTCCTAGTCCTCCTGAAGTTACTCAGATATACAGTGGGAATGATGGAATTGCTTCGTCTTCAGTTGATCAATCTGAGACATTAAGTTCAACCTCAGGACATTCGCACAGTCACAGTACATCGGGCCATACTCTTTCCATAACAAGTGATACATCTTCTTTGCTTCCTGTCTTTAGTCCCAACCAACTTCAGGTGATACTTCCATTCTCTTCAAATTCTTCTCAATCAGGTATAGGACATACAACCACAACTACTCCTGTGCGTCAAAGTTCTACAATTCAGACAAGGCTACAAACCGGTGCACTTTCCAGAAAGAATTATGCAGCATATTTAGCAACTGTTCCTGAGATTGTTTCTTTGGGGGTTATGGATGATTTTTCCAGCGGGTTTTCATTCTTAGCTGATATAGCTGATATAGAGGAGCCTAAAAATTTTAAAACTGCTAGTGTCAATGCTGAATGGCAAAGAGCTATGCAGGATGAGTTTGATGCTTTAAAGGCACAAGAACTTGGTGTTTAGTTCCTCCTCCAGTTGACAGAAGTATAGTGGGAAGCAAATGGGTATACAAAATTAAGAAGAACCCTGATGGATCAATTTCTAGGTATAAGGCTCGGCTAGTTGCACAAGGGTATAGCCAAGAGCAAGGTTTGGACTATTCTGAAACGTTTAGTCCGGTGGTAAGACATACCACTGTCAGAATGATTTTAGCCTTAACAGTTCAATTTGGTTGGTGTTTGAGGCAACTAGATGTTAAAAACGCCTTCTTACATGGAGAGTTATAAGAGGAAGTCTATATGAAGCAACCTCAGGGGTTTGTTGACTCACAACATCCAAACCATGTTTACAGATTACTAAAGTCGCTTTATGGCTTGAAACAAGCTCCACGCGCTTGGAATTCAAAGTTTACTAGCTACCTTCCTACTTTGGGGTTTGTTACATCCTTATCCGATACAAGTTTGTTTGTCAAAGAAGATCATGGGGATGTTATTCTACTCCTATTATATGTTGATGACATAATTGTGACTGGTTCTAATGCTTCAAAGATTCAATCAATGATTACAAGCCTTGCTGCAGTATTTGATTTTAAAGATATGGGAAAACTTACCTATTTTCTTGGTCTTCATATCCAGTACAATCAGGATGGATCTATATTCATTAACCAGTCTAAATATGAACGAGATTTGTTAAAAATGGCTGGTATGGAACATTGTAAACCTACATCTACACCCTCTAAACCTCATACTCAGTTGCTTGAATCTGAAGGCATACCAATGACAGATCCTACTCTCTATCGAAGCTTGGTGGGAGCTTTACAGTACTTAACCTTCTCTAGACCTGATATAGCTTATGCAGTGAATATGGTGTGTCAGTTTATGCAAAGTCCAACAGATTCACACTTTCATTTGGTCAAGAGAATTCTGAGGTATTTACAAGGTACTCTCACTTGTGGTTTGAACTATACTAAAAATGAAGATATCTCTATAGCTGCCTATTCAGATTCAGACTGGGCAACAGATATTAATACTAGGAGATCAATTACCGGATATGTGGTATACTTAGGCTCTAATCCTATCTCATGGCAGTCCAAAAAGCAATCCACTGTCTCGAGAAGCTCAACCGAAGCAGAATATAAGGCAATAGCTCATTGTGCAGCTGATGTTTGTTGGATTAGATCAGTGCTTAGAGATCTACATCAGTGTCTTCCCTCACCTCCTTCTCTTTATTGTGACAACTTGTCCGCACTTGCTCTATGTTCGAATCCTGTTTTTCATTCTAAGATCAAACATCTCGATACTGATTATCACTTTGTGAGGGAGAAAGTACAAAAAGGTGATCTGCGTGTTCAATACATTTCTACAGAAGAGCAAGTTGCTGATGTCCTAACTAAAGGATTACATAGTCCTGTTTTTGTGAAGCAGTGTCACAACTTGAGCCTAGGATCCCAATCTGCAATTTCCAGTACTTTAGTCCCGAGTTAATTCCCTTGTACAATGGCACAAAGTTGTGTTTTGTCTTTCCAAACTGTGCTAGATGAAACCTAGCATAGTTTGAGGGGGGAGTATTAGCCATTGTTATCTGTTATTCTGTTGATTGGTTATAACTGCCATTTAGATTGTTAGAGAGTTAGTTACAAAGGGGTAGTTTTGTAATAGTCCATGTATGCTGAGAGGCTATATAACACAATGTAAACACTTGTAATAGTTTCATATAGAATAATACAAAGAATTCAGAAACTCTCCGTCTCTTAAGCTTCTGTTCTTCTTATTCATTTTCTCATAGCTATATTTCTCAGAGTTAATAACGTGCATGTATGTATATTGGTGTGTTACGAAAAATTTTGTTAACAATGTCACTAATTCATTATCCAGAAAAATGTACTGAATTTGCATGTGCATCAGTATTGTATTGATTTTGTTGAAAATATATCGATACTTTGTCGGTACATTCTGTTGGTCACAGTAAATATTGGTGAAATATATCATGTACTCATGGTCTAGCCTAACTGTTCATTTGCAATGCAAATAACACCTCATAGCAAAATTGGTAGCCTACTTTTCCAATGACCAGTGTAACTCTAAAAGTGACTCCCCCAACTTCATGATCTGTGCATGACCAGTTTTGGGTTGGAAGTCACAAATAAGCGAAGTACATACACTACAAGAAAAAAGGCTAATTGTCACAGAGCAAGTGCGGTCGTTGCTAGGAAAAAGACCAATTGCCACAGAGCAAATGCGGTTGTTGCTAGGGTTGTTATTGCTAAAAGTGTGACAATTGCTATGCTAACAACGCCCCCTCTCTCTTGCTGCTTCTCGCAGTGATAACTACATATGATATGAGTCAACTATGAAGTACCTCATCAGCGATGTAAACTAGCTATGATTGACTTACATTGCTAGCTAGACCTAACTGTGCGACACCATTTTAATTCCAAAATTGATCTTGGGAGTTTCTTCAAGATCTATCCATGACCAGTTGCTAGGAGTGTAGTTACCAATGGCAAGTACTCGTCCATGTTCTTTCCAGCTGATGGTTGTATAATTAGTTGAATAGTTATTCAACTTCTAATCATGAGATTGTGCTAAAAGTGGGAATGGCGTTTTTGAATGGGCAATGCTAGGAATATCAAATATTAGATAAATTTTGTAGACCATATAATGTGATTGTTGATTAATGTGTTTATTGTTTATGATGACACATCACATGATTTGCAAATGTGGTCTAAAAATTTGGTCTACACATTACTCATTACTCATTTTGCATTGAGGAGTTCTTACTGTTCATCTGTTGTATAATTTAGACCCATTGGGCCAACACTGAAAGGCCCAGTACCATCACGACCTCACCCCGTCTCATACCCCCCCCCTCCTCTCTCTCTCTCTCTCTCTCTGATCTCACCCTCCTCTCCTTCCTCACGCGGGAATTGTGGACTCTCACTGTAATTGCAATTTGTCGTTTAAAAGGTACGAAAAATTTCTGTATACAATTGAATTTTAAAAGTGATTTGATATATTTGGTTGGGTTTCTTTAGGGGTCTGTCACTGTCAGTAAACTGGTTTTGCTTGTGATTTCTCGATAATTTGCTGAGATTTGCACTGAGATTTGGTTGTTAATGATATTTTTTGTATGGGATTTGGTTATGTGCACTGATTCCTCATGGCATTAATGAATTTTGCTTCAATTTTTTTGGGAATTGGGATATTTTCGTAGTAGGTCGATGTATGGAGAGAATTTGGCGATTAGGGTTTAGAAAAATGTTTGATGACTGAAGCTCTTGGTGTCTGCTTCTAATCAACACGGCTATGGCCGAAAGGATCTTGTGTAATTTGATTTATGTTGAGAGGGGTTGAAAGTTGACACATTTGGATGTGTTGACTATGGCCATAAGGAGCTTACTGACCTGCACTCAAGCTCTGTACCTTGAGTCCTTCACCTGTGTGAGCTCCCTTGATTTATCACCGTTGGCAAACATTAAACGTCTAGATATCCATTAATATTTGTTGTGCTAAAGGAGTTATAGTTTGTTTTTCCGTATTGTACTGTGTGCGCGTTTGGATGGGGGACTTTGAAAGTTTTATAGAACTTAGGCTAAATAGTTATGAAGGCACTACAAAAATCATGTGGATCGACTGTGAAATTGACGTGATGCTATACATTTGCAGTGCATTTGTAGTGTTCTAGTGTAGGTGCTATACATTTGTAGATTTTAGTGTTCTAGAGTAGCGTTGAAGCGTTTGAGTAGTTCAGTAGTCTCTTGTAGTGCTGTTTTAAGAATAGAGTTCGATGTTCTTTGGGACTTTGAAAGTCCCTCATCTAAACATTGCATAAGGAATCGATAAATGCATTTGGTCAGATCCATCTTCAAAAAGAAAACTTATATAAGAAAGCTCTTCCTTTAAGAAACAAGACCTTAGACTACTCTGTACACAAAGTGGAGTGATAAACTACTATCCATAGTATCTAATCTACATGTCCTATATTCAAAATAACAATAAGGTATGTCAATATGTCATGGAGTTACCATAACATTGATAGTTACTTGAAGGTAATTAAAAGTGTGTAAAAGCTGCTTTTGAAAAACAATGTCCAGAGAGAATGGCTTGTTGGCTTATAAGATTGGTGGATTGAGTTTTTATGGGAAAATGATCGGGGTTCTGTTCACTCTTGGGGTGTTTTGCTTTTATGTTATTGGAATGTTATAGCGAAGGTGTATGGATTTATATTGATTTGTGTTATTTGTTCTTACTATAGAAATTGATGTATGTTGTTATATTAAAATTCTACTGTGTTTTCTTTCTTTTTAATTTGTTCTTACGTTTATAGTTGTGTATAGTTTGTTTAGTTGTGTGAAAAACATATATTACTAATTTACTAGTTTGTTTAGTTTGTTTAGTCTTTTTAAGAGGTCGCACTTGGTGCGATGGCAAGTGCCTTCGTCCATGAGCGGTAGGTCTCGGGTTCGAGACTTGGGAGCAGCCTCTCCATAAATGGGGGTAAGGCTAGCCGACATTCACCTCTCCCAGACCCTGCGTAAAGCGGGAGCCTTGTGCACTGGGTACGACCTTTTTTTACTAGCCACGTAAAACAATTACGAGAAAAGAAATCATCTTTAGTGGGTATTTAGTTTCTTTTTGATAATAACCAAAAGAAAAAACTGTAACAGTTGCCAAACAAGCTTTATGTTATTAGTGTTTTTCAAATGAAAACTAAAATCTAAAATTCAAAAACAGTGAACTGAAAACAAAATGGTTATCAAACGAGGCCTAAAAGTTGAGTATTTTTTTGTAATTTTGTAGAGAAACCTTCAAACCTCTCGCTCTTATCTTAGATCACCATGCCTCCAGTTGGCCCTCGATCTGGTGATGCAATCTTCGCCAACGTGGAACGTGTGGTAAGTGAAACCCCAAGTCGCCTTAATGTTTTCTTTATCCTCATAATTTGGAAATTGAATTGGTTTCAGAATGCGGAGTTGTTTACATTGACGTACGGTGCGATTGTGCGCCAGCTGCTTACGGATCTTGAGGAAGTTGAAGAGGTTAACAAGCAGCTTGATCAAATGTAATTTTTTTTGCTTTACTTTAATTCTCTATACTCAAGTTTGATGTTGCATTTCTTTCTTTTTTCTCTGAGAATTATGCCTTTCTTAGAAGTTTAGTTCTAGCTTTTACATTATATGGAAGTGTGTGCTTGCATGCATCGACAATTATCTTGTTTTCTTCATTTTTTTGTTGTTGTAGGATTCTGTTTATGGCTGTTAATTTATGTCAATCTTTGTTTTGAGCTATAAATGTGTTGCAAGGAGGACAACTTTTATTTGGTGACATGCAATGTTTGATGACCAGTAACCGTAACTTTGATAAAAATATAGTTAATTTTCAGTTTAGCTGATTACGTGACAATTTAATTGCATCTCAGGGGCTATAATATTGGCATTCGATTAATTGATGAGTTTCTAGCAAAGTCTAATGTATCTAGATGTGTTGACTTCAAAGAGACAGCTGAAGTAATTGCAAAGGTTTGTCGCCACCATCCGTTTCCTTTCAAATTTGAATATTCTGTGGATCTTAATTGTTCTGAAACCTGGTAAACTGTTTCTTCTGTGCTGAACTTTGGTACCTGTTGCATGGAAGTTATTGAATCTTCTATTACTTCCCATGGTCTTTTCAACTGTTTGGTACAAATATCTTTCAGTAAATGTTGGTGGAAATTTAATTCACTTGTCCAATCTTTGCCTTTCTTGAGGATGACAGCGGAGGTTTGTTAGTGAAAACCAAGATTTGAATCATGTTTAATGGCTAATATATCTGATTGATACATGTCAAAATGCTAAATGCTGAATCCTGTCCACTGACTGTGCAACAAAGCATATTAGTAGGCCTAAACATATTGAATTTAGAATCATTAAGTGGAATTACGGTTAGTCTATCAGTTTGTTTGGGTTTGAGGCTCTATCTTGCGATGGAAAAATGGTAATGGGCCAGGATTGTAATATCTGTAAGACAGTTCCTCTAGTGTTTGGTGCAATCTTTTCATGCTTCGCTAGATCTAAACTGTTCATTTTTTGCTGTGTTTTTTTTTTTCAATTTCCACAAGCTTCCAGGTGAAGATATGAAGTAGTTTTTTGTTTGTCATAATGGCTCCATCAATATTTTTTTCTACAGGTTGGTTTCAAAATGTTCTTGGGGGTCACTGCATCTGTTACAAATTGGGATGCTGATGGAACATGTTGCAGTATTGTTCTGGAGGACAATCCTCTGGTAGACTTTGTTGAGCTTCCAGATACGTGCCAAGGTCTTTACTATTGCAATATCTTAAGTGGAGTTGTAAGAGGCGCCTTAGAAATGGTGAGTTGTACTTGTGATCTCATGTACTGCACTTGCCTTGACATGTGCCCCCTCTATGTGATGTATGGTTTTCCCTTTTTTGCACTGGTCGCTATATAACAGAATACAACTTCTTACTCTTCTACACGTCTCATTGGTATTGGCTTTTATTTTGACTTACATAGAGAACACCGTAACTTTCTACTTGTAGTTTCAATTTTATTCTTCCATTTAAAATATTAGTTACGGAAGTTGTAGCTAAAAAAGCCAGCTCGCTGCTAGTAACATCATTATCTATCTATTTATATATATTTTTTCAAACTTGGGGGAGTTTTATTCCTTACATAATTCTATTGTGCTTTGACTCAGCTTCAGTCGTAGTTTAGTTTTATTGATTCCTTTCTAATATGTATTGGTAGAAGGTTTTCCATTTTTTCTCCTACCGAATGATTTCGATTTTCTATTCCCCATGCACTTTTACTTATAGTATCTAAGAAAACTTGTATTACCTGCTTGAGGGGATTCAGCTGATTCGCAAGGCTAAAAGCACTTTCTGATGGGAGTATGGGTCTTGAAGGTTCTATTAAAACCTAAAAAAATGAAGGGTGGTAGAGATTCTGTTTTGACGTCATATATGAGTTTTCTCCGTCTCTTTATTTTCTCCCTTGCCTCACAGTTACGTTGTTTCCATGGTCAGGTATCAATGAAGACTGAAATTAGTTGGATCCGTGATATGCTTCGAGGTGATGATGCATTCGAGTTGCAAGTTAAACTCCTGAAGCAAATTCCAGAAGAGTACCCGTACAAAGATGATGAGTAAAATGCTTGCACTAACCTGATACATAAACAGTTTTATTTCTGCTTCCACCTTTTCCTTGAAGTCAAATGTTAGCAGCAGCTTGTTATCTCTTTAGCACGCGTTCGCGGACACAATGGATAACGGTGTTTTTATTTACTCGCCGTTTAGTTTTTGCCATTCCGATGAATCATTTTAACGGCTTAAATGTGCAATTTGCACTCTCATCTTATTTTTCATGGAACGGGTGGTAAGAACAATAATCAAATCTACATGTGTTCAAGAAAATGTAGTTATTTTACTTGGAATTATTATAGCTAAATTATTAATGTAGTTATATAAATTGTTGTGGGTTGTAACACGAAGAGCTATCTTTTTTTTTCTTCTCTTTTTAATACATTCGATATTATCTGTACTAAAACCAACTTCAATAGTTGCACTAAAACCAACTTCAATAGTTGGATTAAAACTAAGAACAGTTTAAGTTTTAGACTCTCCCAAAATTGCTCCAATCATTGGGCTTAAAAGCAAATTTGGGTTAAAACCTATTCTTGGGCCATATTCTGCCCAAAATGCCAGTTAATCCTAAAATTCTGGCCACCATTGCGGGTGCGCGCACTTGAAAAAGAAACACTCGGTGCACTGACGTGCCCTATGTCCCACGCTCGACAAAGCTGTTAGTGGTTAGTCTTGAATAATCTTTGCAATTGAGGATTGAGTACTCAACTTCCCGAAAGAGCGAGATTGACATGACAGAAGTTCATCAATGATTTTCAAACTTATAGTAAGAGGATGCCTGTGAGATACTTTGACGATATGGTGCATCACATCTCTTTCTGAATGTCCTAAACAGTTGTACCAAAGCAAGGAAACACTCTGAAACCCGGGCTCCTTGACGGCCACATGGTTGGTGCGGCCCGAATAGTTGTAACATATACGCCATTTGGGAGGCATTCCATCTTCTCATAAATATGCTTATGGCCATATTTGTATGAAGTGATACAAAGATATTCCAAACAATTCTCTTTAGTGGTTTCTGCATGGTAATTATTCACTCGAATATCCTTAAATCTCAACAATGTTCTTCCAGGATGGAGTGAGTAAAGGGCATTTTTAGTGGTTAATTCAGTGCCATTGGACAACAATCAACGACCGGGATCATTCAATACGACGGTATGAACACAATACCAAGGTAAACCCATGGAAATACTCCTTTATCAATGAAAAATAGACACAATGTAATGTTATGAATTGTAATCTAAACATAGCTTGCCCCCTGTCATGATAAATGCTGCAATGTATTGGTGATGAATATATAATCTAGCTTGAGTAGTAAAGTCTTGTGCTATAAACGCATAAGCAGGTACAAAGGGGGGGGGAATGATTAGAATTATAGATTGATAGAAAAGAAAGGACATGAGCTCGTGTGAGTAGGAAACAAAAAATATCTATTCTAATTCTATTATTAGCTATGGGTTCTATTTGTACCATACTTGACCAATCCCGAAACTACTGAGCACCGGTCAATGTTATACCGTCAAGGACCCAGAAGAGTTTCCCTCCAACCACGAGGCCAATCACAGCGCGACACGTGTCGACATCAGAAGCCAATCATAGTGCGACACGTGTCGACATCAGAAGTCAATCACAATACGACGTGTGTCAATGTCAGAATGAAACTAGAAACTCTCTTCTATAAATAGAGATCATTCTCTCACAATATTTCCTAATGTCATTTTACTAAATCATTCACTAGTACTCACTAAAGGAGAGCTTGAACCTATGTACTTGTGTAAGCCCTTCACAATTAATGAGAACTCTTCTACTCCGTGGATGTAGCTAATCTGGGTGAACCACGTACATCTTGTGTTTGCTTCTCTGTCTCTATTCATTTACATACTTATCCACACTAGTGACCGGAGCAATCTAACGAATGTCACAAACTTAACAATTTTTGTTGTACCAAAGTCCTTGCTGATTTTGTGCATCAACATTTGGCGCCATCTGTGAGAACGACACTTATTCCCACTCTCTTCAGCTTTGTTAAGATGGATTCCACCATTCGTACACTCTCTTTTGACCAGGCATCCCTTTCTAACATGGAGAGCGAAGGAAGCCACATCACACAGAATGACACCCCTCTTGCACCTGGTGCGAATCAACAAAAGAAGTTTGCTCTTCAGGCTAAAGTCGATGAGCTAGAGGCTCAGAACAACAAGATAGCGATGAAGAATGAGATCCTCCAAGAGCAGTATGAGAAGGTCTTCGAGATGCTCTACGAGGCTAGATATACTAAAGCACATGAGCTCATCACCCCTGTAGAAGTTAACCATCAACTGGGTGCCCCCCCAACACGGAGGGTCATTTGTCCTCGACATGGGTTTTCTCGTTGAGGAGCGAGCTACTCATCGAAATGGCGACCAACATGAGACTTCTCTCAACCCAGCTGCTTCGACCGGAAGTAGGAGGAGTGGAGGAAGGCACCTCCTTACAGAAGGAGTGGAAGGATCGAAAGCCGTCTTTCGCAACTGTTGAGACTTCCTAAAGCAAAGTCGAGACAATCCCATCCATGTAAGCTCAAAGATCAATGACCCAAAGGTCTATGAAAGACTCGGTCCCCTCCCATGTCCCAGGCCGGCAACCAATTTGGGGAAGGGGCAACAAGTCCTAGAGAAACACGAAGGTATAAGGGACTCAAAGATGTTCCGACAGACATACATTGGAAGTCAGTATGGCGAGTCCAGGGAAAAATCACATGCTTTTGATCAAACCTTCCTACTTCCAAGAGGAGATGGAGATTTACGAAAGAAAGCTCCTGTGGTATATGACTCCACTCAGGACCCTCTTGTCCTACAGCTCCTTAAGGAAGTAAACAAGTTGAAGGCCGAACGACAAGCTAAGATACCTAATTGGAACCAACCTAGGCCTGACCCTCTTACAAGGAGGATCCTCGACACCCCATCCAAGCAAAGACAAAGCAGAAGTTTGGCTTGCAACTCTATACTGGAAATGAGGACCCGATTGAACACCTTAACCTCTTTGAGTCCAACATGGCATACCAGATGCACACCGATGAAGAGCGATGTCTTATCTTCCCTTCCACCTCTATAGCGGAGCTCTAAACTGGTATTGTCGTCTTCCATCTGAGATAGTAGACTCATTTGAGGAATTGAGGAAACAGTTTGTTTCTCAACACATTTTCCAAACCGATCGCTTGCATTCTGCGGATGACTTGTACACTATTCGCCAGAAGTCAGACGAGTCATTAGGTATGTATGCTGGCCGCTTCAGCCATGAGTATTCCTGTTGTGCCAAGGCAGACGACAAAACTGCCCTCAAAGCCTTCACGGCATGCCTACGTGATTGTTTATTCAAGTATATGATCAATGCCAACACTTGAAAGACTTACTCTGAGGTGATGTCACATGCTTACAACTATGCCTCAGCCGAGGCAATGACATATCAAGGGAAACCCCCCACAACCACCCCTTATCAGCAAGTAGGGAGTGGAAGCCAAATCCAACTAAATGAAAAGACCTCAACATTCCAAACGGCAGCGGTGCCTCCCCCTACCTTACTTAATACTTCGCCAAGTCAACAGACATATCAACCTTAGGGCAAAAGGAAAGATTTCCATCTTCACTAGCCTTATTTTAGTAAAAGGAGTAAAGGACACTATTGCGATAACCAAGGGTATCGCCACGATAATGCCTGCCCCCAGATAGTCAACACAGTGGGCCAAGCACGTGTCATGACAGGCCCTACCTCGAGGTATGAGACATACACACCTTTGAATGCCACATGCGTGGCCATTTACCCCAGCATAGCACACCTAATACCGATGCCAATGCCTAGGCAGTCTGGTTACAAGCCCATGAAGAACATGGGCATGTTTTGCTGATACCATGAGCATAACGGCCATGATGGCGAAAAGTGTATCACCCTTCGTGATCATATTGAAGCTTTGGTGCGTGAAGGAAAAATTGATCAATTCATCCTTCATCATTCAATGGATAACTATAACCAACGCCAAGTGAATGTGATTTATTCCATAAGCGGTGGCACACCCATATCTGAATCTTCCAACATAGCCATGAAAAATAGGGAACGAGCTTTAATGCCTGGTCACCAAATGTTTCACGTGGAAGACATTAGGGGAGGCAAGTATCAAAAGCCTAAATGGGATCCAATATGTTTCTACCCTGAGGAAGAAAGAGGTATCATCTACCCTCACAATGACCCACTGATCGTGGAAGCTCACATAGCCAACTTTGAAGTACTACGAATCCTGGTAAACACGGGGGCTTCGGTCAATATCATGTTTGCTGAAGCTTTCAGGGCACTTAATATAGCTGAACACTTGCTCGATCGCTCGATTTCTCCTCTGATAAGTTTCTCCGGTGATATTGTGCAACCTTTAGGGAGCATACACTTACCTTTCACCATTGGTACATGCCCTTACATAACTACCATTACCACTAACTTCTTGGTGGTTGATTGCCCAACGGCATACAATGTCATCTTTGGACGCACAGGCATCAATGATCTCAAGGCTATGGTATCTACACATATGTTGTTGATGAAATTTCCAATCCTCTATGGCAATGGTTACATCAGAGAAGATCAACTTAGTGCACGGTCATGTTTCACACTTTGGTCAAACAACATCACCTACCTATGCCCAAGGAAACCCTTTCTATACATGACCAAGTCATAAATACTAGCCCGAACGAAGCCAACTTAGATATTCACGGTGACAACAGTCAACCTGACGATCCTCGAGACGACTCTTTCACCCAGCAAGCAAAACCCGCTGAAGAGTTAGAGAAGGTTTCTATCTCAAAAGATTATTCAGATCGCATGGTGAAGATTGGCACCACCTTGTCACCATCTATTTGGTTGTCATTGATATCTTTTTTGCAAGAGAACACTGAGGTCTTCACCTGGTCATACGAAGACATACCAGACATCTCTCCCAATATCATATGTCATCGCTTGAGTATTGACCCCAAGACCAAGCCGGTGAGACAGAAGCGAATATCTTATGACGCTGAACGATACGAAGCAATGAAGGCAGAAGTTGAAAAACTCAAAGGTATAGGCTTCGTCCGCGAAGTCAATTGCCCAACATAGGTAGAAAATGTGGTCTTTGTTAAGAAAAATCAAACCAAAGAAAGTCTCATGCTCTAAAAGGTCTTGTGGAGAATGTGTGTTGATTACACCGACCTAAACAAAGGATGTCCGAAGGATAACTTTCCTCTTCTTCTCATAGACAGACCTATAGACTCTATGGTAGGGTGTGAACTCCTCAGCTTCATAGATGCTTACTCAGGATACAACCAAATCCTCATGAACCCTCCGGACCAAGAACACACAACCTTCATTACTGACAGGGGACTATATTGCTATAAAGTCATGCCCTTCAGCCTAAAGAATGCAGGGGCGACTTATCAGAGACTGGTCAATTCAATGTTCGCCGAACAGATTGGGAAGAGCATGGAAGTTTACGTTGATGATATGCTAGTCAAGAGGAAACATGCTGACCAACACATCACCAACCTATCTGAAACTTTCACCATTCTGAAGAGGTATCGAATGAGGTTGAACCCCAACAAATGTGCCTTTGGCGTAGACTCTGGCAAAGTCTTAGGCTTCATGATAAGCCAACAAGGTATTGAGGCTAATCTCGAGAAGATCAAAGTAATCATCGACATGAAGGAACTGGTAACTTCAAAAGACATTCAGAGCCTTACTGGCAATGTGGCAACCTTAACTAGGTTCATTTCTAAGGCCACAGACAGATGTGCTCCTTTCTTCAAAGCACTTAAGGGAAGTAAGAAGTACATTGCATAGACTGATGAATGTGTCGAGGCATTCAAGAACCTCAAAGACTACATGAGTAAAGCCCTTTTGCTTTCCAAACCTGAGGTTAGTGACACTCTCATTATCTATCTGTCGGTATCAGCTTCAGCAGTATGTTCTGTTCTCATTCGAAAAGATGGTAATGTCGAATGGCCTGTCTATTACGCTAACAAGGCCTTACAAGATGCGGAGACACGATACTCCAACATTGAGAAATTGGCTCTAGCATTGGTCATGTCTGCTTAAAAACTTCGCCCTTACTTCAAAGCACACTTCATCATCGTGTTTACTAATCATCCTCTTTGACATTGGCAGACTTCATCGCCGACTTCCATGCTCTTCCCAACCAAAGCCAGCTGAGAAGGGCCAAGCAATGGCAGACTTCATCGCCGACTTCACATATCCTGTTGACATTGTTTCTACGCCTAAAGAAATGGTTTCATTACCCTCAGAAGCTCAGAAAATAGAACCAACAGCCCCAACATGGAGTCTATATGTTGATGGCTCGTCTAACCAACAGGGTTGTGGAGCATGACTAGTCTTTACAACCCCTAACAAAGTGGCGATGGAGTATGCTCTTCGTTTCAAATTCAAGGCGTCGAACAATAAGGCCAAATATGAAGCTCTCATAGCAGGCTTACATTTGGCCAAACACCTTGGGTTAAACGAATTGATATCTTCAGTGACTCCCAATTGGTGGTTAACTAGGTCACCAACAACTTTGACGCTAAGGATAGCTCCATGGCAGCATATTTAGCACAAACACAATTGTTGCTCAAGCACTTCTACTACCAGATCACCCAAATTCCTCGAGCGGCAAATAGTTATGCAGATGCTTTGGCTCGCCTCACCTCAGCGATGGAAGACAAGATTGGAAGAAAAATTCAGGTCGAATTATTGGCAGCACCAAGCACCATGGCTACGAAAGTGTGCAACTTACAACATGAGGATAGTTGGATTACCCCAATTTATAGATTCCTGGCTCATGGCACCCTTCTAAATGACAAAGTCCAAGCTAAGCATATTTGATACAACGCTACCCGTTACTTGATCATTAATGACCAACTCTATAAGCGGGGTTTTAACCTACCATACCTAAGATGCCTTACGCCCGCAGAGGTGGAAATTGTCCGTCGGGAAATATATGAAGGAGTCTGCGGAGATCATGCTGGATCTCGATCCTTAGCACACAAGACTTTTCGCCAAAGATATTACGGGCCAACACTCTACCAAGATGCTATCAGAATATTTCGCTCATGTGATAAGTGTCAATGCTACGCAACTATTCCTCATTCCCCTCCCGAGCCGCCCACTCCTATGATCAGCCCTTGGCCCTTGGCTCAATGGGGACTTTATTTGATCGACCCAATGCTTGCAGGGAAGGGTAAGGTCCGCTATGCAATCGTTGCAGTTGACTACTTCACAAAATGGGCTGAAGTAGAACCCTTGGCAACCATTACTGAGGCAAAAATTGAAGACTTCGTATGGAAGAACATCCTTTGTAGATTCGGCATTCCCAATGCTATAGTCACTGACAACGGGTGACAGTTCGACAACAATAAGTTCAAGATGTTCTGCTATAAGTTAAACATTAACTTATATTTTGCCTCCCTAGCTCATCCCCAGTCTAATGGACAAGTTGAAGCCATCAACAAAATAATCAAGCGAACTTTGAAAACCAGCTTGGATAAGGCTAAAGGTTGTTGGCCAGAATTTGTACCCCAAATTCTTTGGTTATACCGCAGTTCGTATCGAACATCAACAGGAGAAACCCCATTCTTACTTGCCTTTGGTACGGAGGCAGTTGTTCCAGTTGAGCTTGAGCAAGCAACGTTCCGAGTCCAGAACTACGTGCAAAGCAAAAATGACAAACAACTTACCCTCAACTTAGATCTAGTCGAGGAACACATAAACCAGGCTCACTTGAGGAATGTCGCCTACAAACAGCGCATCTCCAACTACTATGACTCAAGGGTCAAACCTTGTTCTTTCAAAGTAGGGGACTGGGTATTGAAGAAAAGATTACTCTACGACAGAGTCTCGAGTAAAGGAACACTTAGTCCAAACTGGGATAGACTGTTTGAAGTTGTTGACATCTGTCGCCCTGGCTCCTACAAGCTTAGAAGCTCCGATGACAAAACCCTTAGCCATCCATGGAACGCTGATCACTTGAAGTACTATTTCAAGTAAACTCACATTGTACAAGTGTTAAGCTTTAGCCATTTGGTATCCTATGTAACGAAGACTATTTGGCATGAATTCAATAAAGATGTGATTTAGACAACTCGGTCCTAATCCTCTTACATTCTTTGCAATGAAACACTCGGGTTCAAAGCTTCAACATGAATGCTTCCAACATGAAACAAAGTCTATGTCAACAAGACTAAGCAAATAAACGAACAGCTTCACAGTATATTCGTTCAATCATACATTCCAACACATTCATACATAAGCCAACTGTGCTTCGAAAGGGTTCAACTTACTTTGTGTCATTCGACACTTGCTACAATGTGCCTCGACACCTTGCCCTTATTCTCACCAACCAGGTGATGAAATGTAAAGAATGAACTCATCTTCATGCCACCAACCAGGTGATGAAATGTACAACCTGTACTCTCCTTCATGCCACCAACCAGGTGATGAAATGTACAACCCGTACTCTCATTCATGCCACCAACCAGGTGATGAAATGTACAACCCGTACTTTAATATCATTAGGCAATTTGCCACTCATGCCACCAACCAGGTGAAGAATGAACTTATCTTCATGCCACCAACTAGGTGATGAAATGTACAACCCATACTCTCATTCATGCCACCAACCAGGTGATGAAATGTACAACCCGTACTCTAATATCATTTGGTAACTTGCCATTCATGCCACCAACCAGGTGAAGAAGGAATTCATTCTCGTGCCACCAACCAGGTGATGAAATGTGATGAAAGGTAATGAAGGAACTCACCTTCGTACCACCAACCAAGTGATGAAAGCAACTCACCATTCATTCCACCTACCAGAAGATGAGTGGTACAAATTGTACATGTGAACTCCTAGCATTCACAAATAATAAAAAACCCTCAAGCTTAACAACTCAACTAGGGGAGTACTTATGCCCACTAAGAGTTATAGTCACCAACAAAGTCTTATTGCAAGCCAACAACAATTTCAGTGCATGGTATGCGAAGATCAAGCTATTCAGCTCTCTTGCATTTGCTTCAGACATTTCCCCTCTGTAACAATGCAAACACTACAACTCGTAGAAAGCTTCACACACTTTTGATCAAGACAATAAAACCAATTTATGGTGCCAACAAGAACTTCATCAATTGAGGGCAACCACAATTCTCAAAAGCTTCACACACTCTTGATCAAGACAATGTGAAGCAAAACCAATTTATGGTGCCAACAAGAGCTTCATCAATGGAGGGCAACCACAATTCTCAAAAGCTTCACTCTTGATGAAGATAGTGTGAAGCAAAACCAATTTATGGTGCCAACAAGAGCTTCATCAAAGGAGGGCAACCACAATTCTCAAAAGCTTCACACACTCTTGATCAAGACAGTGTGAAGCAAAACCAATTTATGGTGCCAACAAAAGCTTCATCAATGAAGGGCAACTACAACTCGTAGAAAGCTTCACACACTCTTGATCAAGACTATTCGAAGCAAATTCAATTTATATGGTTCATCCAAACCTTTGACTACTACAAGGTGTGGCTTTCATCACAATCTCTTGCTTAACAGTGTGGAAGCAAAATTTGTATATGTTGTCTCTCCCACATTTTCAAATTTCTAGTTTCCCCAAAAAAAAAAAGGGAAATTCAACAAAGCTTCATCAATGGAGGACAACTACAAATTATCAAAAGCTTCACACTATCTTGATTAAGATAGTGTGAAGCAAAATCAATTCATGGTACCCAACAAAGCTTTACCACAAAAGCTTCACCAACAAAAGCTTCATCAATGGAGGACAACTACAAATTCTCAAAAGCTTCACACTATCTTGATCAAGATAGTGTGAAGCAAAATCAATTCATGGTACCCAACAAAAGCTTCAACTCCAAAGCTTCACTTACAAAGCTTTAACTCCAAAGCTTCACCTACAAAGCTTCAACACAAAAGCTTCACCTACAAAGCTTCATCTCCAAAGCTTCACCTACAAAGCTTCAACCCAAAAGCTTTACCCACAAAAGCTTCATCTACAAAGCTTCAACACAAAAGCTTCACCCACAAAAGCTTCACCTACAAAATCTTCACCCATAAAAGCTTCACCAACAAAAGCTTCACCCGCAAAAGCTTCATCATCCACAAAAGCTTCATCACCCACAAAAGCTTCACCCACAAAAGCTTCACCCACTACAAAAGCTTCACCTACAAAAGCTTCACACTATCATGATCAAGATAGTGTGAAGCAAAATCAATTCATGGTACCCAACAAAGCTTTAACCTTAAAACTTCACCTATAAAGCTTCAACACCAAAGCTTCATCTACAAAGCTTATTTTTTTTCTTTCGGAAATTTGAAAATTTGAAAAAAAAAATATTCAAAAAAAAAAAAAATTTGCATAGGCCTCATCTTTTTTGGGCCTAACAACTTTCATAACAAATATATATATGAAGGAGGAGTTTTGGGCTACCACTTAGAAAGGAAATGCCTCATTCGTCAACTCCCTCGACCGGAGACTTGGGGGACTCCTACCATATGCTACTGCACCTTGATACTCGGAAGTCTCACGACCACTCAGTGACTTAGATTTTTCAAGTCTCCAGCCAAGAAGTTTTCCTCACTCGGGAAATTAAGGGAGAACTACTTCAACATGCAAGCTTCAACAAAAGAAAAAACTCAAAGAACTTAGTGAAGAAGGCCTTGGTGTATTTAACACAATATGTTGAAATGAAGCAAAGCTTGTTTATTGATATCTCCGCTAAGTTACAAATATGTACATATACATGAATCAAAATAAACAAACAAGAGGGAGCCTTCACAAAGGTTGCTCAGAAAAAGTCTCAGCAGTCTGCAGAGCCCTAGAAAGAGGAGGCACCAGAGGATGATTATTCGGAGCCTCAATACTAGGCAGAACCCCAGAAGGGGGAGGCACCGAAGGTTAATCATTTGGAGTTTCATTACGTGGTACAGGCCCAAAAGACGAAGGCAATAAATGCTTTTGGAACAAACCCACAAACCTCTGATGATCAAGTAAAATCTGACCATCAGATTCCTGCAGTTAGTCGAGCTTCCTCTTCATGTTTGTAGCATAGTCATGTGCGAGCATGTGCAACTGTTTATTCTCATGGTTGAGCCCTTTGATTTCCTGTTTGAGACTTATCACTTCAGCCGCCAATGATTCAACTTGGCGGGTTTAAGCAAATAGGCATTGGGCCATATTAGACATAGAACCTGCTGAACATTGAGAGCCAGAGAATCCTTAACAGCCAACTCATCAGACCGTTTGGAAAGTAGTCTGTTATCTTTGGGAGTGAGAAGGTTCTTGGCCACCATCGCAGCTGTCATATCATTCTTCATCACAGAGTCCCCAATGATAAGAGGACCAGTAGGGGATAAGAAGGATGGGCGCCATATGTTGTCTTGAGAGGGCATGACTGCCTCTTCACCAAAGTTCAAGTCAAAACGATGGTCGGATGGGCCATACATTCTCAGAAATGATGAAGGAGAAATAAGGTGCAATAAATCTCTGAAGTACAAAAATAAAGGGAAAATTCCTACAAGTAATAACTCTCTGAACGTACTTCTTGCACACAATTGGTGCCTCTATAAAAGAAAGGGCAACAAGGCCGTTGGTTCCAAAATCGAAGATGCACCACTCTTCGGATTTCAAGAAGCAGATTTTCCTGAGTAAAATATGTCGATAATCCCCACATGCAACATCAGCTTCTTAGGTACCACAGATAACTTTGCCAAAGATCTCTGACAAAGTTTAGACACATAAATTTTGAAGGTCCAGCTACCCTACTATTACCCACAAAGGTAAAGGAACAGCACCACTACTTGATAACTGGAAAGTCCCTATGTGTGTCAACCTCTGTGCTCCGTGGCAAGGCAGACTGGCAAAAAATGTCCAACCTTTACTCACATTCGAGAAAACACTCCCAACAAGATTGCTTGCTCAAAAATCGAAAAGGCACAGCTCTCCGAATCTCGAGAGTCAGACTCCCACCAGGATTACTTGCTCAAAAATCAAAGAGGCACCGCCTTCCAAATCTCGAGAGCCAGACTCCTAATAGGATTACTTGCTCAAAAATCGAAGAGGCACATCTCTCTGAATCTCGAGAGCCAGACTTCCAACAGGATTACTTGCTCAAAAATCGAAGAAGCACTGCTCTCCGAATCTCAAGAGCCAGACTCCCAACAAGATTGATTTCTCAAAAATCGAAGAGGCACCGTTCTCCGAATCTCGAGAGCTAGATCCCTGATAGGATTACTTGTTCGAAAACCAAAGAGGCACCGCTCTTTGAACTTCGAGAGCTAGATTTCCTTGGATAAAGCTTGTCTGCAATCTTCACACGCAACATCAGCTTTCCAGATACCACATACCACTTTTTCAAAGTGCTCTGACAAAGTTATAACACATGAATCTTGCAACTTCCACTACATTGCTATGACCGATAAGGGTAAAGGAAGAGCATTACCACTTGTTGTTGGGACAATTCCTATATATGCCAACCTTCATCCTCCACAACTAGGCAGACCTGCAAATAAAAAAAATGCTCAACTTTTCTTCACATCCGAGAGGGCACTCTTAGTAGAGTCTCTCGAAATACTCAGCTTCTTTTCCCCCCGATAATACCTCTGCAAACAAGCCACACCAGAGTAAGAGTATCTCATATCATTACGGTTCAAAACAAGAGTATCCCATATCATGCTTTTTCCCTGTCTTTTCCTTTGACCTTGTTTTTACCTGCAAGACAAGGAAAAAGAGAGCAATCAGTCAGCATTTGGAATCAAGCTTCCAGTCAGGAACTAACTACCTGGAACCCCTTGCCTGATTACTTACCTGGCATTGCTCTTGAGTACTCATCTTTAACATCTTATGCTTCTAGAGAAGATACCACACCTGCCTGAGGAACAGATAGGGTACGTGAGAATGATATAACACGTAAAAGAACAGATAGGGTATGTGGAGATAAGCGTGATAGAACACGTGTCGATACATCCACTACTTTGTTAACAGCAAAAGTATCCCATATCATAGGGTAGAATGTACTCTAGATTTGATGGACTTGTTTTGACCCTCAAATTCTTAAGTCGGTCTTATACTCTGGAGGAAACCAGAAAACCCTCCAGCCCAGTTCAAGAATAAGCCTGTGGAAAGTTACTTCTTTAAAAGCAAAAGTATCTTATATCATCTATTCTCCATTTGCTTCTCATTGTCGTTGTTGCTGTTTATGACACAAGGAGAAGGAGAACAATCAACCGAAAGCCGAAGTCGAACCTCTGATCCAGGTTGCTTGCTTGGAAGTCTGATTGCTTACCTTATCTGTTACCTCTTTCGGCAAATCTCCTAGCTCGGCGACTTGGGGGACTCCTACTATAGGGTTTGTATCGCACTTGACCAAGCCTGAAACTACAAGTAAGCTTCAAGTGAAATTGATACATTTCCTTGTACATCTTCATCGGTTAAAGATACCACCCCTGGATAGAGGAAAAGTACTTCCAGAGAAGATGCCACATCTACATATGAGACAGATAAGGCAAGTGAAAATGATACCACACTTCGGTACTTAAAAGTTTCGTGATTACTCAATGGCTTGGATCTTGCAAGTCCCCAACCGAGGAGCTTCCCTTACTCGGGAACTTAGAGGAGCACTGTTTGTACCATACTTGACCAATCCTGAAACTACTGAGCACCGGTCAACGTTATACTGTAAAGGACCCATAAGAGTTTCCCTCCAACCAGGAGGCTAATCACAGCGCGACACATGTCGACATCAGAAGCCAATCATAGTGCGACACGTGTCAACATCAGAAGTCAATCACAACACGACATGTGTCAATGTCAGAATGAAACTAGAAACTCTCTTCTATAAATAGAGATCATTCTCTCACAATATTTCATAATGTCATTTGTACTAAATCATTCACTAGTACTCACTAAAGGAGAGCTTGAGCCTATGTACTTGTGTAAACCCTTCACAGTTAATAAGAACTCCTCAACTTCATAAACGTAGCCATTCTGGGTGAACCACGTACATCTTGTGTTTGCTTCCCTATCTCTATCTATTTACATACTTATCCACACTAGTGGCTAGAGCAATTTAGCGAATGACACAAACTTAACAATTTCTGTTGTACCAAAGTCCTTGCTGATTTTGTGTATCAATAGGTTCAAATATAGAAATTCTCTATCAACAATATCTTTATTCGCACTTCAAATATGAATATTACTGCCAGAGTTTTATGATTTATCAAAAAAATCAAAGCTCCTTATCAAATTTGAACCAATGACTTACGCATTACCATGACGTTACTCTACCACTGAGTTAAAAGAGCTTGTTTGATCCAATTCCTAATCACTTTGATATTGATAATGACTCCTTAACCAATTTTTCCATTGATTCATTCTAGAATTGCGAAGATTCTTAGGTCTTAATTCGGAATCAAATAGTTCTTGTCTTACAACAACCAAAAAAAAAAAAAATCCTTTATTTCATTTTTAAGAAAAAAGGGTTCCACATTATATTGAAGTACGGATTTCAATTCCTATAAAAGGTACTTCAAATTGTGAATTCATTGCCAAAGATGGCTTAGAATCAATAGTTTATTATCTAATGGATTTTTTTGTTGAATCCTGATTGGTTTGAGCTTTGTCCTTAGTCTTGAAGTTAAAAGCCTTAGGAGTCAGGGAATCGCGCTCCAGGGCTGAATTTTTCCCTTTGATGGGCCTCTACTCTGTTAACCTTAGGCCTGTGGCTGGGGATTCGGCCTTTTGCCATGGCCATGACCCCTCTTGCGCCCTTTGTATCCTCGAGAAGTGGTAGAATGCGTTTCAGGTACAGCGTTCGAGCTAGTAAGGGCTGGTTTGGTATTGCTGTGCTTTGAAAAAAAGCTGATGTGAGAATAAGCGGCTGTGCTGTGAGAATAAACGGCTGTGAGAATAAGCAGCAGAGTGTTTGGTAAACTTTTTTGTAAAAGTGCTTTTGAAAAAAAAAGCAGTATGATAGTGTTTGGTAAACTTTTATGTGAAATAGCTGTGACTGTGTGAAATGACCAAAAAGGGTATAATACTAGATGTGCTATTAATTTAATTTTCTTAACAAATAAAAGTTAATTACTTAAATATACTTTATTTTTAGAAGAAAATTATTTATAAACTTTATATTAAATATTAATTAGTATGACAAACTACTTCAATTGAAATATTTTAGACTGAATAGCTAGGATTCATTAGTACAATATTGTTAGTGTACTTGAAAGTAGTCTAATTAGATGCATTCATCAAACTTGTTGCTATTCTATTTCTTAATGCCTCTATTGCATGTGATCCTTCAACTTGATAATTTTGATATTCATCATCATCATCATCACTGCTATCGCTCTCTTCACAAAAGTCTCTGGGGTCATCAAAATGACGATCACGTTCAGAATACCTCCGTATGTAGTTATGAAGAGCCATTGTAGCAATGACAATCTTCACTTGCTTATTGAACGGGTAATTAGGCATGTCCCTTAAAATTGCCCATCTTTTCTTCCATACCCCAAAAGTTCGTTCAATGATGCTCCTAAGAGAAGAATGTCTGTGGTTGAATACCTCTTTATGACCCGTTGGTTCGGCACCCCTACGAAAGTCCGGGAGATGATATCTTTCACCTTTATATGGTCCCAAATAACCTCTCATTTGTGGGTACCCCGCATCTACCAAGTAATATTTTCCTGACAATTGAAAATTTTGTTTTGTATTGTAATAATTATACAAAGCAAGTATGTAAAATGTTATAATAAAAGTATGAAAATTACCATTTGGAGGCTTGGAAAAGTTTAAATTTGGATCTCGTAGCACGGATAGAAAAACCCTTGTATCATGTGCAGTGCCTTCCCATCCGGCACAAGCAAATGTGAATTGCATGTCAAAATTACATGTAGCCATAACATTTTGAGTTGGTATTCCTTTCCTACCAATGTACGGAACTTGATCCGGAGGTGGTATTGAAGCCTCAACATGCACTCCATCTATGGCACCAATACAATCTTAAAAATAATAACATAGAAGAAAACTGTCAACCTACACTTATAGTTTGCAAATAAGTTAGAAGACGAGTCAAACTTTACCTTAAAATAAGGCATGTATCTTGTATCTCTCCTTATTTCTTGAGGAATGCCACGAAACTCTGAATCCATTGGTTTGATAATATCTATTGCCATGTTACATACGATATCCAACATAACACCAAAATATCTACTAACAGTCTCACCAGAATGTTGAAATCTCTCTTCAGCTAATCTATTTTTCACACCATGTCCCAACATATGCAAGAACATTCCTAATATTTCAATTGCATTCATTCTCCTTGTACCTTTCAGTCCATAATTAGTTTGCAAGTCATTGGATAATCTATAAAAGACATCTTTGTTCATCCTAAACATTCTATAACATCGCACATCATTTCCTTGTAGTACTTCCATCAACCAAATATTACCTGTATGGGAAGAATTCATACATGGAGTTTTGTGGACATATTTTAAATAATATGTTTCAATAGCTTTCGCTACAGCGCATATAATTATACCATCCTCCAACTCCTCAACATCATCATCAGAGGTGTTCATATTGAATATACCTGTAACCTAACACATAATTCAACATTCCACAAGTCATATTCCAACAATCACTAAGAAGTCATAATCCGACATTCAAGAACAAGTCAATCCGACATTCAAGAACAAGTCAATCCAACGTTTAACATGAAATTATAATCCAACATTCAATAAACACAAAATACAAGCAACATTCAACACAGTCTTAATGCAAAGTACAAACCACACAAAGTCCTAATTCATAGTTATAGCTTCTTATTTTTCTTGAACATATATTTCAACCAAGTCAGCCGGACTTCAGGATCTTGGATCGTGGTAAACACCTCTCGCTTCTCTGCAGAACAAAATAAACATGTAGCAAACAACCATAACTCGCTAGGTGGCTCACAACCAGGCAATTGTCCTACAACTGCTAACACTTTCGAAATACTACTACCTATATGCAGCGACCTCATCAATGAATTTGCAGAACTCCTAGTTTCATAAGCTTCAACAAGACGGTCAATTTGACCACAAAGTTTTGCAGCACCTCCAATTTTTTTCCCTTTCTTATCAACCTTCTTCTTTCCCAATTCTCCTTGGTTAGCCACTCTTTTTTTTCCTTTCCTACTTGCTTGCCTTAGATCCTGCATAGTCTCAGTTTCTTCCTCATCATATGAATCAATTTGTCCTACAGATTCCTCTCTTGACTCTGGTGGTAGTACTCCAGATGAAGGTGCCCAGGCATGTTCACCGGTAGCAACTGTAGTCAAGAACATCCTATCTAACTTTTCCTCCATCTCAGGACTAATGCCTTTTTTTTGCAATTTTCCATATTCTTTGTTTATCTACAAGTAAGAAATAATATGATTAATACATATTGCATGATATCATAATACATATTAAAAGATAAATACACAAACCTGAATTTTATTATTCCACCACTCCTCAGAGGTATCAATAGTACCCTTGCTCGAATTCCACCATAGGCCAGTTTCTTTACCAACTAGCTCTTTCCACAACTTCCACTCATTTTTAAGTGCATCCCACTTATTTTTCAGTTGCTTTCTTTCATAATCATGCCATGTCTCTGCTTTGAAGTTAGCTCTAATATTTGCATATCCATTTTTGTCAAAGTGAGTGCCCGAACGATGTCCGGCCTCAACCTCCTTGATGCAAACATCACAAAATATAGATATATTGTGGGCATTCCATGTAGCTACAGGATTTGACGAAGATGCCCCCTTCTTTGCCATCGATACCAATTACTGATGGTACAATATTGACCTATATTATGCATATGATGAGGATGTTCAAAGTTTTCTGCCATGCAGTTACTGCCTCTATTAAAAACATGCTCTATAATCCTAATATTCACATTCAAGTAGACGGAATATCTCCCAACAAACATTCACTTATTTAATAGAGCGATTCAATTCAAGTTGGTGTTTTCAAAATCAAGTTCTACTTTTAAGCTTATTGCATGATTTCAAAAATTATTTCCAAGCATAAAATAATTATGAGTACAAGATATTCATCTTATTGTGTCAATATTCGAGAAATATATTTCCTCTTGAAAAAGATTAAAACATGGATACCCTCCAAATGGCCTCTTAAGATGAATATGGATGGTGAGCGGAACAATATCATTGTCATTCCAAGAGAATTGCTCAAATTCAAAGTCCTCTTTAATATTTCAGTGCATAACACATAATGGGTTTCTAATGTCAAGCCATTGTCATATCAATCAGTTTCAATACTGAAAAACACCAACCCTAGAAGCGTGAATGTTAGGAGTAAAGATAGATGGTCCTTTATGTTTAAAGAAAGACAGGTAGTCTGTGCACATAAGCTCTGCCTATAGGGATAAAATCCCTTCCTCTGTGCACATAATCATGACAAAGGCTTGACTACTACCTGACCGTTTTACCATACTTGTTGGCTGAACAGAAAGAAACAAACACACAAAAAATGACTTTCCAATTTCTATCCTAATTTCATCAATTTCTCAGTAAACAAACACGAAAACAAATAAAATGAGCAGCCAATTCAACAATTAACAAACAAATTACAGAGAATCAACTAAAAAAATTAGCGTAAACATATGGAGAAAACGAGAGAGAAATCTCACAGGTCTGAGAGGGAGTGAGAGCGCGCACGATTGGTTGGATTGGACACGAACCGCTCAACGAGAGAGATCTCAAATGAGTTGCAATGACGGGCAATAAAGGAGCACAGGGATTGAAAACTCCGTGGGCTGAAAACATGAAGCCAAATCAAAAAGCCAAATAATTGGGATAGTGCAGAAAATTAAAACAAAACAAACAAAACAAATTAGAGCAAAAAAAGACAAAAGGTCAATGAAAGCTTGGTGCCATAAAGATACAAAGAGAATCATTCTCCCTCCCTCCCTCCCTCCCTCCCTCCAGGGAGAGCAAGAGAGCAAAAGAGTGAGAGACAGCGGGAGGAGGACACAATACCATATAGCAGGTGAACAAATTGCCCACAACTGGTCATCACATTGTATTCTGTCAATTTTGGTTTCATTAAGATTTTGTTTCTTATATAAAAGAATGATCTCAAAAGATGGAAAATTAGACCTTTCTATAAGCATATTATAAGTATATAATTCAAACTCCCACTACTTTTAGGTATTTAACATGACCGGCCAGTGGGAAAAAAACAAGAACCAGTCATTCTAATCCTAAACATAATTGTTAACGAATAAATCGTACTACAATTTTCTCAACTAGATAAAGGGGAACATTTTGGAGCAGAGAACAGGCCTGGAAACTGTCTCAACAACAGAAGTATATGTTGAATGTGTTTTTCTTGACAATTGTATGTGTTTTATCTGTTGACAATTATATGTTTAATATGTATATTTTTTGCGTGTTGCAGATCTTGATTTCCTGTTTTGTGAAGACGTCACATTATGAAGAGTATCTGTGCGTTAAGGTAAGGACATTTTAATTCAAAAAAAAGTTGTTCTACCTTCCAATTAGCTGACCTCAATTTACCATAATCAAGGCTTAATTACAATATGCTAACGTAGAAGGAAAGATGACAATTTGTCCAACAACAACAACAACAACAAAGCCTTTTCCCACTAAGTGGGGTCGGCTATATGAATCCTAGAACGCCATTGCGCTCGATTTTGTGTCATGTCCTCCGTTAGATCCAAGTACTCTAAGTCTTTTCTTAGGGTCTCTTCCAAAGTTTTCCTAGGTCTTCCTCTACCCCTTCGGCCCCGAACCTCTGTTCCGTAGTCACATCTTCGAATCGGAGCGTCAGTAGGCCTTCTTTGCACATGTCCAAACCACCGTAACCGATTTTCTCTCATCTTTCCTTTAACTTCGGCTACTCCTACTTTACCTCGGATATCCTCATTCACAATCTTCTCCTTTCTCGTGTGCCCACACATCCCACGAAACATCCCACGAAGCATCCTTATCTCCGCTACACCCATTTTGTGTACGTGTTGATGCTTCACCGCCCAACATTCTGTGCCATACAACATCGCTGGCCTTATTGCCGTCCTATAAAATTTTCCCTTGAGCTTCAGTGACCTACGACGATCACACAACACGCCGGATGCACTCTTACACTTCATCCATCCAACTTGTATTCTATGGTTGAGATCTCCATCTAATTCTCCGTTCTCTTGCAAGATAGATCCTAGGTAGCGAAAACGGTCGCTTTTTGTGATCGTCGCTAGATTGCTCCGGTCATTAGTGTGGATAAGTATATAAATGGATAGAGATAGGAAAGCAAACACCAGATGTACGTGGTTCACCCATATTGGCTACGTCCATGAAATAGAGGAGTTCTCATTAATTGTGAAGGGTTTACACAAGTACATAGGTTCAAACTCTCTTTTAGTGAGTACAAGTGAATGATTTAGTACAAATGACATTAGGAAATATTGTGGGAGAATGATCTCGTAATCACGAAACTTCTAAGTTCCGGAGTATGGTATCGTCTTGACTTGCCTTATCTGTCTCGTAGGTAGATGTGGCATCTTCTCTAGAAGTACTCTTCCTCCATCCAGGGGTGGTATCTTTAACTGGTGGAGATGCACAAGGTAATGTATCAATTTCACTTGAAGCTTACTTGTAGTTTCAGGCTTGGTCAAGCGCGATATAAACCATGTAGTAGGAGTCCTCCAAGTCGCCGAGCTAGGGGATCTACTGAAAGAGGTGACAGACAAGGTAAGCAATCAGAGCTCCAAGCAATCAGTCCCAGATCAGAACTTTGATTTCAAGTTCCGGCTGATTGTTCACATTCTCCCTATCTTGCAGGCAGCATGAAGGATAAAGAGAAGAAAAATGAGAAGAGATGATATTGGATACTTTTGCTTTTGAAGAAGTAACTTTCCACAGGCTTATTCTTGAACTGGGCTGGAGGGTTTTCTGGTTTCCTCCGGAGTATAAGGCCGACTGAAGAATTTGAGGGTCAAAACAAGTCTATCAAATCTATAGTACGTTCGACCCTGTTGATATGGGATACTTTTGCTTTTGACAGAGTAATGGATGTATCGGCACGTGTGCTGTTACGCTTGTCTCCACATGCTTCCTTGTATCCTTCTCATTTGCCCTATATGTTCCTCAGGCAGATGCGGTATCTTCCCTGGAAGCATAAGATGTTGAAGATGAGTACTCGAGAGCAATGCCAGGTAAGTAATCAAGTAAGGGGTTCCAGGCAGTCAGTTCCTGACTGGAAGCTTGATTCCAAGTGCTGACTGATTGCTCTCTTTCTCCTTGTCTTGTAGGTAAGAACAAGGCCAAAGGAAAAAACAGGGAAAAAACATGATATGGGATACTCTTGCTTTTAACCCTGATGATATGAGATATTCTTGCTCTAGTATAGCTTGTTTGCAGAGGTATTATCGGGGGGAAAGAAAGCTGAATATTTCGAAAGGCTTCTTTGGGAGTGCCCTCTCAGATATGAGGAAGGGTTGAGCATTTTTGCAGGTCTGCCTGTCTGTTAGGGATGGAGGTCAACATATATAAGAGTCTCCCTAACAACAAGTAGTAATGCTATTCCCTTACCCTGCTTGGTCATAACACAGTAGTGGGAGCTGCCAGCTTCACATGTTTTAACTTTGTCAGAGCACTTTGAAAAAGTGGTCTGTGGGATCTGGAAAGCTGATGTTGCGTGTAAAGATTACAGACAAGCTTTATCCAAGGAGATCCGGCTCTTGAAGTTGGGAAAGTGGTGCCTCTTCGGTTTCGAACAAGTAATCCTGTCGGAGATCTGGCTCTCGAGATTCGGAGAACGATGCCTTTTCGATTTTTGAGAAAGCCATCCTGCTAGGGGTCTGGCTCTCGAGATTCGGAGAGCGGTGTCTCTTCGATTTTTGAGAAAGTAATCATGTTGGGAGTCTGGCTCTCGAGATTCGGAGGGCGGTGGCTCTTCGATTTTGGAGCAAGCAGTCTTGTTGGGAGTGTTTTCTCGAATGTGAGAAAAGGTTGGGCATGTTTGCTAGTCTATCTTGCCACGAAGCACAGAGGTTGACACACAGGGACTTTCCAATTATCCAGCAGTGGTACTGTTCCTTTACCCTTATGGGTAATAATATGGTAGCTAGACCTTCAAAATTTATGTGTCTAAACTTTGTTAGTGCTGTTTCTTTGCTATTCTTTTACCCTTCTTGGTCAGAGCGGTGTAGTGGGAGCTGCAAGCTTCACGTGTCTCAACTTTGTCAGAGAACTTTGGCAAAGTTATCTGTGGTACCCATGAGCTAATGTTGCGTGTGGGAAGTGGGTGATTGAACAGTAAGATTCATGTGCTTTCTACTTCACCAGAAATCTTCGACATAATGCCCATAATTTCCGCAAAGCTGACAGGTGCTGACAAGGCTGGAAAAGTAGGTGCCTCTTCGATTTCTGAGATCTGCCCTCGTGGTCTCTGAGCAGCCCAGCTTTTGAGAAAGCAAGCGCCTCTTCGATTTCTGAGATCGGCCTTCGTGGTCTTTGAGCAGCCCAACTTTTGAGAAAGCAAACGTCTCGTGGTCTCTGAGCAGCCCAGCTTTTGAGAAAGCAAACGCCTCTTCGATTTCTGAAGCTCCGTCGAGTGTAGATTTTTATAGAGGCTGGCATTAAGTTCCAAAGCACACTTGAATCTCCACCAGTAGAAGCTCCATTCTTGCACTTCTAAGATTTTGATTTGTCCGACCTCTTCTCTCTTCAACACCTTTGAAAATGTCTGGCCCCTCCGACCGTCGTTTTGACTTGAACCTTGTTGAAGAGGCAGCCACGCCTTCTCCAGACAACATATGGCGCCCATCATTCGTCTCCCCTACTGGTCCTCTTACTGTTGGGGATTCCGTGATGAAGAATGATATGACCGCTGCGGTAGTGGCCAGGAACCTTCTCACTCCCAAAGATAACAGACTACTTTCCAAACGGTCTGTTGAGTTGGCTGTTAAGGATTCTCTGGCTCTCAGTGTTCAGTGTGCAGGTTCTGTGTCTAACATGGCCCAACGCCTATTTGCTCGAACCCGCCAAGTTGAATCATTGGCGGCTGAAGTGATGAGTCTCAAACAGGAGATTAGAGGGCTCAAGCATGAGAATAAACAGTTGCACCGGCTCGCACATGACTATGCTACAAACATGAAGAGGAAGCTTGACCAGATGAAGGAATCTGATGGTCAGGTTTTACTTGATCATCAGAGATTTGTGGGTTTGTTCCAAAGGCATTTATTGCATTCGTCTTCTAGGGCTGTACCGCGTAATGAAGCTCCAAATGATCAACCTCTGCTGCCTCCTCCTTCTAGGGTTCTGTCCAGTACTGAGGCTCCAAATGATCCCCCTCCAGTGCCTGCTCTTTCTAGGGCTCTACCGACTACTGAGACTTCTCCTAAGCAACCTTTGTGAAGGCTCCCTCTTGTTTGTTTATTTTGACTCATGTATATGTACATATTTGTGACTTATCAGGGATATCAATAAATAGCTTTCCTTCATTTCAACGTATTGTGTTGAATACACCAAAGCCTTCTGCGCTAAGTTCTCTGAATTTTCTTTTGTTGAAGCTTTGTGAGTGGAGCATGTAGGTTGAGGTAGTATTCCCTTAATTTCCCGAGTAAGGAAAACTTCTCGGTTGGAGACTTGGAAAATCCAAGTCACTGAGTGGGATCGGCTATATGAATCTTTGAACACCATTGTGCTCGGTCCTGTGTCATGTCCTCCATTAGATCCAAGTACTCTAAGTCTTTTCTTAGAGTCTCTTCCAAAGTTTTCCTAGGTCTTCCTCTACCCCTTCGGCCCTGAACCTCTGTCCCATAGTCGCATCTTCTAATCGGAGCGTCAGTAGGCCTTCTTTGCACATGTCCAAACCACCGTAACCGATTTTCTCTCATCTTTCCTTCAATTTCGGCTACTCCTACTTTACCCCGGATATCCTCATTCCTAATCTTATCCTTTCTTGTGTGCCCACACATCCAACGAAGCATCCTCATCTCCGCTACACCCATTTTGTGTACGTGTTGATGCTTCACCGCCCAACATTCTGTGCCATACAGCATCGCCGGCCTTATTGCCGTCCTATAAAATTTTCCCTTGAGCTTCAGTGGCATACGGCGGTCACACAATACACCGGATGCACTCTTCCACTTCATCCATCCAGCTTGTATTCTATGGTTGAGATCTCCATCTAATTCTCCGTTCTTTTGCAAGATAGATCCTAGGTAACGAAAACGATCGCTCTTTGGAATTTCTTGATCTCCGATCCTCACCCCTAACTCGTTTTGGCCTCCATTTGCACTGAACTTGCACTCCATATATTCTGTTTTTGATCGGCTTAGGCGAAGACCTTTAGATTCCAACACTTCTCTCCAAAGGTTAAGCTTTGCATTTACCCCTTCCTGAGTTTCATCTATCAACACTATATCGTCTGCGAAAAGCATACACCAAGGAATATCATCTTGAATATGTCCTGTTAACTCATCCATTACCAACGCAAAAAGGTAAGGACTTAAGGATGAGCCTTGATGTAATCCTACAGTTATGGGAAAACTTTCGGTTTGTCCTTCATGAGTTCTTACGGCAATCTTTGCTCCTTCATACATATCCTTTATAGCTTGGATATATGCTACTCGTACTCCTTTCTTCTCTAAAATCCTCCAAAGAATGTCTCTTGGGACCCTATCATACGCTTTTTCCAAATCTATAAAGACCATGTGTAAATCCTTTTTCCCATCTCTATATCTTTCCATCAATCTTCGTAAGAGATAGATTGCCTCCATGGTTGAGCGCCCTGGCATGAACCCGAATTGGTTGTCCGAAACCCGTGTCTCTTGCCTCAATCTATGCTCAATGACTCTCTCCCAGAGCTTCATTGTATGACTCATTAGCTTAATACCCTTATAGTTCATGCAATTTTGTACGTCGCCCTTATTCTTGTAGATAGGCACCAAAGTGCTCGTTCGCCACTCATTTGGCATCTTCTTCGTTTTCAAAATCCTATTGAAAAGGTCAGTGAGCCATGTTATACCTGTCTCTCCCAAAACTTTCCACACTTCGATTGGTATATCGTCTGGGCCTACTGCTTTTCTATGCTTCATCTTTTTCAAAGCTACAACCACTTCTTCCTTCCGGATTCGACGATAAAAAGAGTAGTTTCTACACTCTTCTAAGTTACTCAACTCCCCTATAGAAGCACTCCTTTCATGTCCTTCATTGAAAAGATTATGAAAATAACCTCTCCATCTATCTTTAACCGCGTTCTCTGTAGCAAGAACCTTTCCATCCTCATCCTTGATGCACCTCACTTGGTTTAGGTCCCTTGTCTTCTTTTCCCTTGCTCTAGCTAGTTTATAGATATCCAACTCTCCTTCTTTGGTATCTAGTCGCTTATACATATCGTCATAAGCCGCTAACTTAGCTTCTCTCACAGCTTTCTTCGCCTCTTGCTTCGCTTTTCTATACCTTTCACCATTTTCATCGGTCCTATCCTTGTATAAGGCTTTACAACATTCCTTCTTAGCCTTCACCTTTGTTTGTACCTCCTCATTCCACCACCAAGATTCCTTTTGGTGTGGGGCAAAGCCCTTGGACTCTCCTAACACCTCTTTTGCTACTTTTCGGATACAACTAGCCATGGAATCCCACATTTGGCTAGCTTCCCCCTCTCTATCCCACACACACTGGGTGATTACTTTCTCTTTGAAAATGACTTGTTTTTCTTCTTTTAGATTCCACCATCTAGTCCTTGGGCACTTCCAAGTCTTGTTCTTTTTTCTCACTCTTTTGATATGTACATCCATCACCAACAAGCGATGTTGATTAGCCACGCTCTCTCCTGGTATAACTTTGCAATCCTTACAAGTTATACGATCCCCTTTCCTCATTAGAAGAAAATCTATTTGTGTTTTTGACGACCCACTCTTGTAGGTGATCACATGTTCTTCTCTCTTCTTAAAGAAGATGTTGGCTAAGAAGAGATCATATGCCATTGCAAAATCCAAGATAGCTTCCCCATCCTCGTTTCTCTCCCCAAAACCATGGCCACCATGAAAACCTCCATAGTTGCCTGTCTCCCTGCCCACGTGTCCATTTAAATCTCCTCCTATAAATAACTTCTCCGTCTGAGCAATTCCTTGCACCAAGTCTCCAAGGTCTTCCCAAAATTTCTCCTTCGAACTCATATCCAACCCTACTTGAGGTGCGTACGCACTAATCACATTGATAAGTTCTTGTCCTATTACAATCTTGATTGCCATGATTCTATCTCCTACCCTCTTGACATCTACAACATCTTGTGTCAAGGTCTTGTCCACGATGATGCCAACACCGTTTCTCGTTCTATTTGTGCCCGAGTACCAAAGTTTAAACCCTGAGTTTTCTAGATCCTTTGCCTTAAGACCAACCCACTTAGTTTCTTGTAGGCACATAATATTTATCCTTCTCCTCACCATAACTTCCACTACTTCCATAGATTTTCCCGTTAAGGTTCCTATATTCCACGTTCCTAAACGCATTCTACTCTCCTGAACTCTACCCTTCTGTCCTAGCTTCTTCACCCTCCCCCGTCCAATGGAATCAAAGTACTTCTTTTGTGTGTCCCGTGTAAAGTTGATAGGTACATATGCTCCCAAACAACTTTGAGTGGAGTCGTTCGAAAAGAAGTTTCTATGCCCCCCTTGCTCATTTAACACTGCATCCGGGTGCCTATGGAAATACAGCGACCCTTGCTCACTTATCACTGTGCTCGGGCCACACAGCGCGCCACTTACGGGTGACGCCCTAGCTTTAGCGCGATTTCGTTCTGAATTCATTTTCATAAGGATTCGACGTGACTGTGGAGTGCCGACTGTCGACTACCTGACGCCCTCCCCCTCCTCCTTTACCCGGGCTTGGGACCGGCCATGTAAGATAAACTTACATAGGCGGAGTTAAAGATGACAATTTGTCCAATACCAAAAAAACAGACAATGATCCTCACTTTGTTTAACTTTGGGTCTCTTGGCTGAAGCTGGTTTGGGAGGGAGAGAAAGCTAAATTTATGTGGGGCTCACACTATGGTTTGGAAGGGAAAGAAAGCTAGGGTTATGTGGGGCACTATGATCCTCACTTTGTTTTGAGTGGTTTGGATGAAGAGGAATAGAAGGAGTTTTGAAGATTTTGTGGGAGCTATTGGAAAGCTGTTATCTCTTGGTTCATTAGCAGTTTTTAGAGTTTGGTTGTTAAGGGGCTAAACAACTCGAAAAGAAAACCAGCAGCCATGCTTGACCTGTAAGCAGGGCTCGTGTTCCTTCTTCAGGAACCACAACATCCCTAACTAATTTAATAGCGTCATATAGAACACCAGGACTCAACACTTTTCCAGGACAATTCTCACTATAATGGTGATCTGTTAGACAACTACCAAACCAAGTTTGCAGGACAATTTAGAAACTCTCCATTTTTTATAGTGAGGATTACACTTTTGCCAGTTGTATTTGTATGCGATCCCAACTACAAATACGACTACGTACAAATATATATATATATGCGATCCCAGGTACACATATACGACTACGTACAAATATATACCATCATAAAGAAAACATGATTAATTTTCCAACTTTCGGGAGAAAATCAATATGCATATATACAAGTAAAAGTATGGTTTTACCTTTTTAATTGCAAAGGCAGGAACTTGAAATAGAGAAGATACGACGAGAATAACTGGAGCAAAAACGAAACCTTTCCAAATCAGAAGCACAGTTCACAGATTAGAAGCAGAGCAAAGCTTTATAAGAAATTATCCCTTACCTAAACCCAAATCAGAAGCAGACCTTCTAAAAAAATGAATAGAGAAGTAATCAAACTTCTCTCTCAAATTTTCTTGTTTCCTCCACAAACCCTAATTTTTTCCCCAATTAATTTTTTCCCGATTAATTTTTTCCACAAATCATATCACCTTCCCCATTTAATTTTTCCCCACCCTCCATCCCCAATTGTTTTTCCCGACACCCATACCCTCATCCCTTTGCTCTTCCCACCCCTCTTTCCCTCTCAATCTCCCATCCCCAAATTGAAAAATCCAAACAAATTAATAACAAACTTTTACAAGAGAAGCTTACCAAATGAACCTGGAGAAACCTGGAGAACGAGAGATCGTTGGTTTTTGGAACGAGAGGACGAGAGGACGAGAGAGTGGTTGTCGGGTATGCGAGAGCTCTGAGGCGAGAGTTGAAGGTCGGGTATGCGAGAGCTCTGAGGCGAGAGTGAAGGCGAGAGGGAAAGGAGGGCAATTTTGGGTTATAGAAATTTTCATTAAACGTACTACTATTCATCAGTGTTTTCAAAATAAGCTGTTTTTGGAAGCTGCTATTTGCAGCTTCTACTCAGCTTCAGGTTTTGGGCTTTTTTTTCACCCTTAGCTTTGAAATAAAGCTGTTTTTCAAAGTTTACCAAACACCAAAATTGCTACCAGCTTTTTTTCACCTCAGCTTTTTTATTAATCACCTCACTCCCAAACCTGACCTAAGTCTAGCTTGATATATCTTCATCAAAAGTTAATTGTGCTTTTCAGCAAGTAGTAAGAGAGATATATCAAATTCAAAAACTTAATGAATTATATGCCCTATTGGATGACAATATTGCTGGCATGAAAAGTTGAATACGTCTTCTTTAGGAGATCCTGTTTAGTCAAGCCCTCATTACAAAACTTGAGAAGTGATTGGATTCGACAAATTTCAGAATTGTACTCATTTACAAACTTGAAGTCTTGGAGGCATAAGTGCTACTAGTCATGTCTTGCTTCAAGTAATAAGATATTATTCTGGCGATTAAAACGATCTGCCAGAGCTAGCTAGAGAGTGCATGGATCCTCTTTTGTGGGGTATTTGGTTTGCAGTACATCATGCATATGTCTTCAGATGATTTGTTAATTTACGAAATTGGGTTGCTGGCCATAAATTTGTGCAGGAAAATAGAAAGTGGCCTAGCAGCAGGGCGGGTCGAGAAATAGGGACCCATCAAGGTAGCTGCAGGCTATAGAGAGAAGCACAGAAAACTTTGGGCTTGAGCTCGGTGTGCGACAAGAGGCCCAACACATGAGCCGCAAACAAATGCCAAAACGCAGTCGTTTGGAGCAGGGGCTGCAAGCTTGGCTCGAATTCGCCAAGTGGCGCAGTGCAGCTTAGCTTCTAGCCATGCCAGGCTCGGCTTTCGGCACAGCTAAGCCGCGCTGTATCATTTTTACCATCGGTTTTAGGGTTTTCAAAATCCTAGTTCGTGATTCAATTTTCTTGTTTTTTTTTTTTTTTTTTTTAACTCACATATCAACATAGCAATGTAGCATAATATATGGTAATTTGCATGATGGAAATATTAATTGTTTATGCATGAACATGCTATATATATATTGAACAATGTATGCAATATACAATTATAAAATATAAGCAAAACGGGGGGTTCATACATCATGGTGAATATTTTCATGCTAACAGTGGCTTATAAAATATGTATTAATTGAAAGGCAAGGATTTTCTCTTCCTTACTACTATAAATAAAAGAAAAATGTTAACACACACATTAGAATTCACCAATTCTTATAAAAGATACTATAGAAACTCATAAGGATTTACATAATCATATTTCTAACTAAATTGGAACTGCAACACAGAATTTTTTTTTTTTTATACAAAGTAATAGAAATGCTGTAAAATCACTAGATGTTCAAGTCTTGAACTTTTTAAGGACGATCATAATATCTCTCTCTACTTTTGTATGTTGACATATCCAAACGCGTGTTCTCCCTTTCAGCCATAGATTTCTAATCAACGCATTACTATTACCGATCACTCCACTGCCGAAGCTGTTATAAATTCTATTTCACACTTCCATGGCGTAGATCCCTCTATATTTATCTTCGTAATGTCCTGAAATCCTAGAATTTTCTGTTATATTTAAGTCATTTCGAAGTATTGATTGGCAAGAATGACATAACTTGGAGCTCTGAGGATGGTTACAGGTAATCGATCGGGTGCACTTATTGATCATCATAGTTCATTTAGTTATTGCACCAAGAGTGATCACAATAAGGGAATGATTTCCGCACACTTGTTTTCATTTTTTATGCATTTCTGTTTATGTCTCTTGATTCTCATTTGATTTATTCAAGTTAAAGATAAAAAAAAATGTGAAGATCACTTGCTAAAACGAAAACTACTTGCTGCGTGTTGTATAATTTTCTTTAAGTATATTGGAAGTTTTCAAGTTGGAAATAATCTTAATTTCTTGTACACAAATTTGTTTTCTGTTAGCAAAATATTTTGTTCACCAACCTTTACATCTGTTTGACTGTTTCTGCATAAACAAAGAGATCAGTGTAAGTATTTGCCATTTCTAGTCTTAGGGTTTTATCATCCTTCTTCCTAAAATGGTATGCAAGAGAAATGGAAACGTGATTACCATAATTATGTGTAGTTAAAAATTGAAGCGAATAAATTTGTTAGCTTCGCTGGTTAAGCTGGTGGATGGAGAAGCTCAATAGACCCTATAACACTATTTTAAACACACACACGTATAAATTTAGGTATTCTTTCAATGATCAGTGTTGTAAAAACCCAGTCAAGTTTGAAACCACAAAATCACTCAATTAAATTGTTGTCGTTTTAGTGTTTTCTCAAACTACTGTGTTCGTAAATTTGTTGTTGCTAAATATATATGTATGTATGTATGTATATCCAACAATGGCAATGTACATGAGACTGGTGTTTAACAGCTTTTCAGGTATTTGATGAACTAGGTTCAACCAGTATGAGATTAATATTAAACTAGCCAACATAAAAAGTACCTTCCTTTTTGTCAAAATACAGCACAGTACTTTATTCTCTAAACAAAACTCTCTTCAAAATCATTTTCATTCTAAAAATCAGCTCATTAAAACTATCAATCATTACTATGTCATTTGATATGAAAATTGGTGCTTATAGGCATAAGTTATCAGACCAAACAATTTTCTAATCTAGCTTGATTATTTTACAAGGAAAATCCTTGAGGGTGCGTTTGGTACGCAGACGGGACGGGACGGGACGGAACGAAGGTGTAATTTTTGAAAAAGACATGGGGTATATTTGTCTTAAAATGGTAAAACATTGTGTTTCACAGACGTGGAACAAACCCGTTCCAGGTGGGGGAGGTGGGACGCAAAAACACCTAAAATCTGTCTCGTGGAACAGCCCGTTCCACCCATTTTTGGCGCACCAAACGTGGGACGGAACGCCTCGTCCCGTTCCACGTACCAAACGCACCCTGAAAGAACTAAATGCACTTTAACATTTCAGATCATTAATATATAGTTGAGCGACATCGCGAGTTTGAGAGCGATATCGAGAGACAGTGAATCCAAAACAAATGGAAATCTTAGGTACAAGAGTGTATGCTCTTAATATATAATTGAGTCATTTGCTTGTGTTTCATATTAAATATTAAATTTGTGCATGGCTTAATTTCGGAATGTCTAATTTCGTGGGATGCATTCAGTTAATTACATCCCTCATTTCTTAGGGTTCAAATCTTGCAAATTCTGAGGGTTTGAAAGCTTGTTTCAGATTCGAAGGCAGTCCTAATGGATTTCAAACCTCCCTTCCAACAAATCTGCAAGGCAATACTCTTACAGAATTCCACCCATGAAGCATTATCAAGTCATGATGATGACAAGGTTTCTCTTGTTGAGGAATGTGAACTGCCGCTGATAGATCTTAGTCATCTAAATTTGGGTCACTTTGAAGGAGACAAGTGTATGAATGAGATCGCTCAAGCAGCCAGCCAATGGGGTTTCTTCCAAGTTGTGAATCATGGAGTTTCACAAGAAATTATAAAGAGTATGCAAAATGAGCAAAGGAGGCTATTTCATAAGCCTTTTGCAGAAAAGGTTGAAAAGAATTTCTTGAATTCATCCAGCAATTGTTACCGCTGGGGGAATCCACAAGCTACTTGTTTGAGGCAGTTCTCATGGTCAGAAGCATTTCATATATCTGTCACCGAAATTCCAACGATGAATGATCATCACAACAGTCTCAGGTACGTATATGATTATATATTTGTTAATTAACTAGGCTTATGACTACAAAAAAAAAAAAAAAAAAAAGACAATATATAGCAGTGGAGATGCTATACTTAAATTTCTGAGAATGAAAATGACATGGATAATTTAAGAACGATACTTTATAAATTGTTTAGGTATAAGATAAGCATACCTTGATAATGATATCTTGCTGAAATTAATTAGAATGTAATATGTATTTTTAAAATTTGCGACTAATATGCATTTAGATACAAGAAGTTTCATATTGTGATTAACGTGTTGTGACTAAATAGTCACTTTCTTGTGGTGCAATAGTCTGAATACTAAATCATCATAAACTTTGAAGCTTGAACTGTAAATCTTGATTAAGGTTATTTCGGATGTGGGATTTTTATCAAGTCCCAAGAGATTGTGGCCGAGCTAGTAAGGAATAGATCACAAAATATTAATAGGAGAAATTACAATGCACCATATGAATGTTGCAAAAGTATACAAGAGTGATCTACAAATGACTACTTTTAAAGGAGTCATTTACAAATACCTCTTACATACATTTGTAATAATTAATCAAGTAGCGCATTTCTTATCCCTCTTATCTAACATTTTGTAGTACATATTTTTCTCGTTTGCCCTATATCCCTTGAAATAAGAAATCCCTCCCTCAAAAATAGTTTAAACTATTTAATATATATAATGTACGTATATATATATAAATTCTTTATAAAAACAAGTAGACGTTGATCATATATGTTTAGATGGGAAGTGATTTTTTACACTCTTTATAGTTTCTCACAAATCTTTTTTTATTTATGACCATCAGATTAAGTCCAACAAAATCAACAATCAAGATTAAACAGAAGTGTGCAAGAGGCTAAAAAATGTGTCAAACTCACTTCCCTATTTAAATTCATCTGCTTTTGGTAGGTGTATTTATATTCATCTATACAACGCTAACAATTAACATGGGAAGCTTTGGATTAAACTACAGAGAAATAGGACAGATGATCTTCTTGGATCTCTTTATTTATTTATTTTTTAACAAACGATATTATTTATAAAGAGAAAGGGGATGAGCTTAGCCTCAGAATAGGCTAACAGTAATGTGATTCAAATTCGTCTTTGACGAGAATCATCTTGGTTCTTTTTATTAACAAGTAACAACCATCCCAATTTTGAATTAAATTTTAATGCGACAGTATCGCCATGTATTATTTATTGACGTATCATAATATGCATGAATGACATAATTGATGTACCACAAATATAGAGTATAAAATCAATAAATTACTTATACGATTTCATAATATCTACATTTGCAAGACAACTGACCAGTGACCAAGGAAAGGGAGAAAAATTCATGGACTAATTCCTTCAGCCCTTTTTCTACCCCTACTATAACAAATTCCACTGATGTGTTTGCCATCTTTGTACTGGAGTGCTTGTACTAATACGAAAGTGTTTGTGCTTGTTTTAGTTGTTAAGAGTTTACTTTTATGTAGTTTTAAGCGAATTATCTCCGTATCAATATATTGAACATTGAAGAATGTACCCGTACAACAACTCTTATAATTGTGTTATGGGGTGTAATATTCACACATCTCATTTTACTTCTCACACACCTTTTTAATTTTCGGCTGTCGGATCGGATGAATTGAAGAAGATCAACGGACAAAAATTATTAAAAAGTATGTGAGAAGTAAAATGAAATGTGTGGATAATGCACCCCTTGTGTTATTATATGAGGATGTATAGACAGAGTACCTTTATTTTTAGAATCCATCTATAGTAATATAGATTGGCATTCTATGGTAAAGAGCACCTAAGTATGTCGCATGTCGTACTGAAAGTGAAGGACCCCTTGTCATTTGACAAGCCAACACTCCGCACTTTTGCGGGCGTCATGCATAATTTGGGGTTTTAGGCTTTGGGTAGTTTCGATATGGTTAGTGTTATCTTCTTTGAAAATGGATCCTCTCCGGATCTCTTCCATCAAATCTAATAATTTTGATCTTTGAAATTTAATCTAACGGTTAAAAATATGGGTTCCTTTAAAAGTTATAATAATTTTAGCTGTTGAATCAAATTTTAAGGACCCGGATTGATGGATTTGGTGGAATTGGTGGAATTGATACGGAGACGATCCCCTTCCATCTTCTTTTAACTTCTATATATATATCTGATTATTTTTGTTCATTGATCTTTTTTAATTCATTTAATTTGATGATTAAAAACTAATAAGAGCGTGTGAAAAGTAAAAATGAATGTATGAACAGCACCATAATCACCCTTTCAGTAGAGGTCATTCACAAACTTGAATATTCGTAGTCTATGTCCCTTGGTATATACGTTGTACAGAAGACACATTGCCATAACTGTATAACCTCTCTAGTCCCTAGGGATGTTATACCACTTTTGAGTTAACTAAGATGGATTATTAGTAGCGTTTCTTAATTATATAGTGATCTGATAAAAAATAAATAATGCAAGTAATAGTCATTAGTGATATTTTTCTTCACTTATTAGTAGGTCTTGTGTTCTCATAAATTGCAAGTTTGATACTAATTTATTGTAGTTATTTCATTGTGTTACTCACTCAACCCTTAATGTAATTATATAATTGTATATACAGAAAATATTATGAAAAGTGACAGTTGTTTTGGTAAGCAAGTCCAAATTCTGGCTACATATTTGTTGGCTTTGCCTAATCCTAATTTAATTGGTTCTAACAATAAGTGAGAAAATAAAAATTCCTACGTTTTCTTTAGTCGAACGATAGCATCAGTGAGGATCAAACTTGCACCAAGGTGCATATGCATAATTATTTGTTGTCATTGTATAGTAAAGCGTCATCTGCTAAAAAAAAACTCGTATGTTGCTCAACCATAATTATATCACATAAGCTAACAACACCAAGTGAAAATGTTATGCTCCTGCCCCAAGTATTTTGTCACTACAATATGCTTCTAGTCATAGACTAGTAAATTATCTATGGTCAGTTTGATTGTCATTTTAGTTTTCATCTGAAAATGTACTTGTTTGATAATTGCTTTCAATTTAAAAAACAATTGAAAATTTAAAAGAAAAACCAAGCCAAAATTTGAAAACTTACAAAAGTAGCTTTCAAATTTTAGTTTTCTGTTCATTGGAATAAAAACTAAAAACAATAACCAAAAATTTTTTGTTTTGAACAAAATGGTTATCAAAACCACCTTAGTTTGGTTTTTATTTTCCCAATTTTTGTCCGATGTTTGGTTAATCACCGTCTTACAGATCAACAATTGAAGCATTCGTGAAGACGGTGTCTGGTTTGGCTAAACGCTTAGCTGAAATACTGGCACAGCCTTTGGGTGTCAAACCGAATTACTTTGAAGAGAATTGTCCACCAAGAACTAGTTATCTTCGACTGAATAGATATGCTCCATGTCCATTTCCTTCGCAAGTGTTTGGCCTCATCTCGCACACCGATACCGATTTCCTAACTATAGTTCACCAGGACCAAGTAGGAGGCCTGGAAATATTTAAAGATGGAAGATGGTTGGCTGTTAAACCTAATCCTGAAGCTCTTGTTGTCAACATTGGGGACTTCTTTGAGGTAATACTCGTATATTTTTTAATTAATTGTTCAAATTTACTTTGTATAACTAGTGAGGGAAATGGGTTCCTATTGACCAAAAAAAAAAAAACTAACCAAAAGTGATTTTAGTTTTAATCAAAAAGACAAAATAAAGGTAGTACCAGGAGTGATTTTTCAAAGTAAAAATGTCAACGTTAAAAATGAATAGTACAAAGAGTGTTTCATTAAGATTCCCAAAAAAAAAAAATAGGGAAAAGGGTTTCAGTTTTACTATGGTTTTTGTAAAGTTGATTTTTTAAGGGTATTAAAAACTACTCAAACGTTGCATCGTGAGATCACACATATATATATATATATATATATATGTGTGTGTGTGTGTGTGTGTGTGTGTGTGTTTTGCAGGTTGAGTCTTGCATTCTAGTCCTTATTTTTATTTAAAATAAAAAAAAGGAATGTATAATTAAGTATAACCGGATTTTAGATATTGGGATTAGGGTTTAACTCAAATTAAGATCTTTTTAAGTTAGATAGGAACTTTGATATATATTAAAATTCTACATATCAAGATCTTTCTTTGCGCAAAATAGAATGTTTTTGGGTAGAAATATATGATGAAATATGTATTATCTTTTTGTATAATTTCTCATACATCTTGGTGAAATAGTACCATGGAAATTAAGGTTCCACCCCGAATCCAATTAGAAGTTGGGTAAGTGCCCCAACTGCGCTTAAACCCTTGTAAGGTTTCTTAATTCTCCGAAGTGAAACTCAACTTCATGCCTTCATGTATATACCTACTATTTTATGTTCCAATTCCAGCTTTCAAAATAGTCTCTTGGAAAACATGTACCCTTATATATATTCGTGTGTGTGATATAACGCAGGCCTTGAGCAATGGCGCATACAAGAGCATCAAACACCGAGTGGTTAGCACACAAGAAGTTGAGAGATTATCTGTGGCATATTTCTACTGCCCCTCCTACGATGCTGTGGTCCGAAACTGCGGTAATGAACCATCAACTTATAGGCAGTTCACTTTGAGGGAGTATAAACTCCAAACTCAAATTGATGTTCAGGAAACTGGTGAGAAAGTAGGGCTCTCAAGATTTCTCCTTTGAAAAACGTCTCAAAACTGATGGCAAGCAAACTATATATCTACCTGATATATGTAAAAGAGGACAATAATCGTGAAATAACAAAGTATGGTTTGTGAACCATTGTTTTCTTTCTTTTATTCATTAAGTGTCAGCTGTCTTCCTATTGAATTTGAAGGATCGTGACCTTCTGGTTCTTCTCCAACAAAATGAAGAGTTGTCATGCATTTATACCATCCCTTTCTAGTCTCTTTGTGATGTTTTTGAGTAAAACTGGTTGCATTTTACCCTATTTTGTGTTAGTGTGCAGTTACATGTACTTTAGGATCAATTTGAGGGCAAAAGAAGTGAAAACATGCCATTTTTGGAGCCGATCCTTATTCAAACGTGGAGAGAAGTTTAGTGGCCTGTTTTGGAGCCCAAATAAAGTTGTTACTTGTTTTGAAGTCCAAATAAAGAATCCAAGACGAATCTGGATTGTTAGAAGATCAGGAACAGAATAGGAAAGGAATTTGGATATCTAGCCTGATTTGGAGGTGCCAAATAAGGCAAAAATGTGCAAAATAAAGGCTAAGTTTCTGGGATCACTTTGGAATATCTTACAACCTTTTTTACCCCATAAAAACTTGCATCTTAGCCACTTTTACATGCCCTTTTTATTCTAGGCGAATTACACAATTCTGATTACCTATTTATCCTCTCTTTTTCGTTCACTCGTAAAAAACCCTAGCCGTTCCATACACTTTCACCATTATTGAAGACTCATTGCAGAAGGCTGTTCTTTGAGAATTTCTACATCAGAAATGCTTCAAGGGTTTCCTCTCCTAAATTTATTTTCACTTATGTTGTGTATTTTCGTTTTAATTTTTGTGAACATGATGTGTAACTAAGTTCATAACTAGGGATTTCAATGTAGCCTTGCAAAATTGATCCATGTTTTTAAGTTGAAGTATGCAGTTCATCAATCTGCTTCTTGTTTCATTCACTAAATCTATTGTTAAATTTGTTTGTTGATTTTAATGTTTGATCACCATTAGGGTTAACTACAAATCATTTAATCAAGATTATAGTAAACATCATGCTTAATCTTGGTGGACATGTGAATGAATGAAGAGAATGTTATGCAAACATCATGTCATGTATTTTCTTTGGTTCTTTAACGTTTTCTTGCATGGTAAAGACTCTTAATTAGGAACCGAAGTTGAACATCCCAATTAGGTTGCAGATTAGGAGAATTTGATCAAAACCACACATCATATGGCTGATCATATATATGTAAAACGAACTCAGGAAACAGGTTGGTAGTTGAATACGATATAACTTTATAAACATGGATTTGGTTTTGTAATGGTGAATTCGAATCCTTGGCCTCATTTCCATTGCTTCTACATCAATATATTATTCGCTACTACATTCTTGCATTTTAATTTAATTAAGTTTACAGCACAAAAACTACTCTCAATTGGTTACTTTCATACTTTAGTTAGGGTTCTATCAAAGTTAGCAACTTATAGAGGTCCAATTAGTCCCTGTGGTTTGACACCCTTACTTGTGCCATTATACTAACCATATTTTTACACTAGGAAGGAACACAACAAGTTGCTGTCACTAGATACTATTAACTTGAATGAATTTTCCTAGCAAGAATCTTTTAATTCTCTTTATTATCATTTCTAGAAAAATTCATTCAAGCTCGATATCATTTGGGGGTGTGCTGTTGTATCTAGAATTTTGTTGTCGGTCACATGTAGTTTCGATTTGGATAGTGGTTTTCTGTCTTTTGAGATTTACAACGGCTTTGTACCATTTTTGGGTTTAATTTTGAGTGGTTTTGTACCAGTTTGGGCTTTGATGTGGAGATTTGGGAATTTGGATTTTGATCCCATCAATTTGAAATGGCGTGAGTTCACTTAAATTTGTGGAAGTTACAAGACCATCGCCCCTCACTTAAATTTGTGGATGTTACAAGACCATCGGCCTCGTCTTTGCCAAACTTGTCATTTTATTTTTCTGCCGAGAGGTTAACTTGGATCCGGTGCCTTTGTCAAAGCATTCCTTTGATGCCTTCATGTGTAACCACATATATTGGTCCAGGAGCCCATCATGGTGATGACAACGTGTATAGCATTGGGGCCTTGAAGCTTTCTCTTTCTCCCTTGTTAGTACTTCCTCCTCCAAGATTGTGGACTTTCTGAAAGATATGTTTGTTACAGGACATCTCTTAAGGTCACTTTGTTTTACTGCTTCTTTCTTTTCTTCTACTACTTTCCGGTAGTTTCCTGGCTGTTTCAGCATAGAATTTTGGTTGTGCGCTCAAATTGCTTCCTGGTCTCCTTTTACAGGGACAAGGTTTGCAACCCATTTGACACACCAAAAGAAGCTTCTAACTGCGGTGCTTGACAAGAATGGAGAAGGCAGTCTCTTGACTCTCTTCTCAAAACTTATGTGCATAGGGTATTCACACCCTATCTCTCTTTGTAGAATCCAAGTTATGGAAATGAATAGAGCAGATGTTTCCCTTCTTGGCACGAAGGAGCAAAAGAGAGTAATTTGGTTCAATTTTGGCAGGGGACCATCCCCTAGAAATTCATGGGGTTAGACAACATCTGTCATATGAGTCATGAGTATTTGTTAGGATACCATACCAGATGGCACAATATAATGGTGACAAGTGTACAATAGGTTGTTATTAGTTAGTTGGTATTAGGAGTTTGGCTATTAAATAGTGGTTTGTCAGAGAAAGTAAGATAATTATGAAATAATATGAGTATTTGTTAGTATTCTCTCTATACAATCAAGGAAGAAGTAGAGCAAGGTTCTAATATTGGTATCAGCCAGTTCGATCCTGTCAATCCTTCCCTATTGTATGACGCGGCAAGCTTCACGAAAGAACATGGAATCAATAGTTTCTAGTTTGGAGAGCAAATTCAATGATTTCAAGACTTCCATGATGAACTCAAATCAACACAGGATTTGCTTCTTCATCAAATGCAGTCGATCATGGCACATTTTAATAGCGGTTCTATGGGTGACACTTTAGAAGCCACGATCGGTGATCCCCAATTTCAAGAAAGAATGTACCCAAATTTCAACTGTCAAGAAAATGGGTAGAATTTCAATTATCAATCGCGACCACCGTTCTTGAAGATGGATTTTCCCAGGTTCAATGACGGGGATGATCCATTGGGTTGGATCTATAAGGCTGAACATTACTTCGAATTCTTTAATATCGAAGAATCGAAGAAAGTAAGGTTAGCTTCTTTCCACATGGAAGGGGAAGCTCTCTAATGATTTCAATAGGCAAAGTGTTTGGTTAATTACCCAACATGGGATGAATTTTCCAAGATTTTGTGTCAGGAATTTGGGCATTCAGAGTTGGAGGATTTAGCAGAGAATTTGGTGAAGCTAAGACAGAATGTTACACTGCGAGAATATGTGATGGAATTCAGGAGATTAGTTAATCGAACAAGGGAAATCAGCCCCTCACTTCTCAAGTTTTGCTTCATTGGAGGCTTGAAACTTGAATTGTGACATGATATGAAGATTTTGAAGCCCAAAGATGTCATGGAAGCATTAGCTTTTGCATAGCAACTCGATGCTAAATTGGCAAACCTCAAGGTGAAAATTTTCCCTAAAGCTTCTACAGTTCAATCAACCTTTCGATCTCCTTTGCAGAACACAAATTCCAATTCTTTACTTGAAAATAGACCTAAAATGCCTAATGTGAGAAGACTTACTTTTGAAGAAGTATATTTTTATAGGAAGACTGGGTTATGCTTTCATTGTAAGGAGAGATACTATAAGGGTCATAGTTGTGAAAAGAAGCATTTACTGTTGATTGATGTGCAAGAAGATGAAAATGGTGATCATGCAGTGTTAGAAACTGAAGATTTGGAGATTACAACTTATGCTTTGTTTCGTACCCCTACACCATCATCTATCAAAACTATAAGAGTTATTGGTTTTGTTAAACAATGTCTTGTGACTATCTTGGTTGATTCAGGCAGTTCCCATAACTTTGTGGATTTTGGGTTGGTTAAAAGAGTGAAAGGAAACTTGGATACAGGACATACTTTTAATGTCAAAATAGATGATGGGGGCAAAATGTTTACTTAAGGCACATTGGCTTAAGTACCTCTTAAGATTTAAGATTATGAGTGCGTAACAAATTTATATACAATTTCATTGGGAGGGTGTGGTGTAGTGATCTGAGTGCAATGACTCAGAACCTTAGGACCAATCTTGTGAGATTTCGAGAAGCTATATATGAAGTTCCAAAAAGGCTCTTCAACATACTGCATTGCTAGTCCAGAGTCACCTTTGGAACAATTAGAGGATATCTCAGCCTTGCAGATGTCCAAACTTGTGCAGCAAGAAACAACTGTGGGGCTATTTTATGTCATATTTAGTCAGTGGATGTGTTTATTCAACATATGGAGCCTGGAACAGTGGATCAACAAAGAGACCACATTTCTGAAGATCAACAACAGCAATTAAAGCAATTATCGGAAGATTATGAAATGGTTTTCATCACTCCTACTACACTACCTCCTCATAGATCTCAAGATCATCAAATTGCATTGTTGGAAGGTAGCAAACCACTTAATAGTAGACCATATTGGTATGGTCCAGTACAGAAATCAGAAATTGAGAAATGTGTGAAGGGATTATTGCAATCTGGTTTCATTAGAACCAGTAACAGTCCATATTCTTCTCCAGTGATCTTAGTAATGAAAAAAAAGGGGACTTGGTGCATGTGCATGGATTACAGAGGCTTAAATGACATTACCATCAAAGATAAGTTCCTTGTTCCTCTCATTGATGAGCTACTTGATGAATTATTTGGTGCACAATTCTTTTCTAAACTGGATCTGTAACACCCCGGTCCCAAAATATTTGTATATTTTGGAAAAATAATTATGGTAGGCCCAACCTAAAAACATAGCTAATTTATTTTCTTCTCTTGGATCAATTTCCATCTATATACTAATTCTTGAATATTTAAACACATTTATTTTATGGCTACATCTAACGTCTCGTTAGATTGCCTTCGTACCCTCAACAGGGATCAAGCCTTTCGTAGTTCAAAACTTCAAAATTTAAACCAAATCCGAAAATATTCCTTTAATCCAGCATATACCAAAATCGTAATAATATTCAAACCACAGCAATTTTGATCTTGAAGACATAATTTGATAACGAAATTCGCATAAAGAGCAATAGTCGACTTCCTGGCCGTGCGCCGCCGCACCCGCCGCGGCAGTTGGCGGTCGGCCGCCTCGATTCGTCGGAAACTCAACTATTTCTAAAAATTACCAAAAATTACAGGAATGAAGATCTCAATGTGTAGCGTAACTTTCATACCTGTGACCAAGGGCAATTTAACTCGGAAATGCTCCAATTTGCCTCGAATCCGCCGGGAACCCTAGAAATGGATGTTCTTGATTCGACTCCATAGCAGCTCCGACGCCCCAAAACTTGTTTGGGCTTTATTCCTGGGTTCTTAAGGAACATATGGGTGGTGGAAATGGGAGAGTTTGCTTCAGATTTGATGGATCGCAACAATGAACTCGCGCACCCCCTGGGGTTTTGCACATTTTCAGAGCCAATACCTATCTAATTTGTGATAGAATCAGTCAAGGGGAGGTCATGGAACCTTTTTAAGATGGTTTGGTAGTATAATTCGTCGAAAAAACCGATGAAAAGCCACCGGAGGAGGTGGAGGAAGCCGGGTCGGGTTGATGACATAGAACCGGGTCGAAGGATCCGGTGTACTTCCTTCCCCTCATTTCCCCTCCTTTCTCTCTTCTCTCATTGGTTACTCTCTCTCTCCCCCTTTTCTGATTGGCCCTTCTCTCCCTCATTTCCCTCCTTTATCTTCCATCTCCACCGCCTAACCTTTCTTACTTTTAATCTAGGCCACACACATGGCCTTCCAGATTTGGCTCCAAAAATCTTGAGCATTCTAGAAATGATAAATTTACCATTTTATCCCCGACTTTAAACGTTAATAACTTCTTCGTTCTAACTCCATTTCACGAACGGTTTGCGCCTACGCGTTCGTGAGGTCGAGCTCTTTTTAAAAATATAAATTTTGACTTCGAAAGGTCTATGTATTTTAAATAATTAAGGTCCAAACCTTAAACCTCGTAACTAGTTTAATTTAAAACTAAACTTACACAAATTATTATAAATTCTTGAAAAATCATATAAAAGCTCAATAATACAAATACGTTGATTAATATAGTTTCCGGAAACAAAACTGTAAAAGTTCTCGATTAAATTCTTCATAATCATAAATCGATTTATTTCGATTTTCTCCACATATGCATAATTATGAATATATAATTCATATATTTAAATTTTTAGGGTATTACAGGATCTGAGAGTTGGTTACCATCAAATGTATGCATCCTAGTGATGTAGAAAAGACAGCATTTAGAACTCATGATGGCCATGATGAATTTCTAGTTATGCCATTTGGTTTAACTAATGCACCAGCTATATTTCAGTGTCTTATGAATGATATTTTCAGGCCACATTTAAGAAAATTCATCTTGGTTTTCTTTGATGACATCTTGGTTTATAGCTCTTCTTGGAGTTCACATTTATAACATTTCAAAATGGTATTTGATACATTAAAAGTGCATAGTTTATTTGTGAAGAAATCAAAGTGTGTTGAAATCTCAAGTCGAATACCCAGGACATATTGTATCGAAACATGGAACACATAAGCAACTCAAGCATTTCAGACTTTAAAACATGCAATGTTGTCCCCTCAAGTGCTTTCTCTACCTAATTTCAGCAAGCCTTATATCATAGACAGTGATGCTTCAGGTATAAGAATTTGTGTAGTTCTCCAACAAGAGGGCAAGCCTATTACTTTCACTAGTAAGGCCTTATTTCCTCGAAATCAAGTTTTATCAACTTATGAGAGAGATGCTAGCTATTATACATGCAATACATAAGTGGCAATCTTACTTGGTGGGAAACCATTTCATCATACAAACAGATCATCATGGCTTAAAATATTTCCTTCAAGGCCAAGCTCACACTCCATTTAAGCAAAAATGGGTCACCAAATTGTTGGAATTTGACTATGAAATTCAATTTAAGCAATGGAAGGATAACCAGGCTACTGATGCCTTATCTAGATCTCATCTCAACACTATTTCACCATCACTGTAATCCTTAGATGAAGTTCAATTGGCTGTTATATCTTATCCCTATTCTAGTTGGATGAATGATCTTCAGAGACACATTGAGAAAGATCTTTGGATAATTTCAAAAAGACAACCAGTGCTTGCTATGGAGGGTGATTCAGCACCTATTGCCAATCTAAAATTTCAGTGTGATAATGGTTTTTTAAAATACAAAGGATGGATTATGATTAGTCCTACCAATGAATAGAGAGATAAAATCTTCAATGAACACCATTCTAGCCCCACTGCAGGTCATGAAGGATTCTTGAAAACATATAAGAGAGTGTCAAGATCTTTCTATTGGGAAGGGATGAAAAAAGAAATTTAAGGAAGAGTTACAGCTTGTGCAACCTGTCAAATGCACAAATATGAGATCTTATCTTCTCCAGGCTTGTTACAACCTTTACCAATTCCAACCAAGGTTTGGGCTGATATTTCAATAGATTTCATTGTGGGATTACCTCATTGTAAGGGAAAATCTGTGATTTGGGTGGTGGTAGACAAATTGTCCAAATATGCACACTTTGTGGCATTATCACACATATATTATGCTGCATTAATAGCTCAGTTATTCATTGATCATTTTTTAAGCTGCATGGTATGCCAAAATCAATAGTGAGTGACAGAGATCTAGTCTTCATGAGTAAATTTTGGAAAAAGTTCTTCAATCTTCAGGGATTAGCCTTATGTTTTAGTTCAGGCTACCATCCACAAACTGATGGCCAAACTGAGGTCCTCAATAGGTGTTTGGAAACCTATCTTCGATGCTTTTGTAGCTTGCAACCTAAGAAATGGGCAAATTGGCTCTCTTAGGCTGAATATAGCTATAACACTAGCTAGCACAGTTCTACCAAAATAACTCCATACGAAATCTTATATGGATAGCCTCCTCCAATCATTACTGCATATGAAAGTGGTACAACAAAGGTTGACTCTTTGGACCAGGCTTTACATGAAAGAAACAGAATGTTAGCTCTTCTAAAAACTAATTTGGAAGCAGCTCAGTGCAGGATGCGAGTTCAAGCAGATAAACATAGGATTGAGAGAGTGTTTGCAAAAGGAGATTGGGTTTATTTGAGATTGATACCATATCAGCTCAAGTCTTTGGCTTCACGTTATTTTCACAAACTGCAACCCAGGTTATATGGTCCTTTTTCAAATTTTGTCTAAGGTTGGTGTAATTGCCTAAACACTCAAAATTACACCATGTGTTTCGTTTCTCATGTCTGAAGAAACACTTGGGATCACAAGTGCAAAACACAATCCCTTTACCTGTGATTACAGAAAATGGAATACTGCAAGATGTGCCTGTTGCAATTTTGGAAAGAATTATGACTAAAAAGGGTAATGTTGCTGCCACAAAAGTCTTAGTTCAATGGCAGAACCATACTCGAGAAGATGCTACATGGGAGTTGTGCCATGAACTAAAGTTCAAATTTCCAAAAATTGTTAATCATTGAAGTTCAAATTATTGTTTTTCTTGTTTCTGAACTTTGTAATTCTAGGTTGTTGTTGTTGTTCTGTGTTTTTCAATTGTAAGTTTGGTTTTAAAGGGGGGTATTGTTAGGATACCATATCAGATTGCATAATATGATGGTGACAAGTGTACAAAAGGTTGTTATTAGTTAGTTGGTAATAGGAGTTTGGCTATTAAATAGTGGTTTGTAAGAGAAAGTAAGACATTTATGAAATAATATGAGTACTTGTTAGTATTCTCTGTATACAATCAAGGAAGAAGTAGAGCAAGGTTCTAATACTCTTTACTTGCAAGACAAGACAATTTACCTTGCGGGCTAGCCGATATTGCATATTTTTGCAGAGGTTATTTAGTCCATATTAGGACTTTCTTTGACTTGGATGCCAAGGAAAAACTCTCCAAATATTTTTCCACGTATTTTATCGCCTTTCTTTTTACTGAATTTTTTTTATGCCAAACAACCATACAATAGAAAACCAAACGATCTAAACAAGAACAGTAGAAAGACAATCTCATTGCCTCTCTCTCCATCTTGGTCGATCTTACGTTCGGGTATGCTATCTCTCTTAATTACTGGAAAGTCTACTACTGTTGATTTCAAAGGGTTTAAGGCTTAGGATTTAGAATTTAGGGTTTTGAAAATGGTAAGCAAATATTCTTAGAAATATTTCCCCTTTTTGTTAGAAAGTTTGGAACTTTGGCATCCAAAGTGAAGGTTCCAATCCTGATTTCCAAAATTTGATGATTGATTTCAACTGAAAGTAACTGTAATCATAATTTTGATGGAGTTGTAGTTAAGGAAGGTAGAAAAAACTGAAACATACTATTAACTGACACTTGTCACTCAGTACTACCGTCTGATAATATTTCTCTTCGCTTAGAAGTGAGAGGTCTTAGGTTTGAATCTCATGGATGGCGAATTTGATACTGTTGATGCACAAAATCAGCGAAGACTTTGGTACAACAGAAAGTGTCAGGTTTTGTGACCTTCGCTTGGTTGCTTCGGTCACTAGTGAGGATAAGTACGTAAATGAATAGAGACAGAGAAGCAAACACAGGATGTACGTGGTTCACCCAGATTGGCTACGTCCACGGAGTAGAGGAGTTCTTATTAGTAGTGAATGGCTTACACAAGTACAAAGGATCAAGCTCTCAATTTAGTGAGTTCTTGTGAATGATTTAACATAAATGGCATTAGCCAATATTGTGGGGGAATGACCCCTATTTATAGAAAAACTTGTAGCTTTGTCACATTGACATGTGTCATGTTATGATTGGTTCTTGATGTCGACACGTGCTGCGCTCTGATTGGCTTCTAATCTTGACACGTGTCGAGTAGTGATTGGCCTCCTGGTCGGAGGGGAACTCTTCTGGGTCCTTGACAGTATAGCGTTGGCCGGTGCTCGGTAGTTTCGGGATTGGTCAAGTATGGTACAAACAGTGCTCCCCTAAGTTCCCGAGTGAGGGAAACTCCTCGGTTGGGGACTTGCAAGATCCAATCCCTTGAGTAATCACGAAACTTCTAAGTACCGAAGTGTGGTCTGATCTTCATCTGCCCTTCTCTGGAAGTACCTTTCCTCCATCCGGGAATGGTGTATTTAGCTGATGTTGACGCACAAGGTAATGTATCAATTTCACTTGAAGCTTAGTTGTAGTTTCGGGCTTAGTCAAGTGTGATACAAACCCTATAGTAGGAGTCCCCCAAGTCGCCGAGCTAAGAGATCTGCCGAAAGAGGTGACAGACAAGGTAAGCAGTCAAACTTCCAAGTAAGCAACCCAGGATCAGAGGTTTGACTTCGGCTTCCGGTTGATTGTTCTCCTTCTCCTTGTCTCTCATTCAACTGCCAGGATAAGGAGAAGCAAATGGATAAGAGATGATATGAGATACTTTTGCTTTTGAAGAAGTAACTTTCCACAGGCTTATTCTTGAACTGTGCTGGAGGGTTTTCTGGTGCCCTTCAGAGTATAAGGCCGACTCAAAAATTTGAGGGTCAAAACAAGTCCATCAAATCTAGAGTACGTTCGACCTTGATGATATGGGATACTTTTGCTGTTGACGGAATAATGAATGTGGTATGGAAAGGTGTCGTGCTGTAGTGATCTGTTTCAGCTCACCGTTGAACCTTCTGCTTCAATCTTTTGCATGGCAGAAGTGGTGTGCAACCTTTGCATTTAAATGGTCCTTCAGAACATTCCTTCATAGTGACTCATCCACGCTTGGCAGCTTCAGTGTAAAGAGCCAATATCTGATCAACTGTCATGAGGTATTTGCCGGTGGAATTCGTGACCTTGACAGCAGTTGAGGATGAGTACTCGAGAGCAATGCTAAGTAAGCAACCAGGCAAAGGCTCCAGGCAGTCAGTTCCAAATTGGAGGTTTGATTTCAGGTTCCGACTGACTGCTCTCTTTCTCCTTGTCCTGCAGGTGTGGACAAGGACAAAGACAAAGATAGGGAGAAAGCATGATATGGGATACTCTTGCTTTCGACCCTGATGATATGAGATACTCTTGTTCTTGGTGTGGCTTATTTGCTGAGGTATTATCGGGGGAAATAAAGCTGAGTATTTCGAGAGGTTATGTTGAGGGTGCCTTTTCGAATGCGAGAAAGGGTTGAGCATTTTTGCAGGTTTGCCTGTCCGTTGAGGAGGGAGGTCAATGTATATAGGGATTTCCCAATAACAAGTAGTAATGCTATTCCTTTACCCTTCTTGCCAGCTTCACGTGTTTTAATTTTGTCAGAGCACTTTGAAAAAGTGGTATGTGGTATCTGGAAAGCTGATATTACGTGTGAAGATTACAGACAAGCTTTATCTAAGGAAATCTGGCTCTCGAAGTTCTGAGAGTTGTGCCTCTTCGGTTTTCGAACAAGCAATCCCGTCGAGGATCTGACTCTCGAGATTCGGAAAGCGGTGCTACTCCGGTTTTTGAGAAAGTAATTATGTTGGGAGTCTTTTCTCGAATGTGAGTAAAGGTTGGACGTTCTTGCCAACCTGTCTTGCCGCAAAACACGGAGGTCGACACACATAGGGACTTTCCAGTTGTCAAGCAGTGGTGCTGTTCCTTTACCCTTATGGGTAATAGTAGGGTAGCTGGAACTTCGAAATTCTAGTGCCTAAACTTTGTCAGAGATCTTTGACAAAGTTATATGTGGTACCCGAGGAGTTGATGGTGCATATGGAGAGCGGTGATTGAACAGTAAGATTCACGTGCTTTTTACTTCACCAGAAATCTTCGACAGATTGCCCGTAATTTTCGCAAAGCTGATTGTGCATGTGACAGGTGCTGACGAGGCTGAAAAAGCAGGTGCTTCTTCGATTTCTGAGATCGGCCCTCGTGGTCTCTGAGCAGCCCAGCTTTTGAGAAAGCAAACGCCTCTTCGATTTCTGAGATCGGCCCTCGTGGTCTCTGAGCAGCCCAGCTTTTGAGAAAGCAAACGCCTCTTCGATTTCTGAGATCGGCCCTCGTGGTCTTTGAGCAGCCCAGCTTTTGAGAAAGCAAACGCCTCTTCGATTTCTGAAGCTCCGTCGAGTGCAGATTTTTATAGAGGCTGGCATTAAGTTCCACAGCACACCTGAATCTCTACCAGTAGAAGCTCATTTCTTGCACTTCTAAGATCTTGATTTGTCTGACCTCTTCCTTCTTCAACACATTTGAAAATGTCTGGACCCTCCGACCGTCGTTTTGACCTGAACCTTGGAGAAGAGACAGCCACGCCTTCTCCAGACAACATATGGCGCCCATCCTTCATATCCCCTACTGGTCCTCTTACCGTTGGGGATTCTGTGATGAAGAATGATATGACCGCTGCAGTGGTGGCCAGGAACCTTCTCACTCCCAAAGATAACAGACTACTTTCCAAACGGTCTGATGAGTTGGCTGTTAAGGACTCTCTGGCTCTTAGTGTTCAGTGTGCAAGTTCTGTGTCTAATATGGCCCAACGCCTATTTGCTAGAACCCACCAAGTTGAATCATTGGCTGCTGAAGTGATGAGTCTCAAACAGGAGATTAGAGGGCTCAAGCATGAGAATAAGCAGTTGCACCGGCTCGCCCATGACTATGCTACAAACATGAAGAGGAAGCTTGACCAGATGAAGGAATCTGATGGTAAGGTTTTACTTGATCATCAGCGGTTTGTGGGTTTGTTCCAAAGGCATTTATTGCCTTCGTCCTCTGGGGCTGTACCTGGTAATGAAGCTTCAAATGATGAACCTCCAATGCCTCCTCCTTCTGGGGTTTTGTCAAGTACTGAGGCTCCGGATAACCACCCTCCGGTGCTTTCTCTTTCTGGGGCTCTACCGACTGCTGAGACTTCCCCTAAGCAACCTTTGTGAAGGCTCCCTTTTGTTTGTTTATTTTGACTCATGTATATGTACATATTTGTGGCTTATCGAAAATATTAATAAATAAGCTTTGCAAGATAACACCATTCTCTATAGCTCAGATCGCAAAGTCGTCTTCATGAAAGTTGTTCCTTATCTTGTGAACTACAACATCTCCAAATTTGAGATCCATCGGAGTAGTACAACTCCAGAAATTCAGGTATGATGAGTAACTGTTCATCAATTTTCTGTTAACCCGTCAGACTTGTTGTGAGCTTCTAAACTCCATTTTTTCTTGTTCATCTCAACATACTTTCTTCATCGAAGTTTTTCCTCACCTTGTCAGCTACAACATATCCAAATTTGAGATCCATCGGAGCAGTACAAATCTAGAAATTCAGGTATGATGAGTGACTGTTCATCATTTTTCTGTCAACCTGTCAGACTTGTTGTGAGCTTCGAAACTCCATTTTCTCTTGTTCAGATCAACATACTTTCTTCATCGAAGTTGTTCCTTAACTTGTGAACTACAACATATCCAAATTTGAGGTCCCTCGGAGCAGTATAACTCCAGAAATCCAGGTATGATGAGTGACTGTTTATCATTTGTCTGTCAACCCGTCAGATTTGTTGTGAGCTTCGAAACTCCATTTTCTATTGTTCAGATCAGCATGCTTTCTTCATTGAAGTTGTGCCTCATCGTCTCTTTCATAACATATCAAAAATTCAGAATGAACTAATGGTTAAATATTTCCAGATCTTCGAAACATCATAGCAGCTTCGAAATCTGCAAGAATCCGACTGTCATGTTTGGAGCTTCAACACTTTAATTTCCGTCGCTCAAACAGAAATGGTTCCTTCTTGAAAGTTGTTCATATGCTCAAAAACTATAGGGTGTCCAAAATTCAGCTCCATTGGAGAAGAGCAGAGGTTGCAGAAATTTGATAGATGAAAGGAGGCGGAAAAGGGAGAGAGAGAAAAAGTCTCTTGGGTTGGATTTCTATTTTGGGGCAGATTCCAAGTTTTGTAGCACCTTCATTATTGATGAATTGCTTGTACTTTTGTCCATTATGAAACTTGGGACTTTGGCTTGTTGTTGGATCTATTATAATATGTTTGGAAACATATACATAATTGCTTGTTTGGTTATGACAGGGATGTTGTGGGTGTAGAACAAAACAAATGTTTGTGTTGACCTGTGTTTTTGTACAAGTTCAAAGGCATCTTGGGTTTTGTGAACAAAATTTGTTTATTTGGAGCAAGGTTTTGTGTTGAAGCTTTGTAGGTGAAGCTTTGGTGTTGAAGCTTTCTAGGTGAAGCTTTGATGGTGAAGCTTTCTGGGTGAAGCTATGTAGGTGAAGCTTTCTAGGTGAAGCTTTTTTAGGTGAAGCTTTGTAGGTGAAGCTTTTTTAAGTGAAGCTTTTCGGGTGAAGTTTTTTGGGTGAAGCTTTGTGGGTGAAGCTTTTTAGGTGAAGCTTTGTGGGTGAAGCTTTTTTAGGTGAAGCTGTTTGGGTGAAGCTTTTTGGAGGTGAAGTTTTTTTTGGGTGAAGCTTTTTTAGGTGAAGCTTTTTGGGTGAAGCTTTGATGGTGAAGCTTTGTAGATGAAGCTTTGTAGATGAAGCTTTCGAGGTGAAGCTTTGATGGTGAAGCTTTGTAGGTGAAAGTATGTAGAGGGAGCTTTCTAGGTGAAGCTTTTTTAGGTGAAGCTGTGTAGGTGAAGCTTTTTTAAGTGAAGCTTTTCGGGTGAAGTTTTTTGGGTGAAGCTTTGTGGGTGAAGCTTTTTAGGTGAAGCTTTGTGGGTGAAGCTTTTTTAGGTGAAGCTGTTTGGGTGAAGCTTTTTGGAGGTGAAGTTTTTTTTTTTTTTTTTTTTTTTTGGGTGAAGCTTTTTTAGGTGAAGCTTTTTGGGTGAAACTTTTTGGATGAAGCTTTTTGGGTGAAGTTTTGGAGGTGAAGCTTTTTGGGTGAAGCTTTGTGGGTGAAGCTTTTTAGGTGAAGCTTTGTGGGTGAAGCTTTTTTAGGTGAAGCTGTTTGGGTGAAGCTTTTTGGAGGTGAAGTTTTTTTTTGGGTGAAGCTTTTTTAGGTGAAGCTTTTTGGGTGAAACTTTTTGGATGAAGCTTTTTGGGTGAAGTTTTGGAGGTGAAGCTTTTCGGGTGAAGCTTTTTGGATGAAGCTGTTTTTTTTTTTTTTTTTTTTTTTTTTTTTTTTGGCGCTTGACACGGTCTTCATTTGCTTGTTTTGTAGTGACTGTGGAAGACGGATTGCTTTCTGATTGAGAAGGGTTCCGGCATCGCTTTGCACCATCTTCATGTGGGTAATATAGGAACTTCCTTATGTTTTGATCATGCATGTAGTGATAGAATTTGTTTCTTCTTATTGTAGATGTCAGAGCCTGGAAGTTCTAGTGATGAGGGCTCTTCTAGCTTTAGCTCTAAGTCTGAGTCTGCAATGTCGGAGTCTTCAGGGTCTTTGTTAGAGTCCTGTACTAGAGAAACATTGGATGATCTTCCCAACCGTCAAACTTTAGCTATTGCTAGTTCTTCCTCCATGGCGTTGGGTGAGGGGGTTTCTCCTGATATGTCTTTGCCTCGGCGGAGGCATGGTTATAAGCCTGCGCCATCACCTCAGAGTAAGTCTTCCAAGTATTGGCATTGATCATGTATTTAAAGAAACAATCACGTAGGCCTGCCGTGAAGGCTTTGAGGGCAGTCTTGTCGTCTGCCTCGGCACACCGGGAGTATTCATGGCTGAAGCGGCCAGCATACATACGTAATGACTCGTCTGGCCTCTGGCGGATAGTGTACAGGTCATCTGCAGAGTGCAAGCGATCGGTTTGGAAAATGTGTTGGGAAACAAATAGTTTCCTCAATTCCTCAAATGAGTCTACCGTCTCAGGTGTAAGACGACAATACCAATTTAGAGCTCCGCCAGAGAGGGTGGAGGGGAAGAGAAGACATCGCTCTTCGTCGGTGTGCATCCGGTATGCCATGGTGGACTCAAAGAGGTTAAGGTGCTCAATCGGGTCCTCTTTTCCAGTATAAAGTTGCAAGCCAAGCTTCTGCTTTGTCTTTGCTTGAAGGGGGGTGTTGAGGATCCTCCTTGTAAGAGGGCCAGGCCTGGGTTGGTTCCAGTCAGGTATTTCAGCCTGACGTTCAGCCTTCAACTTGTTTACTTCCTGAAGAAGTTGTAGGACAAGGGGGTCCTGAGCGGAGTTATGTGCCACTGGAGCTTTCTTTCGTAAATCTCCATCTCCTCTTGGAATTAGGAAGGTTTGATCAAGGGCATGTGATTTTTCCCTGGACTCGCTGTACTGGCTTCCAGGGTATGTCTGTCGGAACACCTCTGAGTCCCCTGTACCCTCATGTCTCTCTAGGACTTGTTGCACCTTCCCCAAGTTGGTGGCCGGCTCGGGCCGTGGCAGGGGACCGAGTCTCTCAGAAATCCTTGGGTCATTGATCTTTGAGCTTATATGGATGGAATTCTCTCGACGTTGCTTCAGGAAATCCCGACAATCGCGAAAGACGGCTTTCGATCCTTCTGCCCCTTCAGCAAAGAGGTGTCTCCCTCCGCTTCTCATGGTTCGGGTCGAAGCAACTGGGTTAAGAGAAGCCTCATGTTGATTATCAAATCGAGGGGTAATTTGTTCCCTATCAGGGATATCTATGTCGAATGCATGTGACCCTCCATGTTGGAGGGCACCCAGTTGATGGTTGACTTCCACGGGGGCAACAAGCTCGCGTGTCTGAGCTTGCCTAGCTTCGTGAAGTGTCTCGAAGAGCTTCTCATATTGCTCCTGGAGGACCTCATTCCTCATTGCTATCTTGTTGTTCTGAGCTTCCAACTCATCGACTTTAGCTTGAAGAAGAACTCGTTTTCCTTCCTTCTTTCGTTGTTTCGCACTATGTGCAAGGGGGGTGTCATTCTGTGTGCTGTGGCTTCCTTCGCTTCCCATGCTGGAGAGGGATGCCTGATCAAAAGAAAGTGTACGAATGATAGAAACCAGCTTGACATAGCTGAAGAGAGTAGGAATAAGTGTCGTTTCCCATAGACGGCGCCAAATGTTGATGCACAAAATCAGCGAAGACTTTGGTACAACAGAAAGTGTCAGGTTTTGTGACCTTCGCTTGGTTGCTTCGGTCACTAGTGAGGATAAGTACGTAAATGAATAGAGACAGAGAAGCAAACACAGGATGTACGTGGTTCACCCAGATTGGCTACGTCCACGGAGTAGAGGAGTTCTTATTAGTAGTGAAGGGCTTACACAAGTACAAAGGATCAAGCTCTCAATTTAGTGAGTTCTTGTGAATGATTTAACACAAATGGCATTAGCCAATATTGTGGGGGAATGACCCCTATTTATAGAAAAACTTGTAGCTTTGTCACATTGACATGTGTCATGTTATGATTGGTTCTTGATGTCGACACGTGCTGCGCTCTGATTGGCTTCTAATCTTGACACGTGTCGAGTAGTGATTGGCCTCCTGGTCGGAGGGGAACTCTTCTGGGTCCTTGACAGTATAGCGTTGGCCGGTGCTCGGTAGTTTCGGGATTGGTCAAGTATGGTACAAACAGATACCAAATTAGGTTGTTCATTGTGTGACTTAGCCGAACTCTTCCTTCCCCTCTAGTGTAAAAATATCAATGTACTTAAAAAAAAAAAATCCATTACCTATTGTAAATATATCGTTGTATAAAAAAATAAACAAACGCACTAATGCGCACTCATACAATCTAGTCCACCTTTTTGGTTAATTTATATATATCAAACCAACTAATTATCGAAACCAACCGTTTATAAGACCAAACCCTAACTTGCTTGCGAATTAAGCAACTGCCAAAGATTCTTAACTCTATTAACTAATCAAGGCAAAACATAGTGTAAAAAGTACGAAACAACTCTTTAAGTATTATTCCACGCAAAGGGATAAAATAAAAAAAATTAAAAAAGAAATAAAACTCTTTACTTATTGAGTCCAAATTTGACATCTTCTTGTCGATGCCTCGTGGCCAAAATAGAAATCTTATGACATCCGTAAAACTAAAGTGCTAAGAAACAAACATTAATGAAAAATGGGAAAATGCGGTGGTGGCTCTAACGGGATCTTTCTAATTTTAACCTCTAAAATACATCGACAACATCATTTTAATTTTAACCGTTAAAAAAAGGAAAAAAAGTAATGTTAGGTAGGTTAAATTTTAAATCAAATTTGCAAACTAAAATGTTGTGTCACCAATAAGAAATAAACAAGTTAATCAACACTTAAGTAATAATCTAATCATCTACTTCCATGTCATTTAGTTTACAAAATTTAGCTTACAAATTTAGTGTATGTAAACAGGACAAGGATTGTCTGCCCTCCGCTTCCGGTGCCCTCCCCATGCCCTCCTGTTTTGTGTGGTCACGGTTAAGCCACGTCAACATTTTATATTGTTTTTTTATAGATATAATAAGACAAAAATGAATAGTAATATAAGATATTGACGTGGCTTAACCGTGACCACACAAACAGAAGGGCACGAGGAGGGTACCGAAAGTGGAGGGCAGATAATCCTTGTACATGTAAACATTACCCAAAAGAAAAAAAGGTTGTTATGCTGCTTTTGGTTGCGAAAAAGTGAAAACTTTTGTAATCATGTAGTACTATGTCATAGTGTTTTGGGAACCTAAATAAAAAGCTTACAATATTGTTCACTTTAACGAAAAATCATATTTGTATACTAAAAAGTCAATCATGGTACTACTCACTTTATCTTTTATTTTGTCCTTATCGTTAAACTCAAAGTTTTCAAGTCATTTTCATTAGTTTTCGTTTTTTTTCTTTCTAGTTTTTGTTGTGGGAATTTTCTTTTTCTTGACAAAGCTTTAGTTAGAGCAACTCCACCATTAGAGCCCTTCCCCCAGGCAATCCATTATTCAATCCACCATGTGAACAGTAACTACCATAATGAACAGTAACTGTCTTTTGCATCTCCCCCCTTTCACTTGAATAGCCCTGGCACTAGGCAATAAAATATTTATTAATTTTTTTTTTACAAAATAATACTAAATAATTTTTTTTGTAATTTCGTATAAGATATTTTAAATCGTTCTCGTTATGCCACGTGTCATTTACCCAAAATGACTATTATTGGTCATAGATTTCGATAAGATTTTTATCCAATGTCATCGTGCCACGTGTCGTTATCTTTTCAGAATCTTTGAGGATAGATTTCGATCAGATTTTAAATCATTCTCGTTGCGCCACGTGTCATTATTCGAAAAGATAATTATTGGTGATGGATTTCAATAAAAAATTTATCCAATGCCGTCGTGGCACGTGTCGTTATCTTTTCAGAATCTTTTAGGATAGATTTCGATTAGATTTTTAACAAATGACGGCATGCCACATGGCACTATCTACAACCTAATCATTTCAGAATCCTCCATATAATCCATCATCCATCTTTTTAAATCTTACACCAATTTTCTCAATATCTCTATCATTATTCATAGTTTCTGTTTCCTTCTTCACCAAATCAAAATCTGTATCATTATTCATAGTTTCTGTTTCCTTCTTCACCAAATCAAAATCTGTATCATTATTCATAGTTTCTACTTACAATGTCTTCTTCTTCAAGCATGATGTGGAAAATCGATCAAGAAGAGGAAGAATTGTTTAACCAATCTGAAGGAATGTTCAATCTCCATATAGCTCAAAATGAGAAGGAAGAGGGTGAGGAGCAGAGAAGGAGAGATGACGAAGCAAGAATGGCCAGAGACTCACATTCTCGTCGAGTCATTCAAGCTATGGCTCATATATGCAGGCCCACCCGTTCCAGAAACCTTGATAGAAGCAGGCAACAACGAGGTGATGAGTTGTTGGACAATTATTTTGTCCATAATAGTGCATTTCCTAATACGTACTTCAGACGTCATTTTAGAATGGAACGACATTTGTTCAACAAAATCATGATTGTTGTTTGCAACCATGATTCTTACTTTGTGCAAAAGAAGGATGCTTGTGATGCTATAGGTCTCATTCTCGAGTAAAAAATTACTGTTACACTGCGGATGCTTGCGTATGGAGCAGCTGCAGACCAAGTGGATGAGATAGCGAGGGTGGGGAAATCAACCATTCTTGAGTCCTTGATGAGGTTTTGCGAAGCAATCGAATCTATCTACACCGCAGAGTACCTCCGGAAACCTACTCACATGGACTTGGAAAGGCTTCTGAAGAAGGATGAGATGCGAGGTTTTCCTGGGATGATTAGGAGCATTGATTGTATGCATTGGACGTGGAAAAACTGTCCAAGTGCATGGCAAGGCGCTTATGGAGACAGAAAATGAGCAAAAAGTATCATTTTGGAAGCAGTGACATATTTTGATACATGGATTTGGCACGCCTTTTTCGGGGTTCTGGGAGCTCAAAATGACCTTAACGTCCTTGCCCAATCCCCAGTGTTCAATGATGTCTTGCAAGGAAAGGCACCAAAAGTCACGTATGAGGTCAACGGACATATGTATGACGGGTCATACTACCTAGCTGACGGCATTTACCCAAGGTGGTCAACATTTGTCAAAACAGTGCTACGTCTGCGAAGTGTAAAGGAAAAACACTTTGCAAGATGTCAATAGGGGTGCAGGAAGGATGTGAAGCATTGTTTCAGTATCCTCCAAGCTCGTTGGGCGATCGTCAGGGGTGCTGCCAGATTGTTTGATGTATAGTCACTTCGATCCATCATGATGACGTGCATCATTCTTCACAGCATGATTGTGGAAGATGAGTACGATTATGAAGCCGTTGATGAATATAAGGCGGACACGATGAACAATTCAAGAACACGTATATATTGTGCTCATGACGCCACCGATGAGCCCGTGCAACATGAGCCATTAAAAAGGGATGAACGTTACAATGAAAGGGTCATTCAACGATATACTGCATTTCAAAGGCCAGACATGCACAATGCCCGGCAAAATGACTTGATAGAGCATCAGTGGGTATTGAAACAAGCTGAAGATAATTAAGTTCATTTAGTGTGTTTTTTATTATTTGGTATGTTTATGTAATTTTATTTGGTGTGTTTTATTTTAGTTCATTTAGTGAGGTTTTTATTATTTGGTGTGTTTATGTAATTTTATTTGGTGTGTTTTATTTTAGTTCATTTAGTGAGGTTTTTATTATTTGGTGTGTTTTATTTTAGTTCATTTTAGTGAGGTTTTTATTATTTGGTGTGTTTATGTAATTTTATTTGGTGTGTTTATGTCATTTGAATAAAGATTCTCTTATAGTATAAATATATTACCATATTAAATAAATTTATTCTCACTTTAAATAAAGTACTAAATTCAATAAATTCAAAACAATATAAAATACTCAATTCAATAAATAATAAATTACAACTCAAGGTGATTGGAAAACTATGGGTTCTGATTACAAAAAAATACTCTAATCATCATCACTTAACCAATTTGTGGTGCTAGGATGATCTTCTCTTGTCGTGCTAGGACCATCTTCTTTTGCTCTCGCTTCTCTTGCACGCCTCCTATGCACCACATCCTCTTTCTCCAACTTCCAAAAATATTTAGAATTTGGAGACTTCCCTTCTAAAGGCGTGTTCATAATCTCACGATCTCATTGAGCCATTCTTTCTTCTCTAACCAGTTCCATTTCTTGCCTAAGTAGCTCTCTTTCTCTCTGATTAGCTTGAAATTCTCTCTCAACAACTGCAGCTTTTGCCTCCTCTTTAGCCTTATCAGCCTTAAATTTCGCCATTTCCCGCGCCAAAGTCAATTCACTATGGCCAGTAAGTTCTTCCATGTACTTTGCATAATCATGCTTGGAAGCACTTCTTTTTCTTTTTGAAGCCTTCTTACCTTGAGGCCTAATTGGATAATGGGTCGAACCCGACGCTTGTTCAGGGATGGGTGTTTCGGGCACTTCTTCTACATCATCTTCATGCGAGCCATTATCAGGTGTAGAGTATAGCGGGGTGTTGTTCATGACAATTTCTGGACCGACAGGCACAACTCTGAATTTAGGACAATCTTTGATAATATTCCAACATTCCCACCAGTTGAATGATTTATTTTTGGTTTTGGTTTTGGCACCATACCAAGCTTGTGCTTGAATTAGCTACACAATGGGGGAGAAGAAATAGTTATAATCAAAGTAGGTAACAAATAAATAATACAAACAAATAATTATAATTAAAGTAGGTAACAAATTATTGGTAACAAATAAATAATACAAACAAATAATTATAATTAAAGTAGGTAACAAATGACACATCCGACCGAGGTCAAGGCATGCTGGCCGTCACATGGGGGTGACGTAGCCATGTGCACAGTGCGGAAGCGATAAAGATAGCAACTATACGAATAATTAAAAACCATATTACTAGAGTGCATTACTAAACATAAAGTAATAGGAGTTAGTTACAACAGTAAACACTCCTAATCAGAGCATAAATTCTAGGTGCAGTCCAGTAGAACAAGTACTAGTTATACAGTACCAGGAATGTCCTACTATTATTTAGATAAGTCTCTTACAGCTGACAATCCCGAGCCACCAACAGCAAGCTTACTTAGAACCTGGAGGGGCGCAAAACAGAAAACGTGAGTGGGCAAAAACAAATGTTTTACAAAATCATTTCATTTATCAATATACTAACCCCTCGCTATAAAACATGTATAATTTTCCCAGAATCAAGATATAAGTATGTATATCTATATATATATATATATATATATATATATATATGAAATCATATCAATTCAATTCATGCTTCACATAATTATATTCATATGTATGCCATGCCAAAATATAACAAAGTAAACAATCCAGGTAAGAATGATTTCATAGAAACATGATATGTTAGCCAGAACCCTTGAGGTAGTCTGTACGGCTGAATTCATAGCTCAAAAGTCAATCAGGCCGGAGTCACTACAATGACCTATACGGCAATATACTGCACATAAGTCGGAACCACTAAAGAGGGTCTGTACGACAAGATTAGGTGAAATATAATTATGCTCAACTCTATTCTCTCATAATAACCGGGCGATGAATCACTAGTCACCTACGAGTCAGAACCATGAATAAGGTTTGTACGATAAGAATGTGCACTTAAGTTGGATCCAATATGAGCATATAGTGCGGGAGGTGACGTAAATAAACAGGCCTGTACCTCATATCTCTGGCTAATTCACAATCACCCTAGGTGCAGCTTTATGAGCTCAACATTACTTAATCACATATCACATATCATATCATCGATGATTCACACAACCAAACATAACTTACCTGAACTCACATGTGCCTCCACATCACCACATATATATATATATATATATATATATATATATACACATATATATGCAACCATGCAATGCATATTCTAAATATAGAAGCATTTGGAAATATATCAAGTATATAAATATATACTGAAAACAAAAGCCCACTCACTGGTATGTCGAAGGGTCGTAGCCCTCGAGTCGCCCGTGGATACGCTCGTCCTCGGGATAAGTCTTATCTATATGCGAATTAACTAAAAAACGTTATTTTAAAGCACATAAGCAAAAACTAGCTAATAACTTCTCATACATTGCTCAATTTTGGTATTTAAATATACCAACGTGACCTACACAACCTCACGAACATCGTGATATTTTTAGATAAATTTTTAGGTGGCTCGCGCGCCCCCACGCGCCGGGGAGGGCACGGCCTCACGCGCCCAACACGCTCATCATCTTCAACCTCCAAACGCTAGAATAGTGTCGCCGACGCTGGATTCTAGGTAAACCTGCAACTGCCTTTTTCTCACTCGTTTTTGCACTATTTTTCACGCAATTTATACCAAAATGAAGCTCTTAACTTGAAGAACACGATCATACTAATTTAAAGCTCTAAAAGTCACGGGATCTCATCGGAGAATTCTAAGAAAATCGGTCAAACTTCGTCCACACGATCCCGACGTCCAAAACCTTCAAACGAAGCACTCCGAGCTTCCTTGGGACCTCACTAAGCTCGCTATGAGCTTGGATTGTCCTAAAACATAACCATTTAAAAGTTTGTGAATAGTGCTCAACTCGGAGCTTGAATTTTTAACGTGATATCGAACGAGTTCTTACTTGAAATGGGTACCTTTGAACTCATACGGTCCTCACGAACACAATGGTACTAATTTTGTCCACGATCTGTGAAGTTTCAAGGGTCTTGGGTGCTTGTCCATACCATTTCGAATGAGAGAGAGTGAAACCAAGAGAGAGAGAAGAGAGAGCACGGGGGAGTGAGAGAGAGACAGGATGTGTGGTCCAGATTTTTGGGTTACCAATCAAAACAACCCATTTTCCTTACTTCCAATTGGTTCCAAAATAATAGGAACTTAACACATTGGTCCTCAACCATACATAGTCCCACAATGCCACAAACGCTCAAGGGCATTTTAGTCTTTTCACATCAATGATAACAAAATAATGTACATTTCCTGGACGGGTTATGACAACAAATTATTGGTAACAAATAAATAATACAAACAAATAATTATAATTAAAGTAGGTAACAAATAAATAATACAAACAAATAATTACAATTTAAATTTGGGTATAATACAAACAAATAAATAATATATTGTTACCTGATCCGTGTAATTTTCCCCACTTCGAATATTACTACTAGCTTGTGCCAATGCGTCTCTCCAAATAGTAAACGATTGGCTAAGTAATTTCCAACGACTAGACATCGATTCTTTGGTTCTACTCCCACCCATTTTCTCAAGATAATTGATATGAATAAGACTCCACATTTCTTGCAACTGCATCTCAATACCCGTACGCGAACTATGAGTAACTTCAACCCAGCTAGTACACAATGCAACATCTTCAAGAGACGTCCAATTCGTACCTGCATCAGTAGTTATTTTGTTGAAAAAAATTGGATTGAAACTTTAAGAGAAAGATAGGAATGTGATTGAAAGTAGTTGAGAACATATGAAATTGTGGTGTAAGGTAGATGATAATGAAAAGGTATTTATAGAAAAGTAGAAACATTTTTTTTTTAAATTTCAGGTATTTTTTCGGTTTTTTTTACAATTTTTTTATTCAAATAATTAATCTCTGCCGTTAGATTTAAAAAAAAAATTGAATTCCAACACTTCAGATTGTGCCACGTGTCACAACGGTAACTTTTCTTAATTTTAAAACTATTTTTTCGTTTTATTTATTTATTTATAAAGAATATTAATTTCGATCGTTGATCTCAGATCGAACGGTTGATATTTGTTGATGCACAAAACTGGAAGGTCTTGGAACAACGTAAATTCGACCGTGAATCTGCAAGAATGTAAATAACACAAGATGTATCGTGATTTACCCCAATGTTTGGGCTACGTCCACATTGATATTGTATTTCTCTAAGAGGATTGTGAGGGAGAAAGAGAGCCTGTATGTGAGAGTGAGGCTCTGGGGATCTCAGGCCTAAGATTTGGCCTCCCTTAATGAGGAGAGTGAGGGATCCTTTTATAGAATAAGAGCTCCTCACTTATTACATATTTGCCCCTTCATTTATTACATAATTACATTTGAGTCCCCCGAGTATTTATACGAGATCTAAATACGAATGCCCTAAGTATGGTACAAACAATATTAAATAAGATTTTTATTTTTTTTTACTGTTGAGATCGAACGGTCCAAGTTAAATAACCGTTGAGATCGAACGGACCGTGGGAAGCCACGTGGCTTCCCAACAGTAACATTGAAGTCTGAAAAGGCTTCTGTTTTTTCTAAAAAGTTGTGGGGCGACGTGCCCCCACGCTCGAGTGGGGTGCACGCGCCTGATAGAAAAAAAATTAAAAAAAGGCTCGCAACTCGGGCTCTCGGGCTGTCAACTCTTAATAGGCCCGGAGCTCAGGCCTCCACCTCTGCTCGGGCTCCTTCACGCTAGAGTAAATCCATAGGGCCTCGGGCCCTTCTTCTCTCGCCTGTCCCCTAAGCAATCCACAAGGGTGGAGTTGCTCTTAAGGAACTGAAACGGGCCGAAATAGGAATGGAAGATCAAAAGCCCAAATTCGGAATGGAAATACCATACTGCCCTAAACGAAACAGCCTAAAACAAGAACACGGTAGATAGACTCTCTGATTACCTCTCTCTCCATCTCGGTCGATTTTACCTTCAGGTACTCTCTCTCTCTCTCTCTCTATTTGTGTTGATTTCAAATTTTGGGTTTGAATCATGTTGAAAATGGTGATCAATATTGTTAGAAATATTTGCCCTGTTTGTTTGAAAATTTGGAACGTTGGCATGGAGGTTCGAATCCTGAATCCCAAAATTTGATTGCTTTTTACCGAAAGTTAATGTAATCAGGGGCAAGTTGAATTCTTGGTGTTGTCATTAACCTTTAGATTATTGGGAATTTATAGAAGTTGGGATTGAATTGTTCTTCAAACTGGATTTTATAGATTAGAAACTCATACAGGGTTTAAGGTTAAAGTTGTTCCTGCAGATGAAAGGTAGGTGTTCTTTTTCTTGTTATATAAATAAAAAAAATCCATTTACTCTTTTCACAAAAAACCAGAGTCAGGAAAATTGCAACAAGGTAGTAGAATTTGAAAGTTTAGGTGTTCCTTTTCGTTTTGTAAATAAGAATGCCTTTAGGTGTTATTGTTTACACTAAAATCCAAGTTGGGAAATCGCAAGAAGGTTGTGGAGTTTGAAAGTTTAGGTGTTCTTGATAGTTTTTTTCGCGAACTACCATCCTTGAGCTTGTACAAACTGAAAGAAACGGAGCAGTGGTAGTCATATCCATGCAAAGTTTCAATCTTGATTAAGCTTATGCTATAAGGATACCATATACTGTTCTTAAACACTGTAAATGCAATAACGGACTCCGGTAGAGAAAGTCTAGTTGATATTGACAAGGCTATATTTTGTGTGTTTTTAAGTTTTGGTATGAATTTTACCTGCTACAGCATGAAAACTAATAGTTAAGCTAGATTCCATGCTTCGTTATGTGGTCTAAAGCTTCAAAAGAACGTTATTATTAGTGGAGGAGGAAGTGACATGACTTTCACTGGGACAACTCCCTGCTGTTTGCTACTTGCGTTCATTTTGTCTCATCAATAGATAAAATAGGAGATTTCCCTCATGAGAGCTTTTGCACCTCTGTCCAAGAGTGACAGATTATCATTCTATAATCCCAGGTTTTTTTTTTAACACATCTTTGCCAAAGAGTCTGTCTTTCTTAATTCAAGTAAGATGCTAACTCACTCGCCTACTATACCCTACTATACAGTAGATTAGTAGGGTAGGAGTTGATCGTTATGTTGTCGACCTTATCTATTCTTTGTTCCTTATAGCAAGTGCTAAGTAAGCACGGCAAGAAGGCCATAGAAGCCTTTGCGGCAGTTAAATGGTTGTTCATCCTTCCCTGCAGCCTCTTTTTCTAGTGGTATAGAAAGTTAAACATTTTTTCGGGAATTCATTTAGTGACTTTGCGGTTGCCTATTACCCTCCATGATCAGAGTCCATGATCTTGGGGAAGAGAAGTAGGGCCTTCAGTCAACCAAGAGAGGTCCAGCCCTTCTCCAACCAGTTTCCTGAAGCGTTGGAAAACTGTGGAAGTCTTGGTTGAAAGTTGTTTAACTTCTTGAGCTAAAGGATACTTCAAAAGTTTTTTCACTATTCTATCCCGTCTTTTGGGAACTTGTGTATGTAGTGGAAAAGGGTTTTTGGACTATTGAGCATTGTGTTCATAAAATCACTTTTCAAAGATTACTCTCCTGCATCAATCTTATGCCTCATTATAGTTTGTTTTGAATGTAAAACTCAATTTGCAAATATTACATTGACTATCTAACATAGGCCGGGAAAGTGCATAACATATCCATTAGATCCTTTATTATATTTTTTCCTTGAAATTAACTCACCTTGTAAATATTGAAGTAATGCAAAGTTTGGCTGTAAATTACATTTTCCTTGTATTAGTCATTCGAAAATGTATTTTCAGTGTGCTTGATATTGATTTTGCACCCCCTTAATCTTAATTTATCGTTTTGGATCCCTAATTGGCAATTGGTTATAAGGGAAAAATTTTGGCTCCTGTTTTAATGTTCCCCTACTGTTTGATATTTGATGTACATATATTTTCTCTGCCCTTTAAATTGCTTGGCGGAATCATCTTTCCATACAAAACCGAAAAAGAAGAGAGAGCACTACGCTATGGTGTCTTCTTTAGCCTGAACTTGCTAATTAGGGATTTGCAGATTGGCAGCATAAAGCTGAACTTGCTGTAGTTTATTCTTTTCTTTTTCTTTTCGGATTTGCAGATTGGAAGCATAAAGCTGAACTTGCTGTAGAGTTTTGCTATTAGATGGCTGGGATGTCAGGATTTAGGAGCCTTGCACCTAAAACAAAGAATGCTATAGTTGCTGGGGGACTTTCAGCTTTTGTTTTTGGAGTATATTTCTACACCATGAGAGCTGTTGGAGGCACCGATGAATTACAAGTGGCTATAAACAAGTTTGAGGAGGAAAAAGGTCAGAAAGAGGCTGAAGCAAGCTTGTCATCAAAGGTTTGATCTTTTAATAGTAACTTAGTTATGCTGATAATGTAGTCGGGGAAAAAAGGTAACCCTTACTGTGAAAGACACCAGCCCTTTATATATTTATTTGCTTTTCGAATAAATAAATTCAGTATTTTTCAGTATTTAGTGCGTTTTTCAATATTGGTCTTTCAAGATTCTATTAGTCACTACTCATCTGGATTCTCTTGGTAGAAACTAAAGTCTATGCTTTAAGTCTCCAACCAATTAGACGGTCCATGTGAAATCTTAGAGAAGCTTCACAAAAAATGTTCAGCACGCGACTCACACCTTGCTAGTCTTTACAAGAATTTATCCTCTCTTCCTCTTAGCTCATTGGAAATCTGGAGGTTTTTGGTTGTTATTTCATATAAGATCGTCCTAATATGTTATACAAGTTCTAGGAAAGATACAACAACAACAAAACATTTTCCCACTAAGTGGGGTCGGCTATATGAATTCTAGAATGTCATTGCGCTCGGTTACGTAATAAGCATATATGTAGACATTTGTTAGGGTCGAATGTACAAAAGGAATATTCATGTGGTGATTGAACTATGGGTTATCTGGATTAACGTTTGCATCAATCCTGGCTTCGACCGTGATGTAGATCTCACGCCAATTTCGTGGTCGGGTATGGGTATGACATAATTCTTCGTCCTATTTCCGCTTTCGCTTCTTTTGCTTATTTGAACTTTAGGGTTTCTACAATTAGGATGACAAGTAGTTTAGTTAAGGGGACGCTTCGAATGCGGTTCCTAAATATCAATATTTTTTTTACTAAAACCTTGTTTGCTTTCAATTTTTTATCGAAGTCTCTGAAATTAATATGATAATGTATTTATTTGTAGGTTACGATATTTTTTAAATTAAAAATTAAAAATTATAGTTTTTTGTATTAATGAGATTTTAAATAAATAAATAAATTGTTTATACCATATTTATGGCTTCGTATTTAGACTTCGTATAAATACTCAGAGGACTTAAATATAATTATGTAATAAAGGGGCAAATATGTAATTAGGGGAGGAGCCCTTATTCTATAAAAGGGCATCCTCACCCTCACAAACCCAAAGCCTCTCCTATCTAGAGCAAAGTTCTCACATTCTCTCCCTCACAAATGCTCTTAGATAAATACAATCAGTGTGCATATATATGTATGTATTGTGTGCATATAAAAACTATAATTTGTGGGATTAAAAATATTAAAATATAAAATAACTCTCCAATATATTGTGTGCATATATATATGTATATAAACATGCCTACATTCATCAAAATTAACAAAAAAATTATTGTACCAAAATATGGGTACATTCTTCAAAGCCACACAAAAAATAGTAGATATTAGGCTTAATAATATTTGTAAATTTCTTCGATTAAACTTGACATGGATACATTCTCAAATCAAGAAAAAAAATGTACCCATATAAGTTTAAAAATGGATTAAAAAAAATTGAAAAGATTTTATATAAATAAAATGGTACATTTTACATACAACAAATTGGTATATTTAAGAATGGGTACATTTTAAGATTAAAAAATTGAAAAATTACATGAATGGGTACATATAAGATTAAAAGTTTCAAAACCTTTTTATAAAAAATTCAGGGGTACAAACTTTTTTTTAATTTTTTAATTTTTTTTTAGAAATGTTTTGAATTGAAAATTAGTTAGGAATTTAATAAAGATGTAAGTAATAAAATCCTAAATCAATTATTCATTTTTATTTTAAAAATTATGTAACTGACATGTAAATTCATTATTGCATTAATCCTAGGGACTTTGATCAAAATCTGAAAACTAATAAGGTTTCAGTCAATGAACATTAGTAAGTGAAGATCGGATACTAATTTTTCCTTGGTTAAGACTCCAAGAGCCTTATTGAAACGCTGTGTATGCATATTTGTTTCTCTGCGTAATACTCGACCATGCGACAAGTGAGATTGTTACAAGAGCGTATACATCAGAATATCACCACACTAGGAGAACATAAATAAAGAAAAACTAATGAAAATAGCTTGAAAACTTTGAGTTTAATGATAAAGACAAAATAAAAGGTAAAGTAAATAGTACCAAGATTGATTTTTTAATGTAAAAATGTGATTTTTTATTAAAGTGAAAATTACCGGAAATTTTCGTTAAAGTTAAGTTCTGTAAATAAACACGAATAGTGCCAAAGACTTTGTAAAGATTAAATAAAGACCAAAGACTTTGATGAAGACCAAAATCAACACCAAGTGAAGTTACCAAGAGTATGAATAATAGTTTTTCCAATCCTTTCTCTCTCTCCAACTCTTCCTCTCATAACCCTCTTCGCATTTCTCTCTCTAACAACAAACATGGCGGATCCATCAGGCGGGTTCTGCGGCTGCTGCTTCAGCTTCATATTCACCCTCGGCCTCACAGCCCTCTCCATGTGGCTGAGCCTGCGCACCTCCAACCCCAAGTGCACCATCCACTCATTTTACCTTCCTGCCCTCAATCGGACACTAAACGACACCAAAAACACCACCCTCTTCGTCGCTCTCCGGCTCAAAAACACCAACAGTGACAAGGGAGTTTACTATGACGCCGTCAACCTCACCTTCCGGCTGCTGCCCAATGCCACCAGCATGCCCGTAGCAACTTCTGCTGTGCCCCGGTTCTACCAGGGCCGCAAGAAGACGGCCACCAAGAAGGTGATCGTGGGCCCCCAAGAGGGGCTCAACTGGACGGCGGTGTCCAGTGGGGTCCATCCCAATGGGAGTGTGAGTTTCAGGGTGGATTTGGCCACTGCTGTGAGGTTCAAGATCATATTTTGGAAGACCAAGAGGCACAGGCTGAATGTTGCGGCTGACGTGCTGGTCAATGACTCCGGTGGGAAAGTCAGCGAGAAGGATATCAAGCTCTCTGCTGCACCAGACCATCACCTGATTGGTTTCTTTTCTGGGCAGGTGGGGGTTTTGTCCAATTTCCTGGTTTTGATTTTGCTCAAATTTTTGTGATTTATTTTTATTTTGTTGATTTGCATTCAGTGCTATTTTTTAAATAAGGAAGGAAGATATTAGTCCCAGCTTTTTGTACCAAAAATATTTTCTATTCAATTTTTGGTGATCGACTGTAGACAATGTAATATTAGTCAATTCACAATCCTGCTCACCCAAGGACCGAGATTTATAACACCGCAATGTTGTTTATTTTTCCAAACGCACTGACCTGGTCAATTGGTCCAACCCAAGTCCACAGCACTGTCGAATATGTTTCTATTTATATACCATTTATTCTAAAAACCTGGAGTTAAGGAGTTGTGTGTGTGAGTGGGTAAATAAATGGGTTGGAAATAAATAATAATGAAGCTCAGGAAGAAAAATAAATAATAGAGATGAGATCAATATGTGTTGGTAGCAGTGCTGAAGCCAGGAATTGCCGAGGGGAGGGGCGAACTTAAAAAGTGCAAAGTAAAAAAAAAGAAAAGGGCAACAACCAAATTACAATTTTTGCTAACGAGGTTTTCATGTCATAAAAACGTGCATAATAGATTATTGTCAATAAAAGCAAATATATGTATCTCAATGTAAACAATCATATTATCATTTAACCATTGATCCTGACCGTAATAAAACATTGTTGCTAGCTTTTCTTGGCAATGATGTAGTCTTTAGGTTAACAATAATCATTTTGAAGAGTGTCTATGAATTGCTTTGCGATCAATAATCATAGAATTCATATCAATAATCAATAACCATATTAATGTATTATCATATGATTCTATACTAATTAAAGAAAAAATTGTATTGAATAATTAATTAGGGTTTGAAATAATATATAAATTTAGAAAATAAAACATTTACATAAAATTGGGAAGGATGGCGTGACGGTTGGTGATTGAAATGGAAGCTAGGAATTGCGGGATTTGTTTTGTTTGGTAAAGTGTGAGTGAGAGATGGGAAATTGAAAGGGGTGATGGCTAATGGGAACCAGGGTCCACACAATATTTTATTATTTTTTTTAATGAAGCTATAAAACTGTGTCGTTTTAGTTAATAATTTATTTTTATATAAAAGCAAATCCTGCAGCACGCAGGGGCGTTGCACAGCAACAAACGCCAGAAAACCACCATACTTTCCAGTTTCCGACCAAACCAAAGAGGCGCTCCCAGGCTTGTTTTCCGGCAAGCGGAGGGGCAACAGCCACCCCTCGCCCCTATGTAGCTTCGCCACTGGTTGGTAGACCTTACTTTTATTAGAGAGATAATACAAGTGATGGTGCAAGCAAATGATAAGTGTAACACTACTTTACTTAAAATAGTACTATGAACATTAGGTTGGTATTTGACCATGAATTGATGTACTTGTTAGTAGACCTGCAAAATTATATACGATGAGTTAATTAAATTATATGATGCAAATATACCCGGAAAATGGTTTTGGGTTAAACCTTACAGACTCCAGTTCGTAATGAGTTGACACGGTTTCGCACGATAGTGACATATGATATGTTTGGAGATTTGGTTATGTAATGTGTTACACTTGAAATTTTTGTAGTTTTAGAAGATTTTTATTTTTATTTATACAAAACTTGATATTATTTTGTTGATTAGTTGACTTGACGAGGGAGAAAAAAATGGGTAAGCATGACACGACACTTTAAATTTGTAAATGAGTTTGAGTTTATTTATTTTGACATGATAAGTTAATAGGTCGGGTTTGAGTTTAAAATAATTTCTCATAACACGGATACAAATTGCAATGGGATTTCTTATATCAAGCCTATGTGTATAATATTATCTTCTTATGCTATGTAAAAGTACAACCTACGTTCAAATTCCTTCTCATATTTAATAAAATTTGAGGTAACTATACAAAGGCAATCTACATATCACAATGCAACATGCTCAAATACTTTGTTAGCATTTCTCTGGTTCACCTTGGAGGTGAGCTTCCAGTTTGTAGTTTTATCAGATTGTAGTACACTCCATTGCACCCTAACGAAACCAATTCGTTTATGTGAACCTTGTACCGCTACCTTCCCGTTTTGGATCACAACAATGAAGTTGGCCTTCTGTACTGTAGAGGGAGAGAAGTTTCAGTTCGACACGGTCTATGACGCGGTCTTTTGGCCATTTTTTTTCGACCAAGTTTTAGGCCGATTCCGGCAGTTTAAGGCTATGCACCACTTAGGTTCAACTCTCTTCACGCCAAGCATAACCCACCCAAGTTTCGCCCCGATCGACCACTATAGAAGGCGGTACTAAGCCATGAAAATCTCTCGTTTCCAACGCCGGTGATCTCGCCGTTTGTCCACATGGAAAAATTTGACAAGCACATTAGCAAAAATATGAGATCCGCAGTAGGCATACCATAAGTTAACAGTCAAGTTGACAATTTAACTAATGGATATATGAAATTACAACTACAATAAGAGTTTGTGTAAGGGATTGAGGTTACAATTACACAAAAAAACTTGAGGATGCAAAATGTCAGGGCCGGTTTGGTATTCTATTTAAAAAAATTCATTATTTCTCAAAACATATATCAGAAACATATCTTGAATTTTTTTTAAGACCAAACAACTTGTTTGGTATGAGATTTAAAAATTTTAAATCTTAAAACTTAAACCGGAGAAATAAATCAAAGAGAGAGAGAAGAAAGAGGGTCAGATGAGATAAAGTGGACGAGTGAGAGAGAGAGAGTGAAAAGAGCGGATTAGAGGAGAGGGAAAGAGAAAGAAAGAAGAAAAGAGAGAGAGATTCAAAATAAGAAGGGAGGTGAGAGAAAATAAATAAGTGAGTTTTAAGTTTAAAAAACCCTAAAAATCTCATTTTTGATGTTTTTAGAGAATATACATTTTTTTAAGTTAAGTTTGAGTTCAGTTTTTTTAAAAAGTCATACCAAATAAGTTTTTAAAGCTTAAAACTTAAAAAAAATGTTTTTGAGTTAAAAAAACTGAATTCAAATATAATACCAAACTTTTACCCTAAGTTTTCCAAGATTTAATTATCACTTTATTGAAGTTTCATATAAAATATAAAAAATGTAGTTGGATGTTTTTGAGTGATTTAAAAATAGGATTGAAGGAAGGTTCCAAGATGTCTGGTAGAAGAAGACTAATCCCTTTAAATAATGAAGCAAAAAACCCTTACACACAACTCCAAGGAAATTGCTAAGTTTTTACCATCAACGACTCAAGAATACAAGTCCATGCGTAAATTGATTGCTCAAATTTTTGTGATTTATTTTTATTTTGTTGATTTGCATTCAGTGCTATTTTTTAAATTAGGAAGGAAGATATTAGTCCCAGCTTTTTGTACCAAAAATATTTTCTATTCAATTTTTGGTGATCGACTGTAGACAATGTAATATTAGTCAATTCACAATCCTGCTCACCCAAGGACCGAGATTTGTAACACCGCAATGTTGTTTATTTTTCCAAACGCACTGACCTGGTCAATTGGTCCAACCCAAGTCCACAGCACTGTCGAATATGTTTCTATTTATATACCATTTATTTTAAAAACCTTGTGTGTGTGTGTGTGAGTGGGTAAATAAATGGGTTGGAAATAAATAATAATGAAGCTCAGGAAGAAAAATAAATAATAGAGATGAGATCAATATGCGTTGGTAGACCTTACTTTTAATAGAAAGATAATACAAGTGATGATGCAAGCAAATGATAAGTGTAACACTACTTTACTTAAAATAGTACTATGAACATTAGGTTGGTATTTGACCATGAATTTATGTGCTTGTTAGTAGACCTGGCAAAATTATATACGATGAGTTAATTAAATTATATGATGCAAATATACCCGGAAAATGGTTTTGGGTTAAACCTTACAGAGTCAAGTTCATAATAAGTTGACACAGTTTCGCACGATAGTGACATATGATATGTTTGGAGATTTGGTTATGTAATGTGTTACACTTGAAGTTTTTGTAGTTTTAGAAGATTTTTATTTTTATTTATACAAAACTCGATATTATTTTGTTGATTAGTTGACTTGACGAGAGAGAGAAAAGTGAGTAAGCATGACACGACACGACACTTTAAATTTGTAAATGAGTTTGAGTTTATCTATTTTGACACGAAAAGTTAATGGGTCGAATTTAAGTTTAAAATAATTTCTCATAACACGGATACAAATTGCAATGGGATTTCTTATATCAAGCCTATGTGTATAATATTATCTTCATATGCTATGTAAAGTACAACCTACATTCAAATTCCTTCTCATATTTAATAAAATTTGAGGTAACTATACAAAGGCAATCTACATATCACAATGCAACATGCTCAAATACTTTGTTAGCATTTCTCTGGTTTCACCTTGGAGGTGAGCTTCCAGTTTGTAGTTTTATCAGATTGTAGTACGCTCCATTGCACCCTAACGAAACCAATTCGTTTATGTGAACCCTGTTCCGCTATCTTCCCTTTCTGGATCACAACAATGAAGTTGGCCTTCTGTACTGTAGAAGAAGAGAAGTTTCAAGTTGACACGGTCTATGACCCCGGTCTTTTGGGCATTTTTTTGACCAATTTTTAGGCCGATTACGACAGTTTAAGGCGATGCCACCACTTAGGTTCAACTCTCTTCAAGCCAAGCATAACCCACCCAAGTTTCGCCCCAATCGACCACTATAGAAGGCGGTACTAAGCCATGAAAATATCTCATTTCCAACGCCGGTGATCTCTCCGTTTGTCCACATGGAAAAATTTGACAAGCACATTAGCAAAAATATGAGATCCGCAGTAGGCATACCATTAGTTAACAGTCAAATTGACAATTTAACTAATGAATATATGAAATTACAACTACAATAAGAGTTTGTGTAAGGGATTGAGGTTACAATTACACAAAAAACTTGAGGATGCAGAATGTCAGGGCCGGTTTGGTATTCTATTTAAAAAAATTCATTATTTCTCAAAACATATCTCAGAATCATATCTTGAATTTTTTTTTTAAGACCAAACAACTTGTTTGGTATGAGATTTAAAAAATTTTAAATCTTAAAACTTAAACCGGAGAAATAAATCAAAGAGAGAGAGAAGAAAAAGGGTCAGATGAGATAAAGTGGACGAGTGAGAGAGAGAGAGTGAAAAGAGCGGATTAGAGGAGAGGGAAAGAGAAAGAAAGAAGAAAAGAGAGAGAGAGATTCAAAATAAGGAGGTGAGAGAAAATAAATAAGTGAGTTTTAAGTTTAAAAGACCCTAAAAATCTCATTTTTGATGTTTTTAGAGAATATGAAGTTTTTTTTAAGTTAAGTTTGAGTTCAATTTTTTAAAATAGTGATACCAAATAAGTTTTTAAAGCTTAAAACTTAAAAAAAAGTGTTTTTGAGTTAAAAAAAAAACTGAATTCAAATATAATACCAAACATTTACCCTGAGTTATCCAAGATTTAATTATCACTTTATTGAAGTTTCATATAAAATATAAAAAATGTAGTTGTGTTATAAATATATCAAAGTTAGAGAGATAACCTTTTAGGTAGATGCGAAGCAGATATAAAATATCACATTGTAATGAAAACACAAGGGGATGGAAAATTAAAGAGGGAGGAATAGATGATCTTATTGAACTTTCCTTCTTTCTTCTGTTTTCTCTCTGTATGTTATTGCAGGCATACGGAGCGCTCTATTTATAGAGCAGCTCCGATCAAACCCATTTATTATACATTCACAATTTACAACATATACTTTGAAAATGTGATTCCTACAATTCCAAAGTCTACTGCCAATATTTTCATTAGTCTGTAATGTTGAAAATCCATTTGTGGGCATTCAATTATCAGCCAACGTTGTCAACAATGTTGATATTTTCAACACTCCCCCTTGGATGCCCACATATCAACATTAGTTATCTCATTAAAACCTTGCTTGGAAAAACCAGTGGGAAAAAACCATTGCGAAGGAAAAAGAGTACAACTTTACCTGGATTGTTGATATAGTGTTAAGTATGCTTATGTTGCCTCGTTAAAACCTTGATAGGAAAAACCCAGTGGGAAAAATCCTAATCAAAGGAAAAAGAGTACAACAAGCATGTATCATGGATGCTCCCCCTGAGATGTATCTCCCCCTGATTCCACATTTTCCAAACTTAGTTGTTTGGTAAGTCGACGTAATCCGATACTTTGCACTAACTTCTGAAACGTGCACTTTGGTAGAGACTTGGTGAACAAGTTTGCCAGATTTTCATTAGAACGGATTTGTCTTACTTCAATAACTTTAACCTTCTGAAGCTCATGTGCGCTGAAAAACTTTGGAGATATGTGTTTAGTTTTATCGCCTTTGATGAATCCTTCCTTCATTTAGGCAACACAAGCTGCATTATCTTCATGAATGATAGTTGGATTATCTGTCTTCGAAGTTAGACCATATGAATTCCGAATAATTCCGAATATGATGGATCATTGATCTTAACCAAGAACATTCACGACTTGCTTCATGTAAAGCAAGTATTTCTGAATGATTTGAAGATGTAGCAACTAAGGTTTGCTTTGTTGAGCGCCATGAGATTGCTGTATCTCCATTCTTGAACACATATCCAGTCTGTGAGCAGGCTTTATGCGGATCAGAGAGGAAACCAACATCTGCATATCCAACAAGGAGTGGTCATTTGTGGAGTTCTTTGAGTAGAAGAGACCCATGTCTGTTGTCCTACGAAGGTATCGCAATACATCTTTGACACCCTTCCAATGACGGATTGTTGGAGCAAAGCTATACCTGGCTAACAAGTTAACTGAAAAAGCTATATCTGGTCTAGTACATTGTGCTAAATACAACAAAGCACCTATTGCACTCAGATATGGTACTTCTGGACCAAGGATTATTTCATCATCTTCTTTTGGACGGAATGGATATTTCTTAATGTCCAGAGAACGAACGACCATTGGTGTGCTGAGTGGATAAGCCTTATCCATGCCAAATCGCCTCAGAATTTTTTCCATGTAAGCTGATTGGTGGACCAAAATTCCACTAGCACAATGCTCGATCTGCAGGCCGAGACAATATTTTGTTTTTCCAATGTCTTTCATTTCAAATTCACTTTTCAGATATTTAGCAGTTTTATGTAACTCTTTAGGAGTTTCAACTAGGTTCATATCATCGACATATACTGCCACTATAGCAAATCCAGAGTTGGATTTCTTAATGAATACACAAGGGCAAATGACATTGTTGATATACCCTTCTTTGATCAAATACTCACTAAGACGATTATACCACATTCGTCCAGATTGTTTCAGCCCATACAATGATCGCCTTAATTTGATCGAGAGCATACCTTGTGGTTTGTTACTTGTTTCAGGAAACTTAAGTCCTTCTGGGACTTTCATGTATATGTTAGTATCTAATTTTCCATATAGATACACAGTGATGACATCCATAAGTCGCATGTCAAGTTTTTTTGAAACCACTAAACTTATTACGTAACGGAACGTAATTGCGTCCATTACAGAAGAGTATGTCTCCTCATAATCAATTCCAGGTCTTTGTGAAAAACCTTGTGCAACGAGTCGTGTTTTATATCTAGCAATCTCGTTTTTCTCATTGCGTTTCCTTGTGAATACCCATTTGTAACCCACGGGGTTTACATCAGGCAGGGTTTGGACTACTGGTCTAAAAACACTTCGCCTTTCCAAGGAATTTAATTCTGCCTGGATTGCATCTTTCCACTTAGGCCAATCTTGTCTCTGTTTGCACTCATCAACAGATCGGGGCTCAATATCATCACTTAATATGATTTCAGTGGCTACTGTGAATGCGAACATATCGTCAATGATTATTTCATTCCGATCCCATAATTCATTAGTACATGCATAATTTATGGAGATTTCTTTGCTTTCATGTACTTCTGTCTCTTTAGGGACATATGTCTCATCAATGACATTTTCTTTTTCTGGAAGTCCAGAATCATGAATTGTGGATTTGTCATTCATTCATTCTTCCTGAATGATTTCATTTGGATTCAGCTGTGCCCTTGTCTTTCTCTTTCGAGGGGCTGAATCTTTTGAACCTGGTGGTCTACCATGCTTCAGGCGTGCACCAGATGAATCATTCACTGCCACTTTATTTTGTCCAATAGGGACATCAATTCTTGCAGGTGCATTTGCAGCTGGTATATGTGATTTTGTCACTTTCATAGCATCATTAAATGCATCTGGCATTTGATTGGCAATGCTTTGAAGATGAACGATCATTTTTACTTCATTTTCACATTGAATGCTTCGAGGATCAAAATGAGACAAGGTGGGAACAACCTATGTCAGCTCTTTCCGTTCTTCTGGAACAGTTTTTTCTCCCCCTAACGACGGGAAGACTGTCTCATTAAAGTGACAATCAGGAAAACGTGCTGTAAACATATCACCTGTCAGGGGTTCCAAATATCTAATGATAGATGGTGAATCAAACCCCACATAAATTCCCAGTCTACGTTGAGGTCCCATTTTAGTGCGTTGCGGCGGTGCAATAGGCACATAAACAACACAACCAAAAACTCGTAAATGTGAAATGTTTGACTGATGTCCAAACACAAGTTGTATTGAGGAGTATTGGTGGTTGGCTATAGGTCTTAATCGAACCAATGATGCAGCATGTAGGATGGCATGTCCCTATGCAGAAATTGGCAATTTGGTTTTCATATGCAGAGTGCGGGCTATTATCTGAAACCACTTGATCAATGCTTCTGCTAAACCATTTTGAGTATGGACATAAGGAACAGGGTGTTCAACATCAATGCCCAATGTCATGCAGTAATCATCAAAAGTTTGAGATGTAAATTCACCAGCGTTATCAAGTCAGATTAACTTAATGGGATAATTTGGGAACTGTGCTCGTAACTTAGTTATCTGAGCAAGAAGTCTCGCAAAAGCTACATTCCAAGTAGATAAGAGACAAACATGTGACCATCTGGTGGATGCATCAACCAAAACCATAAAATATCGAAATGGTCCACAAGATGGTTGAATAGGTCCACAAATATCCCCTTGAATTCTTTGCAGAAATAATAGGGATTCAGCATCAACCTTTAGTTGTGATGGTCTAATTACCAACTTCCCTTGAGAACAAGCCTTGCAAGGGTTATCATTTGAGATAGCAATGTTTCTGCTCAATAATGGATGTCCATTAGAGTTGGTAATGATCTTACGCATCATGATGGATCCTGGATGACCCAGACGGTCATGCCAAAGCATGTAAACCTTTGAATCAATGAACTTCTGGTTCATGACAGTATGTGATTCAATTGTCCTTATGTATGTATAATATAATCCACTCGAAAAACCACGCAACTTCTCCAATATACGCTTCTGGGTATCATTGGAGGTAATGCATAGATACTCCACATTTTCTGCACTTTTCGTTTCAATGTGGTATCCATTTAGACGTATGTCTTTGAAACTCAACAAATTTCGAGTAGATCGAGTAGCATACAATGCATTTTGTATGGACAATATTGTTCCATTTGGTAACATAATCTGGGCCTTCCCTGAGCCTTCAATTACATCTGAAGGTCCTGATATTGTTGTTACCCCTACTCTTGTAAGCATTAAGCTTGAGAAATACTTTCGATCACGAAATATTGTATGTGTGGTTGCACTATCTGCAAGACAAATATCTCTGCCATTTCTCATGTTCTGAAATAACCACAGTTTTTATCCATGCTTTCTGAGTAAATGGAATCACAGTTAACAAACAATTTATAATAGGAAATTTACATGCCACTTTTATTGAATCTGAAAAACTAGTTTTAGACAACAAGTTCAGCATAATAAAAGTACATTAAACATAAACGATTTAGTCGGACCGGTATATTTCATTCCCCCTTTCCATAATGAAGTCTGAAACATCTAGGTGAGTTGTGTCCAATTGCCCTGATAAATCAAACATTGGATCAGGTATATCTATTGGTTTAGCCTGGTCGAGAAAATTGGTCTCGACACCCTTCTCCTTGAGGGAGGCTTGATACAACTCCACCAGATGTTTTGGGGTATGGCAGGCTCTTTCAGAGTTCCTGGGAGCATTGTTCATGTGAGATTTGCCTTTGTGATGATTCACATTTTTAAAGCTCGAGCCTGAATTATGTCTCGAAACCTGGTTGTGAAACTGACCACCATGGTTCTTGCCTTTCCTATTCCATCGACCTCGCTTGTGGCTACATCCTCATTTATGATTATTGCCACCAGAGGATGTGGCGTTCACTTCGAGGGAAGCAGCATTCACTTCTATGAATGGTGCAGATCCAGTAGGTCGAGAATTATGGTTTTTCATCAGGAGCTCATTGTTCTGTTCAGCTACCAGGAGCACAGATATCAGCTGGTTGTATTCAGTGTAGCCTCGCGCTCTATACTGCTGCTGCATGAGTACATTATTGGCATGAAATGTTCTGTAAGTCTTTTCCAGCAACATTTCCTCAGTAATGGTATCCCCACAGAGTTTCATCTGAGAGGTAATCATGAACAACGCATAATTGTACTCTGCCACTAATTTGAAATCCTGGATTCTCAGGTGAGACCACTCATAGCGAGCTTTTGGAAGAATCACCGTTGTTTGGTGATTGTATCTGCTTCTCAAGGCCTCCTAGAGAGCTAAAGATCTTCAACCGTTAAGTACTCGCTCTTTAGTGCCTCATCAAGATGGCGGCGAATAAAGATCATGGCCTTCGCCCGATCTTGAGAGGATGAGCTGCTTTCTTCCCTGATGGTATCTCCAAGATTCCCTGCTTCCAGATGGATCTTGGTATCCAGTACCCAGGTAAGGTAGTTCTTCCCGGTAATGTCCAGGTCAGCATATTCAAGCTTCGCCAAGTTCGTCATTTTCTTTCCCAAAAGAAAATGAGATGTGTAAGAACTTGCAATAATATGTATTCCTGGAGGAATATAATGTTAGAACTTCTGGTTCTTACAAATTTTTCATTTTGATCTTCAGGCCAAAATGATAAACACTCGAAACTTCTGGCTCGAGATTTTCAGTGTGAATGAGGAGGGCAATTGTACCGCACTATTCTCATTGAAATAATGTAACATAGAATGAGCGATTATTCCGCACCACTCAAGTAGGAAGAAAATTGAAATACGCAGAGCAGGGTGGGCGATTATACTGCTCCACCTAAAATTGCAATGAAAATAAACAGCAGGTAAATTTAAATTTGCAAAGCAAGGTGGGCGATTATACCGCTCCACCTGAAATTTGCAGTAAAAGTAGATCTGCAGTCCAAGATAGGCGATGATACCGCACCATCTTGGATCGCAGTAAGATGAAATTTGCAGTTCAACATGGGCGATTGTACCGCACCATCTTGGATCGCAGTAAAATCAACATAAATAAATACTGGGTTAGTAATCAATATCTAAACCAAACAAGTAATCAAAGATGTATGTAACCGCTAGTTGGAGAACTATGAGCAGGCATGGAGCAAACAGTTCGTCGCGAGGGTATACCGCGCAGTTGAGGCAGAGGAAGAAGATGAACAGGAAAAACCTTAGAGGAAACTTTTTTTTTCGTTCGGCGGAGAGAAAATGAGAGAATGATTTCTTTTGGTCAATGTAAATAAGACATGGTTATATTTAGAGACTCGTGCTGATAACGTGTTATAAATATATCAAAGTTAGAGAGATAACCTTTTAGGTAGATGCGAAGTAGATGTAAAATATCACACTGTAATGAAAACACAAGGGGATGACAAATTAAAGAGGGAGGAATAGATGATCTTATTGAACTTTCCTTCTTTCTTCTGTTTTCTCTCTGTATGTTATTGCAGGCATACAGAGCGCTCTATTTATAGAGCATCTCCTATCAAACCCATTAATTGTACATTCACAATTTACAACATATACTTTGAAAATGTGATTCCTACAATTCCAAAGTCTACTGCTAATATTTTCATTAGTCTGTAATGTTGAAAATCCATTTGTGGGCATTCAATTATCAGCCAACGTTGTCAACAATGCTGATATTTTCAACAAGTTGGATGTTTTTGAGTGATTTAAAAATAGGATTGAAGGAAGGTTCCAAGAAGTCTGGTAGAAGTAGACTAATCCCTTTAAATAATGAAGCAAAAAACCCTTACACACAACTCCAAGGAAATTGCTAAGTTTTTACCATCAAAGACTCAAGAATTCAAGTCCATGCGTAAATTGATTAAGAAGGTAGGGCATAATGTGCCTCTTGAAACCGTATGTATACATATTTGTTTCTCTCAATTAAGTCGTTTATGCGACAGAGTGAGACTGATACAAAAGTGTATACATTATAATATCATAAATTCTATCGCACTAGTCCCGTGAGATTAACACAAAAGTGTGTACACTCAGGGAAGCAACATACAATGTATTGGCGAGTATATGCCCGGCAACAAGAATACAAATAAAGACCAAGTGACTTTAATAAAGATTAAATAATACCAAAGACTTTTATAAAGATTAAATTAAAGACCGAACAGTACCAAAGACTTTAACAGTACCTAAGATTACATAAACACTAAGTGAAGTGACCAAGAGTATCAATAATATTTTTTCCAATCATTTCTCTCTCTCTCTCTCTAACCCTCTTTTTATTTCTCTCTCTCTAACCACAAACATGGAGGATCAATCAGCCGGGTGCTGCAGGTGCTGCTTCAGCTTAATATTCACTCTCGGCCTCATAGCCCTCTTCATGTGGCTGAGCGTCGACACCAAAAGTTCCACCCTCTTCGTCACCCTCCGGCTCAAAAACACCAACAATGACAAGAGAGTTTTATACGACGCCGTCAACCACACCTTCCGGTGGCACAGAATGGACAGGTGAGTATAGGGATTCTAGATCAAATGTCCAAGTAATAAGCATATATGTAGACGTTTGTTAGGGTCGAATGCACAAAAGGAATATTCATGTGGTGATTGAACTAGGGATCATCTGGATTAATGTTTGAGTTAATCCTAGCTTCGATCATGAAAGGAAAATATTTCCATATTTTCGTGGTCGGGTAGGGGTATGAGTCGTATGACATTTTCTATCCTTGTTTTCTTCGTCTTATTTCCATATTTTGCTTCTTGTGCTTAGAAAGGATTTTTGAACGTTAGGGTTTCTACATTTAGCTGGTAGTTTAGTTAAGACTCCAAGAGCCTTAATATTGAAATCCTGTGCATACATATTTGTTGCTCTCGTCTTACTCGGCTATGGAATTAGTGAGATTGGTAGAAAAGCGTATTCATCGGAATATCACAGATTTCATCACATTACGAGAATATAAATAAAGACCAATTGGCTTTAATAAAGATTAATACTACCAAAGACTTGTGTAAAGATTAAATAAAGACAAAGACATTAATAATTAAAGATTTCGACAAAAAAAAAAGAAATTCATAAAGATTAAATAAACACCAAGTGAAGTTACTAAGAGCATCAATAATCATTTTTCCAATCGTTTCTCTCTCTCCCTCTCTCTATAAGACTATAATCCTCTTCCCATTTCTCTCTCCAACCACAAACATGGCGGATCCATCACCCGGGTGCTGCAGGCGCTGCTTCAACATCATATTCACCCTCGGCCTCACAGCCCTCTCCATGTGGCTGAGCCTCCGCACCTCCAACCCCAAGTGCACCATCCACTCATTTTACCTTCCTGCCCTCAACCGGACCCTAAACGACACCAAAAACACGACCCTCTTCGTCGCCCTCCGGCTCAAAAACACCAACAGTGAAAAGGGAGTTTACTATGATGCCGTCAACCTCACCTTCCGGCTGCTGCCCAATGCCACCAGCATGCCCGTAGCAACTTCTGCTGTGCCCCGGTTCTACCAGGGCCACAAGAAGACGGCCACCAAGAACTTGGTCGTGGGCCCCCAAGAGTGGCTCAACTGGACAGCGGTGTCCAGTGGGGTCCACCCCAATGGGAGTGTGAATTTCAGGGTGGATTTGGCCACTGCTGTGAGGTTCAAGATCATGTTTTGGAAGACCAAGAGGCACAGGCTGAATGTTGGTGCTGACGTGCTGGTCAATGACTCCGGCGGGAAAGTCAACGAGAAGGATATCAAGCTCTCTGCTGCACCAGATCATCACCTGATTGGTTTCTTTTCTGGGCAGGTGGGGGTTTTGTCCAATTTCTTGGTTTTGATTTTGCTCAATTTTTTGTGATTTTTTTTTTTTATTTTTTAGAATTTTTATAGTGAAAGACTTTGTTATTCTTGTTGCATTTTTTTTATTTTGTTGATTTGTAATCAGTGCTATTTTTTAAGCAAGGAAGAAATTAGTCCCAACTTTTTTACCTTAAAATATTTTTTATTCAATTTTTTGTGATATACTGTAGACAATGTAACTTAGTCAAATCAGAATCCCGCTCACTAAGAACCGAGATTTATAACTGTCAAATGTTGTTTATTTGTCTAGACGCTCTGACTTGGCCAATTGGCCTAAACCAAGTCTACCACTGCACTATCGTTCTCTTTATATACCATTTATTTTAAATCCTGGAGTTTTTTTTTTTTTTTTTTTTTTTTTTTTACAAGAAACGATATCATAGTCTTTTATTAATCAACACCAAACAATTACAGAGTGTCATTGGGTACATAATTTCAGTGACTAAAAAATTGATCTGGAATGAATTTGCACAAAACAGACAAATAACATTAAACCCCTAGTAGACACCCACAAGCTCAACCACACAGTCGCCAAGCGCACAAATCTACCACTACAGATCTGTCACAATAACGATAGTCGTAACATAGAGATACCAGCAAACACAACGGTCATCACTGAATAATGAGGTCACAGAAAGTTATCGCGAAAATGAGACCACGTCAAATCCTAGAGTTATGGAGCGATCTGTGTGTGTGAGTAGGAAAATAAATTGGTTGGAAATAAATAATAATGATGCCCAAGAAGACAATTTAAGCCTTGAGGGTTTTTTTTTTGTTTTTTTTGTGTAAGTTTGCAAAAGTAGGTAGTCCCACAAAAGAACGTGGTCCGATTTCAATTGGCTACCAATTCTGATGTTTTCGGAATCAGATTTCCATAGTCTGTATGGGGTTAGACATGGAGATTTCCATAGATTTTCAACTATTTGTACTATTTTTTTAATAGAGATGAAACTTATTGACATGTCTTTCTTCTACTAGAGAAATGATACAAATAATGGTATAAATAAATGATAAGTGTGGAGCAAAAAATAATCTCAAAAATTCTAGTGGCGATACGTAGACTTTTATTCAAAAAGGACAAGATTGCCCTTAATAAATGGGCAGACTTCTCAGATTCTCCCACACGTAGCTCACATCCTGAAGGACTCAGCAGCTGAACACCACTGCCCACAGCTCACATGCCCATGGCAAGGAATTAAAGATAATGATTACTTACCCAAATCCTATTTTTAATACATTCCTAATTAAAAATTGACTTCAATCAAGTAAATAATCCTAATTTAAACCAATTAAGGATTATTACCCTATTATCTCCTAATAAATATCTTGGGAATATTTAGAGATTATTGTCTTCATTTAACCCTATATGGCCAGCCATAGCCCTATAAATACTCCATATTCTACCATTTTCTTAGAGCTTTGGATAACCCTAAAAAGTATCAAAACATTTTACTCTCTCAGAGAAACTAACTTAGGCGTCGAAGATCTGTTGACCTAACCCCCCCCCCACCTCGTGGGCGCGGTGGCTTAGGTCTCTGATCAAAGGTATTAATTGTTTTGCAGGTGTATTTTCGTCAAGATTGAAGACGGTAAAAATTTGCATCCACAAATTGGTGCTTTCATTAAGAGTTGATTTAAAATACTCGAAGAAGCCTCTCGCATTTGTTTCTTGAATTTTCTGTTACGTTGAATTTCGCACACGTCGTATCAATTAATTTTTCCTAGAAAAGTTTCTTGATCAATCCCTGAATAAATGATACAATGGTAGAAAATTCAGAAATTACGACGAATGGAACATCGTACGTGCAAGGATTTGGACCGGAGAGTAGAGATGAGGACATAACCCCACGACGGAGGTCCTCAAGGCTCAACACGACAGCAGGAGGAGCCTTATTGTCGTGAAGCCGCGTCACCACTGTTACCACCTTGACCCAGTAGCCACGGCAAAGCCACCAGGCCACGGCACCACTTCCACCTAACCCTAGGCATGAGGCCTAGGTCTATTTCCAAGCCCATGGGCAGGAGGCCCAGAACTTGGCAGCTGCCACAGCGAGCCCTGGGCAGGAGAACCTACCCAATGCAACAACTGGCCTTGTTACACAGTAAGCCCAAACTCGAGCCCAGAATTCGATAGCTATTGCCAGCCAAGCAGCTCAGCGGGCCCAAGCCCAAGACACTTAGCCAACAGGCCAAGATGTGGCAGCCTAACGACCAGGAAGGCCCGGGACCATGTAGATCCAAAGACTACCTGCTATGGGCTCAAGCTTTGTACTTGCAGTCTACTATACTTTCACCACACATGCATACGCCCATTATCCAGGCTTTTCCAATCCAAATGGAGAGCACCACCTGCCTCAGTAGGTCGCCAATTTGACGAACGCCCTCGCGCAGAGACCACCTTGGTGAACCAACTCCTCGAGCGCATTAAGATGCAGTGTGCCCCAAACGAGGTGTCCCGAGCAAGACAAAGGCGGAAGAACATGACTCATTCCAGCGATGTCCCGATAAAAAGCCGCTCAACCAGCCACGAACCGAGCATTTGGGCAGTGTACACTCTCGTTTGGGCCCTCGGGGAAACGTCTTCTCCCGCCTAGATACGCAGAGAAACGTTCATTCCCAACTCAGTTTACGAGTCAGTGTGCATTCGAGGTTGGGTCCACACTCCAGCGAGCACTCAAGACCTTCCGGGAGAAGCATCCACACGAGACTAGGCCCGCAAGGAGATTCTCCTACGAGGCAACGAAATAGGCAGCTGCATGACGCCCAGAGAAGAGCACGTGGTCAGTCTAGCTCAAGTTCCACTGGCAGCCCCGGCCCAAAGAGACGGCGTGCAGCACAAGGCGAACTTCGTGCATCGCAACCGCGGTACAGACAAGCAAGAGAGCCAAAGAGCAACATAGACCAGCAGGTCAACACCGGGGGTAGCCGAAGGATCCGCTGCCCCACCAGGTGCAAATCCAGGAGGAAGTACAAAGGCTCGTAGCAGAGCAGTTGCGCGAATTCCAGCACATTGACACTACTGACAATGCCCTCCGTAGAGACGTGGCCAACTTAAGTAGGTCACCATTCACAGATGAGATCGAGTGGACGGAACCATTGCGGAAGTTCAACCTGCCATATTTCACCCTTTTTAGGGGATATGAAGATCCGGACAGACACTTGATGCACTACTGAAGTGTCATGACCCTCTACGCCAATAATGATACTCTCATGTGCAAGATCTTTGCCACGACGCTACAAGGTGAAGCGCAAGACTGGTTCCACACTCTGCCGCCACGTTCAATCCAGAACTTCGATGAACTTTCCTTGGTTTTCACTAAGTAGTATTCATTCTACTGTTCAATCAAGAAAAGATTTGACCACCTTTTCAGCATGAAAAAAAACCTGAAGGAATCACTATGTACTTATATCAAGAGATTCAAAGCAGAAAAGGAAAAAATCGTCGGAAAACTCTTATGCTTTAGCAGAAAAGCACTCCCTCTAGGACAAGGAAAAACGCTCCTAGAAGCCGCCTGAGCAGCCACGCAGATCCGCGAAACCGACTCAGAAGAAGGCGAGCGATAAACTGCTCAATATCAAAAGTAAGCCAAGAGACAAGCACAGGAACCGGTCACCAGTGAAAGAAGGCACGGCACCCAAGTCATACACCAAGTTCTCAGTCCAGATCAGCCAAATCCTTCACGACCTCAAGGATAAGCCATGGTTCAAGCCACCGCCGCCTATAAAGGGCGACACCTTAAAGATGGACCAGACCAAGTATTATGCATTCCACAAGGGTTCTGGGCACACAACCAATGAGTGCACCATATAGAGGAGGTACATCGAGCAATTTGTAAAGAAAGGCAAGTGCGACTAGTATATCGATAGACCGACTGCCAGGCCAAGGCGAGAAGCAGATACCGATGCTGAACCCTTAACCAAGACAATCCAAATCAATGGAATCTTTTCCGAATCTGAACATCTGGGGGCCATCAATAACTCCAAGAAAAGGAAAATCCAGCATGCGAGATCGGTCAATCAGGTTTAAGCCATAAATGTTGGGCTTGGACCAATCGTCGGCTTCACCGAGCAGGACACTGAAGGAGTAGACTTTCCCCACAACGACGCCCTGGTGATTTCTCTACAATTGGCCCACACCATCGTTGACAGAGTCATGGTGGACAACGGTAGCTCAATCAACCTCCTACAACTGTCGGTCATCCAGAAGATGAGCCTGGAAAGCACGGTCTAACGCAAAGTAGGAGTCTTGACCGGATTCAACTGACCTACCTCAACTGTCATTAGCATTATCACACTCGATGTAACCAACCCGCCGATCGTCTCGTCGCAAACCTTCATGATTATCAGCGACCCATCTCCTCACAGCAGGATATTGGGCCGACCCTGGCTAGTGAAGATTGGAGTTGTGACCTTTGTCGAGTATTAGAAAATCTGATTTCGCATCCCGGGAAGAGCAGTCGGAGAAATCAAAGGCGACCAGGCCATGTCCAGGCGATGCACTATACCAGTTCTTAAAAAGTCGAAAAAGAAATCTTTCACCCCAGTAGTAGCAGCTGAAGTACAGAAAGACGACTCTACATCTGCCAAATAGTAATTACAGCAGACAAGTCAAAAAGATGGCGTTAAGGTCGACAATGCCCTGGAAGATGAGTCAGGATGGAAACCCAAAGAAGACGCCGAAAACATCATTCTTGACCCCCACCAGCCGAAAAAGATGGCTAGAATTGGCTCATGTCTGAGCCCAACAGAGAAGGAAGAACTCACGGCTTTCCTTAGGGAAAATCGTGACATCTTCACATGGTCACCCTCTGACATGCTCGGTATTGATTCAGCGATAGTTTGTCACAAGCTGCACATCGACCCTGCTGCAAAACCTGTGATCCAAAAAAGGCGACATTTCACACCCCAGCGAGTGGCGATCATTGAGGCAGAGATCAACAAGCTACTAGAGGCCGGATTCATTGAGAAAGTGGCACATTTAGCATGGTTGGTCAACGTCGTGCTAGTAATGAAAAAAGAGAAGGGCAAATTGAGAGTATGCTTGGATTACACCGACCTCAACAAGGCATGCCTTAAAGACAACTACCGGTTCCCCGAATCGACCTTCTCGTTGACTCAACATTCGGGAATCGGCTGCTCAGCTTCTTGGATACATATTCAGGCTACAATCAGATTGCCATGCACAAGCCTGACAAGGAAAAAATTGAATTCATGATCGAGCGAGGCAGATACTACTACAAGGTCATGCCTTTTGGCCTCAAGAACGCAGGAGCAACCTACCAGCGACTCATAAACACGATGTTCAAGAAGCAAATCGGGGTCACAATGGAAGTCTACATCGACGACATCATGGTGAAAGGCAAGTAACGGTCAGACCACATTTGTAACTTGGCAGAAACTTTTGCCATTCTTTGAGAGTACAACACGAAGCTCAACCCAGCCAAGTGCACATTTGGCGTCTCCTCAGGCCGATTCTTAGGGTACCTTGTAACCCAACGAGGAATCGATGCTCATCCAAGGCAGATCAAAACGATCTTAGACATGAAATCGCCTTCAACTTTGAAGGAGATCCAAAGTATGACCGGACGAGGAGCCGCACTCAATTGCTTCCTTTCATGATCTACCAACCGATGTAAGCCTTTCTTCAAGGTAATTAAAAAAGCACAGAAGGAAAAATCGGACGATGAGTGCGAAAAAGCATTTCAGGACCTGAAGCAGTACTTGACATCACCTTTACTACTATCCAAACCAGAAACAGCAGAGAACCTATGCATCTATCTGGCGGTATCAAAAGTAGCAGTAAGCTCTGCCCTCATACGAGAAAAGTTGAAGGCCCAACTGCCTGTATTCTACACATCTAAAGCTATCCTCGATGCGGAAACCAGATACCCGAAGATCAAAAAACTAATTTTGGCGCTAGTTGTTGCAGCTCGGAAGCTCAGACCCTACTTCCAAGGGCATTCGATCATCATCATGACCCAATACCCACTGCAATTAGTTTTGCATAGTCCGAACACTTCTCAGCGAGTAATGAAGTGGGCGTTGGAACTTGGTCAATACGACTTAGCAAACCAACCCTGCATGATAATAAAAGCCCAAGCACTGGCAGACTTCATAGCAAAATTCACCCCGAGCCTGAAGGATGCAGCAACACAGCCCGAAAAGGCCCTAGAGGTAGTCGAGCACACCATAGCCATAGCCATAGCCCGAAAGGGCCCTAGAGGTAGTCGAGCACACCATAGCCATACCTGCCCCACCTGATGGAGTTTTCTAGCGTTTGCAAGTCGATAGGTCATCCAACCATCAAGGATCGAGAGCAGGCCTAGTTCTCACTACCTCAGACGGCTCAATACTCAAGTAGGCGATCATTCTAAACTTCAAAGCATCGAACAACAAAGTAGAGTATGAAGCCCTACTAGCAGGTCTCCGATTGGCAAAAAACCTAGCGGTTAAGAAGCTTGCAATCTATTCTGATTCCTAGCTGATCACCAACTAAACTTTAGGGGAATACGCAGCAAAACATACAAGAATGGCCTAATACCTCGAGAAGGTACGAGAGCAGCTAGCGATGTTCTAAGCATACACACTCACTCGGGTTCCACATGCAGAAAATGCCCATGCAGATGCACTGGCAAGCCTAGGCTCCGCATTAGACCATCAGCTCAAACGCTCAATCCTGGTCGAGTACCTGGAGAAGCCAAGCATAGATGAGGAACCAGCAAGCGAAGTGGCGCATATCAGCACAACCTCGAGTTGGCAAGATCACATCATCGACTCCATAGTCAATGGAACGTTCCCCGCAGACAGACTGGAATCTAGGAAGCTCCAAATAAAGGTAGCACGCTACTACATGTGGAACGTCGTGCTCGTTCGAAGATTCTTTTCAGGACCACATCTTAACTGCCTATCGCCTCCCGACGACCTGAAGATTCTTAGCTTAATCCACGAAGGTGTCTGTGGAAACCACTCCGGAGGTCGATCATTGGCGCAGAAAGCTCTCAACGCTGGTTATTATTAGCCGACCATGCATCAAGACGCCAATGAGTATGTACAAAGGGTGCAACAGCTGCCAGTGCTTCAAGCATGTGCCCACACTACCTGCCAACGAACTCCATTCGTAGACAAACCCATGGCCATTCATGCAATGGGCGATCAACTTGGTAGGACCAATGTCTCCTGCTACTGGGGGTAGAGGCATGATGATCGTAATGACCGACTACTTCACAAAATGGGTCGACGCCGAACCCATGACCACAACTACCTAGACGGACATAGAGTGCTTCATATGGAAGAACATCATCTGCCGCTTCAGCATCCCACACTCTATCGTCACCTACAATGGCCCACAGTTCATGGGCAAAGACTTGGTAAGATTCTTCAAAAAATATGGCATCAATAACACATGTCCACGCCTCAATACTCACAGGGCAACGAGCAGGCCTAAGCGTCCAATAAGACTATCCTCGATTGCCTTAAGAAGACCCTCTTAGACAAGAAGGGCAAGTGGCCAGACGAGCTCCCCGGTGTTCTATGGGCATATCGCACCACTAAAAAGTGAGCAACCGGCGAGACTCCATTCTCCTTTGCGTATGGTTCTGAGGCGATCATTCCTCCCAACGTTGTAGTGCCAAGCATCAGCACTATACTGCCGAACCTCGAGCAAAACAAAAAGGAGATCGCTACCAACTTAGACCTGGCAGAGGAAGAGCACGAGAAAGTTATCACCTGCATTGCGACCTATCAACAGCATCTCCTCTTCAACTACAACAAAAGGACAAAAATCTGGCAGTTCCAACGAGAAAACCTAGTTCTCAGGAAAGCCTTCATCATCACCCGACGAGAAGACTCCAAAAAGATGACACCCATCTGGGAAGGTCCGTACAAAATCAGCCGAGTAGGCAGAAAGGGAAGCTACACCCTCACCACCATGAATGACAAAGAAATCGACAAGCAGTGAAATGCCTACAACCTGAGAAAGTACTACGTGTGACCTCCCATCATCCCTTGGACCATGTTTGAGATGAAAAGTTCAAAGATTCAAGCAGTTCGACGGACAGAGACCTCGCATGCCGAGGATGATCAATTGTTATAACATTATTACCTATGAGCAAAGTTAATAAAAGCCTATATTTTCAATGAAAATTGAAGGAATAATTCACAAGCCTGGGCCAAATACATAAACAAACTGATTACCTCCTGCGATAAGCGGAAACACCATCTGCCGGATGGACATGGTGAAGACACCCGTCGTCCGGCAGACATAATGAAAGATACCCTCTGCCCGGCAAACATGGTGCAAGACACCTGCTGACCTGCAGACATGGTAAAAAACACCATCTACTCGACAGACATGGTACAAGACTCCCGCTGCCCTGCAGACATGGTGAAAGACACCATTTGCCCGGCAGACATGGTGCAAGACACCCAATGCCCAGCAGACATAATGCAAGACACCCGCTGCCCTGTAGACATGGTGAAAAACGCCCTCTGCCCTGCAGACATGGCGTAAGATACCCTATGCCCTGCAAACATGGCATAACCACCCTTGTGATAAACAGAATGCGCCTTCTACATGTTCAAACATGGCGTATCCAGAATATCCAGACGTGGATAGGTAGTACGACTGCTCAGTTTCCCCTAATGTCAACGAACACCTGAGCCGGATGACTCCCAGAATTGGCTAAAATAGTCCTTCCACATGAATGGACTTAGCCAATTGAAGGATTCAATTTCACGGGACCCGGGTCTCTAACCGGAAGAGACAGTTAAACGCAAGACAATTGCCCATGACAGATCTCGCGTGAACAAGATGGTTCATCCTCGACGTGCAGATTTTCATGAAGTGGCTTGATTTTAAAGTGTTGCAATATTAGTCAAGCAACCTGAGGGATCAAAGCTGCGACTCAGAAGAATATGGCCTCTGATAGGCGACTTCGCCTACACCTCACACCAAAAAATGTCTCCGAAAGCCAGGGATGACGCATGAAGTGGTTACATGGGTCGTCTGCTTCTGTAAGTAAGACGCCCGGCCGACGACCCTACGGCTATAAGCCCAAGGCAGCCCATAAGCCAGAACTTACGTCTGCCTTGACTACATGGACTTGCCTGCTTACTTATAAGCAGCGCTTCCAACCGACGATTTATGGTTTAAGTTTTGTTGGGACAAAGTCGAGTATCACGACTATAGTAGCTGCGCGGACCTCCTCTACTTTCTACGAGAAACACGAGTCCTACCGACTGCTTTATAAGTCAAAAATCTCGCAATATGCCTCGGGAGGGTCAGGGCTCAAGAAGCCACTAAAGTCGAGTGTCATGACTATAGTAGCTGCGCGGACCTCATCTGCTTCCTACAAGAAGCACGAGTCCGACCGACGACTCTATAAGTAAAAAATCTCGCAACATGCCCCGGGATGGCCAAGGATCAAGAAGCCACTAACATTGAGTGTCACGACTATAATAGTTGCGTAGACCTCCTCTGCTTCCTACGAGAAGCACGAGTCCGGCCGACGACTCTATAAATAAAAAATCTCGCAACATGCCCCGGGAGGGCCAAGGCTCAAGAAGCCATTAAAGTTGAGTGCCATGACTACAGTAGTTGCGTGGACCTTATCTGCTTCCTCCGAGAAACATGAGTTCGGCTAACAGTTCTATAAGTTAAAAATATCGCGTTTTTTTCCTCTTGCAGTTAAGTTTACGAAGCTACCTAAAGCCTAAAGTGACCACGTGAGTCAACTACTCCATCGTAGTAGACCACTCAAGTTCCCGTCCTAAGGCAAAGTTTTGCAATACGCCATAAGCAAGCAAGGCTCATGAAGCCTACAAGCTGAAACTAAAACCTAAGTGACGACGTGGGATCAAATGCTTCGTTGAAGCAGCTCACCTAGCCGCCCATCCTACGGTAAAGTTTCACAAAAGACATGGCGAAATAGAAGGATGAAGGAAAAACAAGGAAAGTTGTTTATTAAATTTCTAGCAAATTGATAAACCACCTCGAAGGCCAACACAGCTCAAGCAAAGCAGAACAAAAAGGAAAATAAGAAAAACTCCTAAGTTTAAGCAAAAGACTACTCCTTAGCAGCTTGCGCAACCACTGGTTCCTCGACTTTCGTGCCATTCCCAGCAACTAAAGCTTCTATCAGCTCATCTTCAACCGCCCCTGCTTAGACTGCCTGACCTTCAGTTGCTCCACCAAAGGTAGCCTCAAATGAGAAATCAGGCAAATAAATTGGAAAAATGGAAAAAGTCTTGAAGTCATTCTTGGAAAATTCATAATCCAATGGCCTGCCCTGAAGATGGTCTACATAGCTAAGCTTGTATAAATCGGTATGACAAGAAGCAAGCGCCACTTCGTGACCAGCTTTCTCATTCTTCAACTACATATTCTCCTCAATAAGCCCAGTGTGAACACCCTGCAGCTCATCCAGTTCATTTTTAAAGTTCTCGCTAGCAAACAGCACGCCTTACAGATCCATTTCCTTGGACTCAAGCTTACTAGCAATCTCCTTGAGACGAGACACTTCAGCATGCATGAAGATAAGCTCTTCGTCCTTGGAAAAACAAGCAGATCGTAACTCCAAATTGACACGCTCAAGGTCATTGACAACCGGAGAAACACGATTGATTTCCTTCTCTGCAACTTCCAACATCGCCTGAGTCGTACTAAGCCTAGCATTCAAATGAGTAGCCTCTTCATGAGCGATCTCCAACTGCAAAGAAATAGGGGCAAAGACATCAGATCCCTTCAAAACAACAAGTTCAGATTCGAGCTTCTCGATCTTTTTAACAACCGAGTGAAGTTGAGCCATCAATGTCACTTCGACCTCCTTAGCACACTTGACAGCATTTTGATCAACATGCATAGACTCAGCTGCCAGGATCAAAGTCTTATGCAGTGTAGCAATCAGGGAAGAACTCATCAAGTAAGCAGGACGCTTCGCAAATGAGTCTGAGCAGATGACAACTTTCCCAACACTGTCAACGAACTTGGCGCATGCATTGGCATCCTCAAGTAGGTTAGCCTTCATCAGTGCACAAACCTTAGGAAATTTTCCAGCTTCAGACTCGGTGGATCTCTCACAACTACCCGTGCGAGCAGATTTCCCCTTCTCAGCAGACGAGTCAGTCACAACAGAAGGAGAAGTGGGCCTAAGCAACACAATGGCAGCAGAATCACCTTCCCACTCTTCATAGCGGCGAGCCTCTTAAAAGCCGATTCAGACTTAGCTCCCGATGGATGCTTTGATACAAACCTGGACATTGGAGACACCACCGAACCCTTCCACTTGGCAAGTCTCTCAGTAATGGATGTAGTCACCTTCGGAGTAGCAGGTTTCATAGGCTTAGGCTCGACAGTCTTCCTCACCACCTTGGGAGAAATTAGATCAATGACGAGCTTCTCGGCAGCAGATGAGCTCCCACGAGCAACAAAAGAAGTCATTGGCTTCTTCTCGGCCGAAGGCTCACGAGCAAGTGAGGAAGATCTTTTCTTTCCACCCTTGTTGGCTGCAGGCTCTACAACAGCGATCTGGCGAGCCAACGCCTCATCCTTTATCTGTTTGATCTCTTCCTTCAAAGGCAGACCACATTTCTCCCAACGAAGAGGGTTGAGCAACCAGCACCACTCACTATACTCATTAGGAATGCCCAAGGCAACGTGCATTTTCTTCATATCTGCCGAAGTCCTTGAAGTTGAGCCAAACTCCGAATCTACGCAAAGTAAGAAAGACGATCAATAAATTGAAATCATGGGGTAGCTCAACAAAAATTCAAGTAGGACAAGAATGAAGTAGTTCACTTACCACTAATAAAGGTAGTCGGGACACGCAGCTTAGGAGAAGAGTCAGACTCCCACTATCTGCTCACCTCAAATGTGTCTCTCTCCAAGTCATGATCACCTTTGCTAGAAACATCGAACAGCCTATGGTGAGACCTCAGCTACCTCACACCTTCATTATGGCCGATCTCAAAGAAATACCAGAACTCATTTATGGTTAAGCCAAGATCAAACAACCTACTCAAGTTTGAAAATCCCATCATCACACGAACTGCATTTGGAAAGCAGTGAGCAAGCGGGCATTTTATGGAACAGATCACCTCCTGGAAAAGACGCAACATGGGAAAAGTGAATCCCAACACAAAGTAATACAGGTGGAATTTGATGGCTATTTTCCTAGCAGAGGCATTCTCTCCACATAGTTTATGGCCACTATCATCTTTCACCCACTTGATGCCCCAGACGGAATCACATGCTTGTACGCCTCAAGAAAATCCCGAAATAGCTTGTCAGAATTGATCTTAACATGCGCAGCCTTGAAGTAACCCACCTTACTAGAAGAACCACCTTGACGGTACAAAGGTGAAGGATATTCGTCATTTTTACGATAAAAAGAAGACATCTTAAAGTCTCTGCAAAAAAAAAGGGACGAAGGAAAAATATTTAGAAGGCAGTGCGAAAAAAAAAAAAGAAAAAAAAAAGATGTGTGCATATACATATATATATATATATATATGGCCCAACAGAAGCCGCGCGGACGCAGCCCAGCAGGAAGGGAGGCCCGCGCCCCTTTCCTTTCTCTTCCTCCACGCGCTAAGCACCTCAAAAGGCAAGCCTAGGCCTTACGGCCCAAGCCGCATGCATCAGCAAGAGGACCAGCCCGAGCAGACCTCTCCTCATCTCCAACCTTCAGCGGGCCCGAGCCCAATGCGTCAGCCAGAGAGATCCGGCCAATGCCGATCTCTTTCTCCCTCTTGCTGACCACCTGGCCCGCGCCAGCTTACCCCATGCCGCATCACTAAGCTACCTTTTCATGCATAGCAGCCCACGACATCCATGTCGTGTGTCACCAACAACTAGGACACCCATCCAGCCAATTTTTCAAGCCCCAAAGCTCCCAAAAATTCAAGAATAAAAAATTCAAAATTTTCTTACCTTGGCGCGGCACATAGAAGAAGAAGGACAACGAGAAACAACTATTCGCAAGGGCAAGAAAAGAAGAACGCTAGGGGAGGGGGTAGAAAAATATCCTCCAGTTTCTCTTTCTTGTTGGAATAATGATTGTTCTCCAAATTTATTTAATCCCCTGCTTAAGGCAGAATTAAATAGGTATTTGGGGGCAATTATTTTCCTTTTCCTAGAAGAAGTCTATCTCCCAATCAAGGAAAAAGATCAAGTTCAAATTGGGAAACAACTCTACAAGCCCAAGCAGCTTGGGATTTCTACACCGACTGCCCTTTCCATGCGAGCAACACAGTAGGTGTGGGGGTATTTGTGGAGCCAAAAATAATCCCAAAAATTCTAGTGGCGACATGTGGACTTTTATTCAAGAATGACAAGATTGCCCTTAATAAATGGGCAGACTTCTCAGATTCTCCCACGCGCAGCTCATATCCCTGAAGGACTCAGCAGTTGAACACCACTACCCACAACTCACCTGCCCATGGCAAGGAATTAAAGATAAGGATTAATTACCCAAATCCTATCTTTAATACATTCCTAATTAAAGATTGACTCCAATCAAGTAAGTAATCCTAATTTAAACCAATTAAGGATTATTACCCTATTATCTCAAGATTTTATCTCCTATTAAATATCTTGGGAATATTTAGAGAATATTTTCTCCATTTAACCCTATATGGCCAGCCCTAACCCTATAAATACTCCATATTCTACCAATTTCTTAGAGCTTTGGACAACCCTAAAAAGCCTCAAAACACTTTACTCTCTTAGAGAAACGAACTTAGGCATCGTTGATCCGTTGACCTAACCCCCCCCCCCACCTCGTGGGCGCGTGAGGCTTAGGTCTCTGATAAAAGGTGTTAATTGTTTTGCAGGTGCATTTTCGTCAAGACTGAAGACGACAGAAATTTGCATCCACAATAAGTGTAGCACTACCCTACTTAAAATGGAACTATGAAGATTAGGTTGGTATTAGACCATGAGTTTATGTGCTTGTTAGTAGACCTTGCAAAATCATATCCGATACGTTAATAATTTAATATGATGCCAATATACTTGGAAAATGGTATTGGGTTATACCTTAGGAGGAGGATTCTCTACCCTCTTATTCTCATCCCCTTCCATCCCCTCCTCTCACACATTACTTTTTGTCTTATTATCTCTATAAAAAAAATCAATATAAAATGTTGACGTGGCTTAACCGTGATCGTTCAAATAGGAGGGGTTGGAAGGGTAGAGAGATTAGGAGGGTGAGAATTTTGTTGATTAGTTGACACTTGACGAGAGAGAGAGAGAAGGGGAGAGAAAGAGAGATGGGTAAAGCATGACATGATACTTAAACTTGCAAATGAGTTTGGCTTCATCTATTTTGACACGATAAGTTAGTGAGTCGGGTTTGAGTTTAGAATAATTTCTCATAACACAAATACAAATTGCAATGGATTTCTTATATCAAGCTTATGTGTATAATATTATCTGATCTGTTATGTAAAACTACAACATACATTCAAATTTAGGAAAACTAATGAAAATGACTTGAAAACTTTGAGTTTTAATGATAAGGACAAAATAAAGGGCAAAATGAATAGTACCATGATTGACTTTCTAGTGTAAAAATGTGATTTTTCATTAAAGTAAACTGTAACGGGAGCTTTTCGTTAAAGTTCCCTTCACATTTCTTCTCATATTTAACAAAAATTGAGGTAACTATTCAAAGTCAATCTACATATCACAATGCAACATGCTTAAATACTTTGTTGGCATTTCTCTGGTTCACCTTGGAGGTGAGCTTCCAGTTTGTAGCTTTATCATATTGTAGTACGCTCCATTGCACCCCTAACAAAATCAATTCGTTATGTGAACCCTGTTCCGCTACCTTCCCGTTCTGGATCACGACAATGGGGTTGGCCTTCTGTATTGTAGAGAGATAAGCTTCAGGTCGATGCGGTCCATGACCCAGTCTTCTGGGCATTTTTTCGACCAATTTTTCGGCTGATTCCGGCGATTTAAGGCGATGCCACCACTTAGGTTCAACTCCTCTCTTCACGCCGAGCATAACCCACCCAAGTTTCGCCCCGATCGACCACTATAGAAGGCGGTACTAAGCCATGAATCGGTGATCTCATCATTTGTCCACATGGAAAATTTTGACAAGCGCATTAGCAAAAATATGGGATTCGCAATTGGCACATCATCAGTTAACAAACAAATTGATGGTTTAACTAACAAATGCATGAGATTACAACTACAATAAAAGTTTGTGTCGTATGTTGAGGTTGCGATTGCACAAGAACTTGGAGGGTGCAAAATGTAAGGGCCTATTTGGCATCCTATTAAAAAAAATTGATCATTTCTCAAAACATTTCTCAGAAACATCACTTGAATTTTTGTTAGGACTCAAAAACTGTTTGGTATGAGATTTAAAAATTTTAATTTTTAAAACATAAAATGGACAAATAAATCAAAAAGAGAGAAAGAAGAAAGAGGATTAGGGGAGATTGGGAGGAGGAGAGAGAAAGAAGGAATGAGAGATAGAATAAAGAGAACAGATTAGAAGAGAGAGAAGGAGAGAGAAAGAAGAAAATAGAGATAGATTCGGAGTGAAACTGGAGGAGAGAAAATAAATGAATAAGTTTTAAGTTTAAAAATCCTAAAAACATTTCTTTTTCTTTTTTTTTTTTTTAGAGAATATGCTATTTTTTTAAGTTAATCTGCCTATGATATGCAATAGAATTTGTGATATTCTAATGTATACGTTTTTGTATCAGTCTATAGACGACTGAGATGGAGAGAAACAAATGTGTATCACACGGTTTCAAGAGGCACATTATGCCCTACTTTCTTAGCAATCAAGTTGCACATCGACTTGAATTCTTGAGTCGTTGAAGGTAAAAACTTGGCAATTTCCTTGGAGTTGTATGTAAGGGCATTTTACTTAATTATTAAAAGGGAGTAGTCTTATTCTACCAAACTTCTTGGAACCTTCCTTCAATCCTATTTTTAAATCACTCAAAATACCCAACAACTTTTTTGATATTTTATATGAATTTTATTGAGTGATAAAAATTTTAACAAAATATATTATCTACATTAAGGGAGAGAAGATCGGTTTGGCCTCATAATAGGTTAGTAATAATGTGATTCAAATTCGTCTTTGACAAAAATCGGACCTAAAATCTCTCACTTACAAATGAAAAGGAATATCACTAGATCGTAGTACTAAGTGACTTATTGAGTGATAATTAAATTTTGGATAACTTAGAGTAAATGTTTGATACTATACTTGAATTTAACTTTTTTTAACTCAAAACACTTTATAAGTTTTAAGTCTTATAAACATATCTGATATGATTCGCATTAGTCTCGTGAGGTTTGCACAAAAGCACATACACTCGAGGAAGCAACATACAACGTATTGCCGGGTATATACCCCGTTACAAGAATATAAATGTGGACCAAGTGACTTTAATAAAGATTAAATAGTACCAAAGACTTTAATAAAGATTAAATAAAGAAGTAAATATCTTTTTCGGATCTAAAAAAATGGAGCTTAATGATCAAATGATCCGAACTGTTGAAATTTGATCTAACGGCTGCAATTATTATAATATTAGATAAACTCCTTGCTTTTAACCGTTTGATCTAATTTTAACGACCCGGATCATTTAATCCTTAAGCTCTGTTTTTTTAAGATCAGAACAGGATCTGTACTATAAATAAAGACCAAAGACTTAATAAAGATTAAACAAACACCAAGTAAAGTGACCAAGACCAAGAGTATCAATAATATTTTTTCCAATCGTTTCTCTCTGTAACCCCTCTTCACATTTCTCTCTCTAACCACAAACATGGCGGGTCAATCAGAAGGGTGCTGCAGGTGCTGCTTCAGCTTCATATTCTCCCTCGGCCTCACAGCCCTCTTCCTGTGGCTGAGCCTCCGCACCTCCAACCCCAAGTGCACCATCCGCTCATTTTACCTTCCTGCCCTCAACGGGACCCTAAACGACACCAAAAACACCACCCTCTTCGTCACCCTCCGGCTCAAAAACACCAACAATGACAAGGGAATTTTCTACGACACCGTCAACCTCACCTTCCGGATTCAGCCCAACGCCACCGCCACCGCCAAGCCCGTTTCAACTTCTGCTGTGCCCCGGTTCTACCAAGGCCACCAGAAAACGGCCACCAAGAACGTGGTCGTGGGCCCCCAGCAATGGCTTAACTGGACGGCGGTGTCCAGTGGGGTCCACCCCAATGGGAGTGTGAGTTTCAGGGTGGATTTGGCCACTGCTGTGAGGTTCAAGATCATGTTTTGGAAGACCAAGAGGCACAGGCTGAATGTAGGTGCTGACGTGCTGGTCAATGACTCCGGTGGGAAAGTCAACAAGAAGGATATCAAGCTCTCTGCCGCACCAGATCATCACCTGATTGGTTTCTTTTCTGGGCAGGTGGGGGTTTTGTCCAATTTCTGGGTTTTGATTTTGCTCAATTTTTTGTGATTTATTTATTTATTATTTTGTTGATTTGCATTGAGTGCTATTTTTTCACCTAGGAAGGAAGAAATTAGTCCCAACTTTTTGTACCAAAAATATTTTCTATTCAATTTTTTGTGATAGACTGTAGACAATGCAATATTAGTCAAATCACAATTTTTTGTGATCGAGATTTATAACATTTTTTTTGTGATAGACTGTAGACAATGCAATATTAGTCAAATCACAATTTTTTGTGATCAAGATTTATAACACCGTAATGTTGTTTATTTTTCCAAATGCACTGATCTGGTCAATTGGTCTATCCCAAATCTACCACTGCACTATTGAGTTTGTTTTTCTTTCTATACCATTTATTATAAATCCTAGAGTTAATGAGTGGTGCATGGGTGGAGTATTTATCAAATATAGTAAAAAATTAACTCTTAATTTTAAAAATGTCACTTTTTATAAAAACTTTCAAATATATCTAAAATTTCATTTAAATTGACACAAATACCCTCAAATTTAACAATTAAATAAATTAAAGTCTTTTTAACTACTGTCGCCTCAAGTTTCGGTTCAATTTCACCTTCGCTTCTAAACTCCACCACAACAACCCTATCCCCTTCGACCCTCTCATCACCAACATTGAGCGCCGCTGCGTTTACCGCAAGTGGGAGTAGCAAAATTTCAATCATGCCTTCAACGTCTTTTTTCTTACTAATATCTTTTTTAGTTTTAAATATAAAAAAATAGTTTTTAAAGTTAATCCACATGTCGTTATATGATTGTATTTGTGAAACCCACGTGGTGGCACATCATCACACTAACAGAGCAATTGATAGATTTTTCACGAAAAAACTAAAATGATCACGATGGACATATTCAAAGAAAGACAAATGGTTCATGATAACAAATTCAAAAACACCACTATTGATTATCATTAATTGTTAAGGACCAGATTAATGAGTTATGTCAATGTCACGAATCATTTTGGCTAAAAAGCCTTTAATTTATTGGATTGTTAAATTTGAGGGTATTTGTGTCTATTTAAGTAGAATTTTGGATACATTTGAAAGATTTTATAAAAAGTGACATTTTTGAAATTAAAGATTAATTTTTTGCTATATTTGATAAATATTCACATGGGTGGGTGGGAAAATAAATGGGTTGGAAAAAAATAATAATGATGCCAAGGAAGAAAAGTCAAGCCTTGAAAGATTCTCGGTGTTTTCTTTGATAAGTTTGCAAAAATGGGTAAAACATGATAAGTCACATGATATGTTTGGAGATTTGGTCATGCTTGAAGTTGTTGTAGTTTTAGAAGATTTTTACTTTTATTTATACAAAACTTGATATTATTTTGTTATTTTTCATATTTTGTTAATTAGTTCATACTTGATGAGAGAGAAAGGCACGACGCTTTAAATTTGCAAATGTGTTGGAGTTCATGTATTTGGACACGATAAATTCATGGATCATGTTTGAGTTAGAATAACTTCTCATGATACGGATACAAATGGTAATGGGGTTTCTCATATCAAGCCTATGTATAATATAACAAAAATTGAGGTAACTATTCAAAGCCAATCTACATATTACAATGCAACATCCTTAAATACTTTGTCACCATTTATCTGGTTCAACTAGGAGCTGAGCTACCAGTTTGTAGTTTTATAAGATTGTAGTACGCTCCGTTGCGCCCCAACGAAAGCAATTCGTTATGTGAGCCTTGTTCCGCTACCTTCCCGTTCTGGATCACGGCAATGGAGTTGGCCTTCTGTATCGTAGATAGCCGGTGAGCAATGACGATGCATGTTCTACTAGCCATCATCTTTTCAAGCGCTTCTTGAACTGCCTTTTCCGACACGCTGTCAAGCGCGCTGGTAGCTTCATCTAGTAGGAGGATTGAAGGGTTCTTCAGTATCGCCCGAGCTATTGCAATCCTTTGTTTCTGACCACCTGATAACTGAACTCCTCTTTCTCCACAATATGTATCATAACCATTATCCATTCCACTACAAAATATATGAAAAGTGAGAAATCTTAACATATTATGAAACTGCAAATCGACATAATCTTTTGCGTGTATTATTGTCAAATGTAATCTCTTACCTGATGAATTCATGAGCGTTGGCAAGACTTGCAGCCCTCTTTATCTCAGATTCTTTCGCTTTCTGTTTTCCATAGGCTATATTTTCGCGGACTGTTCCAGCAAATAGAGTAGGCTCCTGACTGACTAATGCAATGTGTGACCTCAACAGTCTCAAGTTATAGTTCTTGACATCCTGCTCATCTATGCATATTGTTCCGTTCATTGGGTCGTAAAACCTCTCAATGAGTCCGATAATGGTGGATTTTCCAGAACCACTTCCCCCAACCAGCGCCACTGTCTTGCCTGCATCGATTCTGAGGCTCAATCCCTTAAGGATCATCTGCTCAGGTCTTGTTGGATATGAAAAGAAAACATTTCTGAACTCGACGCGACCCTTGATCCTTCTCTTGATTTCAAGTCCCCATTGGTTATCCGGATCAATCTCACTTTTCCTGTCCAACATTGCGAAAACTGATTGAATGGCACTGTTTCCTTTAGATATATCAGAAGTCATGCTTCCGGCATCTGCAATGATATAAGCAGTGAATAGCAGTATCAAAAATGCCTGGAAGAGTTCCTTTGGAGTTATCTTCCCGTCCACCAGTAGCCTCCCACCGTACCAGTATGCTAAAGCTGTAGCGGCAGTGTTGAAGAATTGGGAGCTAAACAAACCAGCACCTGAAACATAAGACTGTTTAATACTATCCTTCTTTGGACCTTTCAAGGTAGCACCAAACAGCCCCAAAATCTTTTTTTGAGAAGAAAAAGCGGTTATAGTTCTGTGGTTGATGACAGCTTCGCTCGCCAATTGGCTTCCTTGCTTTTGAGCTTTTCGTGCTTTCTCACCACTGCTCTTCATTAGGATGCTTCTAGCGTAAAAACTCCCGATGACTAGTGGCTGCACTGCTATCATCACAAGGGCTAGCCTCCATGTCAACACAAGTCCTACTGTGTAAGCAAAGCAAGCCCCGAAAACTGCTTGGACCAGCAATGGCATCCGGTCCCCAACAAGAGATTTAACCATGTTTGCTTCGGTGGCTAACCTTGCACAAATAGCTGCACTTGTGTTCTCATCTTGATCAAACCACCCGATCTCAAAAGTCAGCAGCTTTTCAAGCACTTTCTCTCTTACCCTTGTCGTCAACTTTTCTCCCATGACTGCAAAATTGTAGTGTTGGAGGAGATTGGTGAAGAAGTTGAAAAAGCCAATGCCTAAGAAAACGAGGGACAAGACTCTGGATTGTCTCTTAATTTCAGATTTGTCCTGAAGGAAGTAGACTGATATAAGCGATCCTACACAATAGGCATTTATAGGTTGTACTGCCCCGGATCCTATTGCACCCAAGCATCCAAGTAAGGCTTGTCCAGATTCTGGTGCATTCATTTTTAGCAGACGCCATTGGGAAGGAGGATTGTTCGGGCGCTTGAAGCCTTCATCGTCACTTTCATCTTCTGGATCATATTGGACAGAGAAAGAGTAGGGTGTTCCCATGGACATAGACATCGGTGTGGGGTTGAAGGCTGGAGAAGGAGTAACTGATCTGAAACTAATGGGGCTTGGCGTAACACTCCTACGGCGAGGCTTTTCATATATTTGAGAACTGAAATCCTCATCATAATCCTCATTTTTGGCTGCCATCTGCTGCATTTGTACCATCTTGAAGTATTCGCCTCCTTGTTCCCCTTGCTTTTGCATTAGTTGATTGTGTGAGCCTGATTCTACTACTTTCCCGGCTTGAAGAACAAAAATCAAGTCTGCTGTTCGGATTGTAGACAGGCGATGGGCAATGATGATTGTTGTCCTCCCTTTTGATGCCTGATCAATTGCCTCCTGCACTACTCTTTCTGATTGCGCATCCAGTGCGCTAGTTGCCTCATCAAGAAGCAGAATTTTCGGATCCCTCAGCAGAGCTCTCGCTATGGCAATCCGCTGCTTTTGCCCACCAGACAGTTGGAATCCGAATTGGCCAGCCTGGAAAAATACAAATGATGTTATAAGCAGTAATCATGTGACGTGATCAGTTTTTGAGAAGTTCATTTCAGATCAATTACATGCTTATTTATTTTTATTTTTTTATCACCATAACATTATAGAAATCTAGTTCAAGCGTTGAGTATAAGAAGAAAACTAGGCATGGAAATCAAAAGCAGATTTCCGTGTGGAAGATATTATACTTGAGTTTCATATCCGTCTGGTAACTTGACGATGAAGTCATGTGCGTTTGCAGCTTTGGCCGCAGTTATTACTTCATCCATTGAGGCCCCTTCCTTTCCGAAAAGTATGTTCTCTTTTAAGGAAGTTGCGAACAGAACTGGTTCCTGATTAACTAGGCCGATCTGGGATCTCAACCATTTCGCCTGAAGTCTACGAGTTTTGTGTCCATCCAACAGAATTTCTCCTTCAATGGGGTCATAAAATCTTTCGAGCAATGCAATGGTGGTTGACTTGCCCGAACCACTGCCCCCAACTAGACCTACACTCTTACCAGCCGGAATCTTAAGACTCAAGCCTTGTAAGACTGGGGTATCAGGTCTCGATGGGTAACTGAAGTAAATGTCTTGGAATTCTATTTCTCCTTTGACATGTGACAAAGCCTTCCCTTTTCTGTCTTCAGTGTCGATACTAGGAACTCGATCAATCATTTCAAGGATTCGAGTTGTAGCTGCTAATGCCTCGGTGATGCCAGTTAAGTTTGGGAGTGCACTTAAAATACTCCTGCAATAACAACCCTAGATTATAAGTTCAAGATCGAAAGTGAACTATTGAAATGAAATGCAGTGGCAAGTTAACTCACAAGCCTCCCATGAGGACATTGAAACCGGCTACAAAAACATGACCGCCATCTTCGCCTTTCTGAGTAACCAAATAAGTCCCGACCCAAGCTTGGAAACCCCAACCAACATAGATCATTCCCATGCTTCCCATCAGCACTCCCTTTACCAAACCTACCTTTATTCCAAGTTCAGTAACTGTCTGAAGTGCAGTGCTGAACCTATTCAGCGTTTGGTTCTCTCCAACGTATGAGTACACGGTTCTTACTGAAGAAATTGCTTGTTCAGCAAGTCCCCCAGCAACTCCATAAGCTGCAATTCCCTTCATTACCAGCCCCATCAGGATCTTTCCGAATACAAGTCCCGGAGCTATGAACAAGATTGAAAGCGGCATAGCCGCCAACGTCAGCCTCCATGACAGCATAAAGGCGAATATATGGCAGAAGAAGAAAGTTGACATGTACGTCAGGCAGTCAGGTATCTGCATTAAAGAAAGCAGCAAACATGTACTTGATCGCCAAATTCATGCGCATGTTCTTCAATTCGGTGCATAAACTCTCAAGAATATGTTGGATTTATGATGAAAATAACTCTTACCTTCTCACACAAGGCAACTTGGACCGCAGTGGCATCGGAGGAGATGATCGTGATAACTTGGAATGTTGTTGAAGAACCAGCAGTCTGGGTGTCAAAGAAGGAAACTTCTTGTCTAAGAACAGATTTCATATATTCCATTCTCATTTTAGAAGTCTGCCTCTCCGCTGTTCGTGTCCAACATAACCCTTCTGCAGAAGTAGTAATTACCACGAAAGCGATTAGGTTCATGTTCTAATGTTTAATCTTTCATTATTTCCTTCAAGCAAGAAAACTCAGGACAAATTGTTGGAAAAACTGCAGATAACCCGGCAAAACTAGTAATTACTAATTAACATTCGAATTTACGTACCAACAAATGCTGCTAATCCAACTCCAATTGCAACATAGAATAACCTGAGTGCAAACTGGAAAAAGGAGAATCAAAACTAGCAAGCGCTGCAAATACTCAACGCAGTTAAATGCCTTGTACTGCAAGAAATGCTGAGAAAATTTACCATGCTTAATTACCTTATCTACATCTGCATTTGTGACCTGACCCTTCCCATAAGAATTAATAACCTCACTAAGAACATACATCATGAGAGGGTTCTGCAACCCGTCACCGATGCTGCCTAACGTCCCGAAGAACATCAACAACTTATCGGTGCCATCTGCGTATCGAAACATGCTGTTTTTGTGCCCCATTTTTGCCGGAGGATCTGAAATGTTAGAACTTTCAAGGCTCTAGACTTTATACAACTTCATCACCTATTTAACCACAAATATTAAGAACCAAGATTTATAAATTAAAATAAAAACAAGCCGGCAATCTCATCCTGTATGAATGTTTGCTGCCATAATTCCAATTAGTTCACGATCCAAGGCTTGCTGTTATCTTGGCAACTGTTAACTTTGTCTTCATGCTTTCATTCTGCATGATAAGAAATATTCCATTTGAGAGTTACTGTACTTAAAATTGGAAAATTTCACTTTTGGTCCCTGTAGTTTTAAATTTGACGAACTTTAGTGCGTACTTAACTTATTGTTGCAACTTTGGCGCCTTAATTTGCTTATTTTTGCAATTTTGGTCCCAATCGGTAAAAACTTTTTTTTAAAACTAGAGGAAACCTATAATTGTAGGATGTGCATGTATCATGGTTGAACATTTTTGACATTTGAAGTGCATGACTTTGTGAGAACATAGCCAAAACGACATTCCAAAATCCCCAAGAACCCTAAAGCTCCAATTTACGGGCTCAAAATTCATCGTTTTCTTGGACTGGTGTTATGAGAACTTGGAAAAACAACCCAAAATGTCGTAAATTCATGAACAACACATGCATATGGTGGAACAACATTTTCCATCTTCAATTTTAATGGGGTAAAGCCGTTACAGATCAAAACAGTAAAAGTAAGCAAACTACATGACTAAAATTGCTAAAGTCGAAACCACAAGAACGAAAGTAAAACATTCTAAACTAACGAGGAGCATAAGTGTAATTGGCCAATTCATATATCTCCATCACATCGCATCTAATATATTAACAAACTAATTAACAATAAATGAGGACTGAGTTGGCGATGTTGAGGGTTGGTAACATTTTTTGCCTTTTGCATTGTCACAAATTGGCATAAAAGTCACGCATTTCAATTCGGTTAACAACAACAATATGGTTTGTTGTTTTGTTCAATCATTCGATACCAAAGCCTGCAATTTTCAACCAAATTAAGTCCGTACATTAAGCCGAGTCCATTCGACTTTGGATTCTTTTAATAATTGTGAGATTACCAATTATTGCTATTATTGTTTGTTTTTCGCCATATACTCGAGTATTGTCCAGTCCAAAAACATAAATATAAAACATGATCTCAATTTTTCTCATTGTTTTCTCTGGTGTAGTTCTCAAGGGCGGGACCGCCGAATGCTGCCTTCAATATCTGTTTATGCTACATTTGTCGTTATGAGTCTGGAGACAGATTCTAGGGTTAATTTGGAATTGCTGTGCTTTTTTTTTTTTTTGAAAGCTGTTTTTGGTGTGGCTTAATTGACATGGTAGTGAGGATGGTGGCAATGAGAAGCGGTGGTGAGGACAGTGATGGTGATGGTGCCGGCAGTGGTGATGACAGCGGCAAAGGTAGTGGTATGGTGTTGGGGCCAATAGTCAAGTCTGGTGGTTGAGGTGTAGAGGTAATAATGGTGGTAGGGACTGCGGTAGGGGCGATTGTGGTTGTAGTGGCAATGGAGGTGACTCTGTTTATGGTGTTGATGGTGGCAGTGATAGCAATAATGTGGAGGCGATGAAGGCAACATTAGTGGTGGCAGTATTGGTGATAACAATTGTGGTGGTCTTACCAATTTTGGTGGGGATAATTGCAATTGTGGTGTTAAGTTAGTGTTTGTATTGGTAGGTGGTAGCAGTGACTTTGTTCTCAAAAAAAAAAAATGAGTTTAGAAGCTTAAACAATGTCATTTTAAAAACTAATGAGGGTATTCCAGAAATTGAAAATATTCATTAAAGGCTCAACTCTTATTTTTATTAAGGCAGCTTTTAAAAGTAGCATGTATGTTGCTTTTAAAAGCTGATGTCAGAAGGCTATTGCTTTTAAAATAAACATACTATTTTATTTATACCAAATACTTTTTTATTGCCTAACTTTAAAGTGAAATTGGTTTTTTGTATAAAAAAAAAAAAAATAGTAACAGATCCTTAGATGGACTAAATACACTGTAATGTCTTGATCTAATAATACGGTATTATGTGAAATTATATTTAAATAGTAATGTGTTATTCAACCGATATGTCCACTTAAATTGCTCTCCTCTCAATGTGGTCAGTCTTCCTTAAATTAACATTGTATTCTCCCCACCCCAACGGATACAATTCGCTAAAATAAAATACGTGTCTGTCGATGTGTCCTGGATGGAGGGCAAACCAACAATGGAGATGATGAAGTCGGATCACAGTTGTTTAAATACTCCCAAACATTAGCTCCATAGATAAATTAAAATAAAAAAGGTACAGAATTATTTGAAAATTCGCAAAATTCTGACTAGCAAACGACGTTTAAAATATCAATGCAATGTCTTCTGTTCAACTCCTATTCTCTTCGAAACAACCTATCATTGGCCTAAATCGGAGCTAGGGATACCTCATACCTACTCCCAAAAACTCAAATTAATTGGTCTTCTTGGACTTGTGCTTGTGGAGATCTCATTTTCTCTCTGTTTCTTCCAATCGGATTTGAGCTAGAATGTTGTCGATATTCACACTCCACCGTAGCATTTAATAATGTCTCATTATCGCACTCCACCACCGTAGCATTCAGTGTCAATGTCAATGATACAGAGACGTGTAAGCTTTGCCCACAAATCGTTTTAACGAAGTGCACAATGGTAAAGACAAGCATATGCACATGAAACTACATTTATTCATTAACTAAATAGTTTTAGGGTGACTCATCCATTGGCCAACTTACGAATACGAAAATCCAAGACCAAAAAGGAAACTGTTCAATGTTCAGTGCAGGATGAGATCACAAGCATTATTCGGAATTCAGAAACCACCACGGAGGCGAAGGACAAGGTGAAGGGTAGACTCCTTTTGGATGTTGTAATCCGCAAGGGTCCTCCCGTCCTCCAGCTGCTTACCGGCAAAGATAAGCCTCTGCTGGTCCGGAGGAATGCCCTCCTTGTCCTGGATCTTTGCTTTCACATTATCGATGGTATCAGAACTCTCTACTTCCAATGTTATTGTCTTCCCAGTCAATGTCTTCACAAAGATCTGCATCCCACCACGCAGACGAAGCACCAAGTGCAGAGTGGACTCCTTTTGAATGTTGTAGTCGGCAAGTGTCCTTCCGTCCTCAAGCTGCTTGCCTGCAAAGATCAACCTTTGTTGGTCTGGGGGAATGCCCTCCTTGTCCTGGATTTTGGCCTTCACATTATCAATTGTATCAGAACTTTCAACTTCTAGGGTAATGGTTTTTCCAGTCAAGGTCTTCACAAAGATTTGCATACCACCACGCAATCGGAGCACCAAGTGGAGAGTCGATTCCTTTTGAATGTTATAATCAGCAAGTGTGCGACCATCTTCAAGCTGCTTACCAGCGAAGATGAGCCTCTGCTGGTCTGGGGGAATGCCCTCCTTATCCTGGATCTTTGCCTTGACATTATCAATGGTATCCGAGCTTTCAACTTCCAAGGTGATTGTCTTACCGGTAAGGGTCTTGACAAAGATTTGCATACCACCACGAAGACGGAGAACCAAGTGAAGGGTAGACTCCTTCTGGATGTTGTAGTCAGCGAGGGTGCGGCCGTCCTCAAGCTGCTTGCCAGCAAAGATCAGCCTCTGCTGGTCTGGTGGGATACCCTCTTTGTCTTGGATCTTGGCCTTGACATTATCAATCGTGTCAGAGCTCTCAACCTCCAAAGTGATGGTCTTTCCGGTGAGGGTCTTGACAAATATTTGCATGCCACCACGGAGACGAAGCACCAGGTGGAGGGTGGACTCCTTCTGTATGTTGTAGTCGGCGAGGGTGCGGCCATCCTCAAGCTGCTTGCCAGCAAAGATCAGCCTTTGCTGGTCTGGGGGAATGCCCTCCTTGTCTTGGATCTTGGCTTTGACATTATCAATAGTGTCAGAGCTTTCAACCTCGAGGGTGATGGTCTTGCCTGTGAGGGTTTTCACGAAGATCTGCATCTGTTCACACAAAACATCCCTATCAATCAGTTTTCATTCTTGAAGCAAAACTGGATATCCAAATATAATTGATGTAATCACACAAATATTTAATCAACAAAAATTATTTCATACAGATGTTGAAGATTCTAGATAGTTCTTTTCAAATTTGATTAATACCCAATACGCAAGCATAAAAACTAGAATCGCTAAAACAACAATAAATTGTAGAAGCAAACCAAAAATTCCATATGATAATTTTAAGATCCAAATCAACACAATCCCCATGCTAACAGACTCAGAACAAAGTAGCCTTAAATTTAAACAAATCTCAAACATCCGAGGAAGAATAAAGCTGCAGTAGGCTCTTAAGCCTGGGTAAAGGCGAAAGTTCTTAGGCGGCCACCGCAAATGTTCTAGAGAAACAAGCCCTAGAAGTTGTCATCATAGATATAACATATGAATCTATGATTAACACAATTCGATTAATAAAAATTCATAGTATTAGTACCTCATATCAAATCAGCAGAATCAATACCCAGAAAATACTAGGAAATGCTTTAGGAGTACGATTCTCGAATCACATCAGCATTATCTTCTCAACAAAAATTGTTTCATAAACGTTGAATATTCTGAAGAGTTTTATTTCAAATTTGATTATTAGCAACATACTAACAATTTCATCCAGCACTAAACAACTGGGCAAAAACAAATAGGCACAAAAGCAATTAAAAAACACAAACAAAAACCAAAAATTCCATCCGATATATTTCTATCCAACAACGATCAGTAATCTGAATCGGCCGCATTAGTCAATAAAAAACATACAAAATCAAATAGAAAAAAATTCTTCAGATATACGGAGTCTTAAGCAATTTCAATCAGATCTCGATTAATACCAACAATAAATTAAATTTTTCATCCCCGAATAAAACATCACAGAAAAAAAAAAATCGCAAGAATACGAACCTTGGAGGCAAAGCGAGAGAGAGGTTTGAAGAGGTTGAAGGAATTGGCGTGTCTCTGACTGTTCCACGAATTCTGAACGATGGGGGATTTGCGAGGCAGGCAGCCGTGTTTTTATAGGAGCGATTACCGACTTTATCAGGGAATCGTTTGAGGACCCATCCAATGAATTTCCGCCACGTGTTGGGAAAAAAAATCTTGGACGCCAAGTTTAGTGTCTTTGTACCTGGCATAAATGAATTAACCAAAAATAATATACTTTTTTCTGAATTTTTTTTTTTATACATGGATTTTGCATTTGAGAATTTAATTTCTTTTCTTTAATTTAGCCAAATAGTTGCTATTTAGTATTACGATCTAGTTGTATTCCTCATCATTTATAAATAAGAGGTCTTAGGTTCGATTCTCCCCAAATTTGAACCACATTATTGTTAACCCATTATGAGGCTAAGTCCACCACTTCCTCTATAGTGTAAATAATATCGTTTGTTCAAAAAAAAAATGAAAAATTCAAACTTAGGTACCAAAACACATCGCTTTAACCAAGTTGGCTAACCTCATATGTGCTTCTTATCTTTGAATTGAAATGATACAAAGAAAGAACGAGAGATGTACAAAAGGAGAAAGATGTGAAGATCTCATATTTCATTTTCAAAAATTACGAGAGAAATTAAACAAAAAAATAATAATATATATATAAAACTGTTATTAGCACTTCAAAAATCTTATTCTACACTATTCGCCAATGTATTTTTCTTTTTAGTTATAGAAAGTTTGAAGTGCAAATTTTTTGGATGCCAATATATGATGAAGTGGCACGTGATTGATTGCCTTACAAGTGACAAACGGCCTTATCCCCTTCCAAGCTCTTAGTTTGGTTTCCTTCCACTTGCCAACTGAAAGCATAAGCATTAGGCATGGCTTCCATCTTCCCACAATTCCTCTCAACTCATAATCCTCCTCACCCACCACCAAACCACCTCCCAACCCAAACCACCGCAGCTCCCTCCCACCTTTCCATCCATAGACCACCCAGGAGACACTTGTCCACCACCACATGCGCCACTCCAAACCCTACTCAACCTGACTTCCCAAGTCCAGACTCCGAAACCACCACCAGCGCCGAGACATTCCCCATCGAAAAGCGAAGAAAATCCGACATCACCCGAGACAGGAGCAGGTCAGAAACCGGCCTCGCAAAGCCGGAACCCCCCAACTTTGAGATTGGTTGGAAGAGAACCAAAGAGATAAAGCTAGAGAAGCCGATAGGGTACGTAATAGCTGACTTCTTGGAGAAGTTAGAGGACCTGATGGGAAAAGAATTTGGCTCCACTGAACTGTTGCTAAAAGTGGCGGAGATCGTGGCTGAGAGAGCGAGAGAGGAAGCGCAAGTGTTGAGAGACGAAGGCAAAGTGGAGGACAGAATGGTGACCGAGCTGTTTAGGGTTTTGAGGTTGATAGAGATGGACATGGTTATGGTAAAAGCTGCTGTCAAGGAAGAGACTTTGAATGAGAGGCTTGAGCAGGCTAAGGCAAGGTGCAGGCAAGCTATACTTGTTGCTTTGTCGTTCTGAAATTTTTTTTTTTTTTTTTTTTCTGGATTGTACATTTGGTAGAAATTGAGCAAATGAAATTTTTTTGCCCGAATTAGAGATCCGTAACTCGATATATCGCGAAGAATGGAGAAAAACTTGTAAGGGAATGTTCATGTAACGTGGTAGAACAAACCTATTGCAACCGGGGGTACATCTCCTTAGGTCTCTTTTGTGTGACACATGAGGAGAGATAGAGAAAGAAGATGATACACCCGGTTGCAACCAAGCTTTTGCCGTCCGTAAGTGTCGCTAATGATGTAGAAACACATACATTATGACAGATAAGATCGTAAGGATTGTAAAACAGGAGGTCTGAAAATGGCGTTGAAACACCCTTTAGCCACTCTTCAGTTCCACGATTCAGCCGGGATTTGAACCCCGGTGGTGTCACTTAAGATCTGTGCAGCAAATCAAACAAAGAAAATGCAAGAACAGCGTAAAGCCAGAATGAACCGCGTAAAGCCAGAAGTCTTGAGGAACCAATGTAAATTGAATAACATTGAGTGAATATATACTAGTTACACGCGTGAAAATTATTCCAGTACACGGCTCAATGTGTTTACTCCCCGCTGGTAGCGTCCCTAGTGGAACTTTTTATCTCACCTTGGGCCCTTCGACCAGAGGCAAAAGTGGTTACATTTGTCAAGGATGCATTCATCTTATTTCTTCTTTTTCTTCCCACTCTTCGGTTTTGGGTATGCGGTTTTACATGCTTGGATGATATAGCGAACATGGGGATCATCTTTAGGCATTTTACCATGTAAATTTCTCGCAGCCTTGCGGTCCCCTCCAGCCAAAAGGGCTTGATACATCCTGCAAGCATTCCGAGATTGAAACCCAGTTGTTACAAAATCATTTCCAATACAAGGAAGCAAGGTGTTTGAGCAAGAGACAAAACAAAAACAAAAAATGAAAATTCCCAAGCAGCAGGATTATTCACCTTAAAAAACTTAAAGCGTTGTAAGGCAGGCCAGTAGCTTCGTATTCTTTCCAAATTCGTCGGGCATTTTTCAGATCTTTGGCATTACCACAAGCGTGGAGAAGAAAATCAAGACATTTTCGTGAAGGTGTGATGCCAAGCTCATTCTTCATAGCATGAAGCAAGTCCAATCCCAACTGCAAATATGTAGGTTCTAATTCTGAAATTAAGGAAAATACCTACAAATTTGGGACAGAAACACACGAAGCAGGTATCGTCAGTTTAAACAACACACTGCAAGGTTATCATGTCCAAGACTATCAGAGAACAGACATTTGAATAGATATATTACATTCTGTAAACAAAAAGAAAATGCCAAAACCGTCAGCAAAGTTACCTAGAAAACATAAAGGAACCTAGATAAAAGAAAGGAAGGAAATATATTATAAGTTCAGAAAGGAAATAGATTCTTAAAGTGTTACACCGAACGATCTGTAAAAGTTTGACTGCCCTAGAGGAAGAGATAAATTAACATAATTACAATGAATTGCTGCTACCAAAATTAGATTCACACATAAGATATGAGAATGAGAACAAACCTGATCAAAAATTACGTCTAGAGCCAATTCGTCAGTACAGATTTTATCCCTGAACTGCTTGATCAAATTGACGGCAGATCTAAATAAAAGAGATGGAAATAAGCAGCTAGGAGTTGTCAACAAATCAAATGAACGAAAACTATTACAGTTGGAGCATCCAACAAACAAAATTGAATGCGAGGCTAGAATAACTAACGTGGGGTTTTATATTCTCAACATAGCTGTGATATTAAGTATGAACAGACCTTAAATGCTTGTTCCGAACACAATGTAAGATAGTTCTCATGCAACCCTCAAGCCAGTGGTCTGGATCATCTAATTCATCAAGTAGAGAGAATAATTTGCTGAATTCTTCATCAGATTGAGAGTGCTCCTAAAAGATAAACAAGAAAATGTTAGATGTTTTGACAAGACAAAGAACTCAAGCACTAATTTAGGAACTCACAATAAGACTTATAACAGCTTTCGGCTCTACACTGCATCCAGCTTGCTTCATCTCTTCATATATATTAAATGCATCACACAATTGCCCACGTGATGCGAGGGTGTGGATAAGCACGCTTTTAATTTCATTCAAGTTCTTTACTGGAATCCCATTATCCAAGAGTACCTACCATGGAACGAGTATCAATGAGATCACCAGAAACCATTCATATCTCAGCCAAGCAAATACCTTGAAAAGCTGTAATGTGTTAAAAAATTATTACGACAAAGAAACCTAGAACTTCTGGTATAGACTTGTAGATTCTACTCTGGTATAATGGAACATATAAACAGTTCATGGGCAGGAGAATGCTAAAAGCTAGAATACCTGGCAAATATCGTGCATGATTGCAATACAATATGGCAGGGAAATAAATGAGGCACTAATAGGAAGCAAATATAAATGAGATTTACAGTATTAATAGGAACTATATGGTTAATCAATGTTCTAAAAGGTAAAGGCAAAGACAAGTCGTTGCATAAATTGCCTAGCCTAATCGATAGCCTCACAGTACTTAAAATTATTATAACCTTACACACACACACACACACACACACACAATATAATACTTTGTAAAACAAATATCCATTGTCATTCTTCATGAACCTTTTTATCCATTGGGCCTTGTAATGTTTTGAAAAAAAAATTCAAAATTATTTTAACATTTAAAAATATAAGAAAACAAAAGGACAAAGAAAATCTGATGAGTCTAAGTGGCCAAGAAGGTTTTAAAACCTTGCACCAACCTTATGCCGCCTAGTCTGGCTGGGCAGACGTCTTTTTCTATAACCCCGCCCAAAAAAAAAGCCATGGCGAGTATCAAAACTACGATTTTAGAACATTGATTAAAATTTAAATATAAAATAAATCAATAAAAACACCCTTCAGTTTCCCCCACTCTTTAAAAGAATTTCCATTTTTTAGTGTTGCTGAAAATAATTAAAGTCCAGGAGGCAGGCCATTCTGTTTGTTTTAATCAGGCAATAACAAATAATGCCTAAAAAAAAAAATTCAAAACGTTTAGGACTGGCTGCAGACTCCAAATGTTTATGGTTATTTATATTTTCCCAAGGAATAAAAAATGGACTTGGTCGCTGCTTTAAATAGTAATTGCATCACTAAATAAGCATTGTGTCGATATGATAGACAATTGATGGTAGAAGACAAGCAGACAAATAAAAGAAAACTGATGTAACGAAGTCACATTCAATAATAAACTGTAACATAAGTTCTTCAGTGATATGCACCTATTGCCCCAACATACACAGATAATCACAGATTGTATAGTCTTCTCTATTCTTGGTTCATAAGGTAAGAAATTGCGAAATGAATATGTACCTGTTTGGCGTTTTCAAACTGCCCACAAGCTGCGTATGCATGTATTAGTGCCATGAAAATTTGCTTGGTAAATTGAATTCCAGACTGCTTCATTTCTTCATAATACTACAAGTAGATATTCAGATCAGCAACCTTTAAACTCACTCATAAATTATAAGCAAATTGAATCAGGCGTCGGTTGTTTGGCTGGCACTCAAATCAGGAATGGGGAATGCCATTCCATCAAGATGTGATGTTTGGCTCGGTAGTAAAAGAAATAAAACTAGAAAGAAATAACCTTAGTTGACTGGAACCAATTCCCTTAAAGAGGTAGAATAGAACAACGGGTAGGATGGTGTTTTAATTCCTTGGAATGTAATTTTGAGCAGATAACATTTTATCAATCTAGGAGTGTCAATTGAAAAAGAAAAACAATTCAACACTTTTCCCCCTGTTTGTCTGAGATTCAGAAGAGAAATGTGTCCAAGAATAATTTTGATATTCCTGTCGGTCACTCTCAAGTTGGGCCAGCTTTTTTGTTCTCAGAAACCTAAATGCCCAGCCCCAATTAGATACACCCACACGAGATCCAAAGGATCCAACACCACCTCGACAACGTCCCCCCATTTTCAGTTTCTTAAAATTTGCTCAGCCCTTGTTGTGGATATGGCCAATGGGCACTACCTTGTTCTTTGCTACACATTTACAGGTACAGACTGACATTAAACCTGCACTGGAGCATCATACCACTACTATGGGGTTCCTCAAACCATATTGCAGTGCTGAACTAACAAAACATAAAAAGGATATGATGGAAAACAAGTTTGAAATCTATGGCTATATGGTTCATGTTCAGATGACAATTTTTTTTTTTTTTTTTTTTTTTTGTAGAGTGCAGTTAAGGGATGAATGATAGACAACCAAAAAGATTAGTATAAACTCCATTCTGGGACAATCAGGAGAACGAGAGCAATTCCTATTCCTGTACAAGCTTTCCGGTGAAATGAATGAGTTATCACTCCAGGTTACCTTGTTAATATCCTTCTCAGAGTTACAGTTGGTAATTAGATAGCTGAATGTCTGGGAATCTGGTTTGACATTCGCTGCTTTCATTTGTTGGAGAACCCTCAACCCACCATAAATGTTCTTCTGCAAGGTATTCAGGGAAACAAAGTTTCAACTTTCAGCCACAAATTCATTGAAAACTAAAAATAGAACAAATTGTTACTGAAGCTTAAAAAAAATTAATTCATGTTGAATAGCATAGTAATTGTTTGAAAAAGCGGGCTTAGTTTTATACAGCTGGAAGAAAGAAAGAAAAGCACATGAAAAAGAACGTTACCTCTCGGAAAAATCCGCCCATTATAGCATTGTACATGCTAGTAGTGGGTGCCAAATTCATTTCCTCCACGTCTCTCAGCATGCTATAAGCACCTTCATACTGCAAAGGTAAAGATATACAATAACTGAAATTGGGGTATCATTGATAATAGTGGTTCAACTTCCATGTTATTGGAATGTAAAAATATAAATATTAGGCAAAAAGCAACAGTAAATGAAAACTTAGACATGCAAGTGTGCACAGTAACACAAAGGGAAACCGTATAAAACTTACATCCTTCATTTTCACGCACAAACTTATCATACACCTGAAAGTTTCACAGTTTGGCTCTAATTTGTACTGGCAAATCAATGAATAGATTTTGCGTACCTGGACATGTGGCAAGCAGACAAATATCAGAAAATCATACAAGTTACCCCTTGAAAATAACTGAATGTGAAACTCAGTAGCATGCGCAAAAATGAAAAAGAGATTATTCAACCTGGAAATACAAGAAAACATCACAAACCACCAAATTATTCATGGTATCAAAAGAGTCAACACTTAGGTCATTATTAATTGGTCAACTTTACAGAGTCATTATCATGGATCATATTTCAATGTAACTATTGTGGTTCCAACTCTTTTTAAATCATACCAATCTAGGTTCAAATTGAGACTTCCGTCTAATTTCTGTGTAATTTGACCCGTATGCACATTGCATGCAGAGATCAATGGTCCTTTCCAGCCATTTCGATTGGTAAATTTTCTGACCATGTACCCCACCCCAATGACGCAGTGAGACCTGTATTTCTTACCCACATTTTCTGCAACTACATCAATCCTATATATTCTTCTGCTTTTCACTAAGGTTCTTCTAACCATTAAAATTTCTAGCATTTGGGCACGCCATAATATAGACAGCACCCATCTGCGATTTATAGCAAGTCTCTTCACATTGAAAGGTAAGAAAAATAACAAAAGTCATACAATTCAAGGGTTGAAAAATATGTACAGCATGGTGCATCATACCAGATTAAAATCACAGCTCTCGTCACTAGCACGTAAAATGGGGTGTACTGCCTCAATCGAAAAGGTCAACCCCAGTTCACACATCTCATTAACCAGTTCAAGAGCAACATGCACCTATATAAATATAAAGGGACAAATAATCAATGTTAAAGCAATCTCTAAGCCGGCAAAAGAAATAGAAAAGATAGCTTTATGGTGTAAAGTAGAAAGCAAGATATTCATTTTCCAACATATAAGAATATATGGAAGGATCAATAATGAAACTCAATTGCTACATCTCTTAAGCCAGCAGATCAGACATACCTTAAGTGAATCACAACAGTACATGATAAGCTTCTCATATGATGCAGAGGAAGGTGTCACCTCCAATTTCTTGTGCCATTTATTGAATTCTGAAATGACATCCTCAACCTTCAACAATTGATAATTAGTGTAAACACAACACTCTCAAAAGAAATATTGAGTAAAAAAATAAAGTTTTTCTGTAATTAATGGATCATGGAAACTTCAAGTAATAAAAAATGAAATCTGATTCCCTGCCCGATACAAAGAAAATTCACAAACCGAAACCCAATTTGAGTCCCCCTCTTAAGCAAACGCCAAACCCATAACACCACTCATATCATGTCCATCAGCAGTAGATCTAAACCTCCATCCCCTCAGTTTGCTCAAGTATCACCGCTAGATCATTCTCTTGTGGGATTGGTTGTACCCGAGATTTAATATTATGTGTTTTAAGTTACAATTGGAATTCTCATAATAATTTGAATCCCAAAAGGCTTACACCCCAACAAACTTCAAGTAATAAAACTTCTAGTGACATCCTTTAACTTTGGAAGTATTGCTACACTACAACCCAAAAACTAATGCAAATAACAAAATATTTATGTATTTTTTTATTAAAAACATGTGAACAGCTTTTACATAGAAGCAAACTGCGTGAGAAGCAGAATTGCCTCTTATAATTGTTGACTTGAGAAATTACCAGTAGCATTCATGAGAAGTTCCTCACCGCTAAATTTGGAATGCCAACAACATAACTGTAGATGAAGCTTGTAATCTTCTCTGCAGCAGAGTCTGCAATTTTAGCAAAAAGAAATCACGTGTATATAAGGATTTCATTGCATAGATACTGTGGAACCAATGGAACACTCACTCTAATATTTATTCTCCAAATTATAATAAGTTGCCAACTGTTTTTCCAGCACAAGAGATTTTAAATAGGAATGCAAATACCAGAGGCTTTAAAATATCATGAACATACCACAGGCTTTAAATTCCAGAAGAAACTTCTCCGCAAAGGAATCCAGTAGTTGCCTTCCTAAACATCTAAAGATACTATCCACAAAAGGCAGAGATGAGATTTTGGTTATGTCCATCCTTTCCAACAGCTGCAAAATCTCCGTTGTCCGGTCCCTTTCACAAAGTGCCAAAAGATAATTCTCTGCAACATGAGTTAAAACAGTAAGACTTTCATTGATGCAAATCTCAAGAGCAGTTTCATGGTCGCAAAAAAGCCATGATGCGCCGAAAATACCGGCATCTGATTTCATAATATCGTCATTGGGATATGCATATCCATGCTGGACATATTCCATAAGTTAAATTTCTCCATAGACTTTTATTTAATCCACACTGAATTTGAAACTGTCAGTGGCATATAGAATTTTTACAATCAGTTGGTGTCTAAGTCCAAACTGATAGTGTCATTCACATCAATTAAAGGTTTTTAAGACATTCTTTTGTATTTTATTTTCATTTTCCGTTCTCTTTAGTCAGTAAAACACCCATTATTCAAAAACCTGTCAAAGAGTCAGTAGACCAAAATTTACAAAAGAGATATATTTCCAAGTGCCCAAGCACCATTAGTTCTCAAACACATAAACATCTATACAGTTTCAACAAGGTATTTTGCCCAATATGTTACAAAAAAAGGAGTGACAAGGTGAGATCTCCATTCCACAATTTTTTTTTGGTACAATTATGCATATTGATTAACAATAAATCATCCTAGCTTGCAAGTGATGTCAAAGAGAATTGTAACAAAACATAACCCAGCAATATATATATTGTTTCAGAAAAACTTAAGATGTCCAGACAATTAGAATAACTAATCATCCCTACCAATGTAACGATTACCTTGTAAATTGGACTCCTTTCCTGCATCATCACTTACAATGTAATTAGAGAGCTCTTTAATTTTTTCCTCATCATCGACACTGATCCATAACAGCATCTCATAGTATCCTAATCTGCCAACTGAACTAGGGTTTCCAGCTTTGATAACTCCACAGAAATATTGAAATTCCTTTATCATACCCATGTCAGTTAGATATGCAAGTAATTGGCCATACGTTTCTTCCTCCAGCGGAAAACCCTGTTCCTTCATTGCTTTAAAAATTCGATAAGCCATGTGAAACTGTTCTACTCCAACATCTTCATCCGTACTACTCCTAGCCCTCTCTATGCAAATTTTAATCAATGAATTATATTCTTTCACACCAGTTTCTCTTCCCAATTTACCAAAAACCTGAAGAGTGGTGTGTGTCCCTAGCTTGTTGGCACACATGTCAACTAACCGACCAAAACGATTAACCTGACCGCTACCGAAAGTCCACTTTTGCTTCCTTTCACGAGTGACTTCTTTGCGACGTAATGATATTGCACCATGAGATACCTCAGGATAAAATGGTAAGAGCAATGTATCTTCCTTAAATTTCTCACCTTCTGTTCCCTGGATATCAAGAGAATTTGCAGAAGTACCGCCTGAAAAAGGAACAGATCACACGGCTATAACAATCCGTCAACAAGAAAACCTTAGGGAAAAAATAAAATAACAATGACACAGTATATGGCTAAAAACAGTCATGCTATTGCAGAATAGAGATTAGTTATTACATGAAGGTAACAGAGCCTAAAGGGAATCATTAAATGCTAACCAATCAAAAGAATGAATCTGACAAATTTGAATTTCCCTCTTACCATCAAAGTTGTAAGTTCACCACGAAATTCTTCTGAAATTTCACTCAGCAGAAAATTTCCCTCTGACTCATTACTTAAATGCAATAAAGTATTGTATCTATACGTGAATTAAAGTGCTGACTTATGACGGTTTCTCACTGAAGAGAAAAAAAAGAACTATACTGCAAAACAATAAACTCACCAACCTAGTGTATAAATGTATTAGGATTTTCACAACAAAATTAACAAGCACATACCGTCTAATATCGAAAAGATATCCCGAGGCAGTTCTTTCGGCGAATCTTCTGCAGTCAAACACAAAAGCTCAAAACAAAACATCAACCAATACTACATTTCTTAAATTATACTACATCCACTCTAATTGAATAGTAAGAAAACAAAGGAAAAGTAACCTAATTTATTCTTTGAAAAAAACAATTAGACAAAGAAAGGAAAGCCCTTTATCCATCTCAACCAAATGAACAAAATCATTTATCTTTCTTTTTGGCGAGCTCTTCACTACCCATAAACCAAAACAACACAAAAAACCCAGAATTCCATTTCCCATTACATCACTTTTTTCCCACACTTTCTAACCAACCAAACAAAGAGGTAATGCCGTACCGGGAGCGGAGGGCGAGTCCAAATTCAAGGCGGCGAGCGCAGAAGGAGCGTTGAGGTCGGAGGGTGGCTTTTTGGAGGCGGTGAAGCGCTGAGAAATGGGGTTGGAGGGAGGGGAGGGGTCGAGGGTGGAGACGAAGTGCTTGAGGGTGGCGTCCTCGGCGGGGGAGGGTAGAGGTATGGCGGGGGGTTTGGATTTGATGGCGCCGCGGAAAATAGAGCTTAGGCTCTTGGCGTTAGAGGAGGCTGGCATCTGACTTCTGATTAATTTCCCTCTCTCTCTCTCTCTCTCTCACTCCCTCGCTGCATACTGGGTTTTTAATTACATAGGTCCCCCTTTGTTTTCTTAAAATTTTAATTAAATTTTGTAAAAAAAATTTATTCATTATTATTGTCTATGTGAAGCTGACAGTGTGGATTTAGGGGGTGTATTCAATTGAGAATGTGAGAGATTTTAATGGATTTATAAATTCATGGATTTTTATGGAATTTAATTGATTTGTAGAGATTCTATATAAAATTTTGATTCAATTCCCTCAAAATCTCATGGGAAGAGGTGAGATTTGTGGATGCTTAAAATACACTACGAAATCTCTCAAATTCCCTCTAATTCCTCAACTTTCTCAAATTCTTTAAAATCAATTTCTAATTGAATACACCTGGAATGTTATAAACTTCTTTAAAATCTTAATTGAATACACCTTGATTTCTAAGGATTTTAATAAACTATCTTAAAATTCTAATTGAATACACCTAGAATTTCAGAGAATCATTTAAAATCTCAATTGAATACCCCTAGATTCATTAAAAGAATTAAAATCCTTTAAAATCCCAATTGAATACACCCCTTAGTTTTACAATGATTTATTTTTAATATGATTTAAATTTGTATTTGGTTAGTATCGAATTTAAGACAATCTCATCCACAAATGATGAGAAGTATAACTATATTATAATACTAAACAGCAATTTATTGTTTGTTTCTAATTTTATTACTATTAAGGTAGTAGGGAGAATTTTGATTTTGGGACGTTTAGTGGGATCAACATCTTATTCAATGGAATTTTAGATTACACAGATTCGAAACTATTTAAATAATTTAAGGAACACAAGAATTTCAAACTTAGAACTATATGTGAAAACTCAACAATTTATATATTAATATAATAAAAATTAGATTTGTCTATTAACTTTTTTGGTGAATAATTAAGCTAAAATTATTGCACCAAGTAGTTTCTGGGTGGTTTGGGAGTTAGGCGCATAAAAAAAAGTACTCATGAAAAAAGTTACGAGGGTTTTAAGTGTTTGATAAACTGAAAAAAAAATGGTTTATTTTGAAAGTTATTGTAAGAATAAGCTGAAATCAAAGGAAAAAGCTGAATCTGCTATTTGCAGCTTTGGAAAACGGGCTTTTTTTCAAAGCACACAGAGCTACAGTGCTACTTTCATGAAAAGACCCACTATCAGATTGCTTTTTTTTCCAAAAGCACTTTAACAAAAAAAGTTTACCAAACACTCTACTGATTTATTTCATAAACGTATTCTCACAACACAACTGTTTATTCTCACGCTTAATCTCACGTGAGCTTTTTTTTAATCACAGCAATATTAAACCAGCCCTCTGTCTTGTTTAAACAGAAATTTCCGTTGTTTGGCAAGAGGTAGGTCTGTTGGTATACTGCGCCGCAGGCATGGCGGCGAAGTTCGCTTTAGGGTCGGAACCGGTGGTGGGTTCCCTCGCACCCTCGAAGAAGAAAGAGTACAGAGTCACCAACAGGCTCCAAGAGGGCAAGCGCCCCCTATACGCCATCGTTTTCAACTTCATTGACTCTCGCTACTTCAACGTCTTCGCCACAGTCAGCGGCAATCGGGTTCGTTTCTCTTCCTTTGTAATTCCGGGACTGCTAGTTGGATTTTCGTGCGTTTTCTCGCGAACCAAACATGGGTTCTATACTGTTTTGGCTGAAAATTTAGTAAATTTTTGGGGTTTCTTATGATTTAGTTTACTGGGTTTTGTTACATTGAGTGGATTGCTAGAGATTTAGGGTTTATCGAAGTTTTCGATATCGGCTTTGCCTATCAATTTTTTGATACATGATTTTCTCATGGAATAAAGATATACATTGGAATAGAATGAAATGATCTTTAAGGTTAGTGTTCCGAGAATCCGAGTGAAAACAAAAAAAAAAGCATCACCTTTAACATTTACAACATTGGATTACAATGCAGCTTTAGTGGTGAATTATGGCTGCTCTGACCTGGTAGTGTATAGTTCCTTCGTTTTCAAATAAACAACGTGAATTTGTTCCCCGTGTTCATTTGCGTAAAATATTTATCTGAGAAACAATGCAAGGTTCTCTTTCTGCTATTTGTTGTATTTGTTGTAAGTGTTGTTTTCTTCTTTTTCAGGTGACTGTATTCCAATGCCTAGAAGGGGGTGTGATTGCTGTGTTGCAGTCTTACATTGATGAAGATGTAAGTAAAGACAGCCATCATTCCGTCATTGATCAAGATTAGTGTTCTTTTCTCAGTCATTTTATCAAACGGTTTAGCATTCATTTGCTATTGTTTAGAACTTTTTTGCGGATATGTGATTGTCATGTGCTTTGTATAGATCAGAAGGATGAGTCTTTTTACACTGTGAGCTGGGCATGCAATATTGATGGATCCCCGTTGCTTGTGGCTGGAGGAATTAATGGTATAATGCGCATCATTGATTGTGGCAGCGAGAAGATAGACAAGGTACTAAATTTAGTACTGGTTGTAAGATCCTGTACTTTATAGTGGTGCAGTAGTAATAGCCTGGGTGCTCTTTACTATGCTATAGCATGCAATCATACATCTATTTCCGCTGAAATATTTGAAATATTTCAAAAGTGCTTTGAGTGGCAATGAAAATACAGGATTTTCTTGCTTTAAATTCTTTTTGCCCCTAACATACTCATCTATGTGCAGAGTTTTGTTGGCCATGGGGACTCAATAAATGAAATCAGGACTCAGCCATTGAAGTCATCACTTGTGGTGTCAGCAAGCAAAGTGAACACAGTAACCTGCTCCTTTTTTCTTTTTAAGATATTTTTGTTGTTTACTTTATTATTAATCTTAGAACTTTCCAGGATGAGTCAGTTCGGCTATGGAATGTTCAGACTGGAATATGTATTTTGATATTCGCAGGAGCAGGGGGTCACCGCAATGAAGTCCTGAGTGTGGTAAACATATCTGACGAGGAGTTATATCCTGCCACCTTTCCATGGGATCTTTTAATCATAAATCTTTTGTTTCGTATTTTTTTCTTGTTGTTAAGATTTTGATCAAAGAAAATGACTCGAGGGACTAATTCTATCACCTTGTTCTTATTATTATAGGACTTTCATCCTTCTGACATATATCGCATTGCGAGTTGTGGCATGGACAACACCGTTAAGATTTGGTCAATGAAAGGTAGGACTGAACGGCTTTTGCTTCATATGAGAATTTACACAATTTGATATGGTAACCATTGTTGTGTAACCATATGGCATGGATGATGGATCACAATGGTCACAAATTTACCCATTCACAGTATAGTGTGAGTACGTAATACTTATGTTTCTAAAAAAGGCAAAATATATATTATCATAGAAAATAGAAGCAGCCTTCTATGTTTTACTAGTATTGAAGAAAGTAATGGGTTATTTTAAAATTCTTTTTTATTGCAAATTAGCTATGTTTATGCATGATTATGCAACAGTGGGATGTTAAAGTAATTCCACTTCTGAGGGTCAGAGTGCTTGATTTAATGTTTGGACAGGCGTCAACTGGGTAAATCAATATTATTTCTAATCTGTTTTCTTATACATTGCTTTGTTGTAGAGTTCTGGACATATGTGGAGAAATCTTTCACATGGACAGATCTTCCGTCAAAATTTCCAACAAAATATGTGCAATTTCCAGTGAGTACCTCTTTTTTTTTAGCAGATCTAAGGGGAAGAGTAAGATATTGGGCAGCCCTCTGGGCTTTAGTATCAAATGATTTTAAGAATTACTCTCTTTCTCACATACTGTGGGATATGTTAGCAGCCGTAAAGTGATTTTGGTTGAGGTTTTGCTACTTGTAAACAGATCCTCTTGAGAGATTTTCTTGTTTTGTTCTTGGTGGATTTCTTATCCACTTCTGTGTAATTCCACTATTCTATTTTATTAAAATGTTATAGTTTCTTCTCAAAAAAAATAATAATAGAGTTTTCATTATCCTTTTATCTGAGGTTAACTTGAACCTTTCAGGTATTCATAGCCTCCATTCATACAAACTATGTTGACTGTAATAGGTGGCTTGGTGATTTTCTCCTCTCAAAGGTGAATCACAATTTCATCCACTATTTTCATTTTTTTCAGTATAAATCTGATGGTTATTTGGGGACGGAAAATATTTGTAGGATGTAAAATCTTAATATGTGAATCGTATGTTTCCTTTACTAACTGGCAAAACTTTAATCAGCACAATCAGCTGGTTCAAATGAGTTAACGGGGAAGACATATCAGTTCCTGCAAAGTTGATTTCTATTTGTTTGGCATCAACTTATTGATAGCTTGTTTGATCGCCTGAAAGCAAGATGAAGTTTAATAACAATTTAGAATAACTTGCATGGTGTGATAAACTTTATCCAGATATAACAAATAGATTTCAAATATGGGTAGCTTGAATTGCTTTTAGATGCCTGTGGTAGCTTAATTCCATATATTCTCTATTAATGATTGCATTAATAGATTATTCTGTGAATTTCCAGAGTGTTGACAATGAAATTGTGCTGTGGGAACCGAAAATGAAGGAACAGTCTCCTGGGGAGGTTAGAAACCTGGTCAATTGGCAACATTTTTATTTTCTGTTTTTTTTTCTTTTAATTAAAGAGATGGAGAGGAGGTGAGGAGAAATGAGTGGAATATATAAAACTAATACTAAAAGCTAAATACAATTCGAAATAGTTTTTCTTTTAGTTTTATGCTATAAAGCATTCTAATTATCTTCTCTGCTTCTTTCACCACTATCATCTGGCTACTCAGTTTCCTTCATCTCTTCCTTTTCCCCTTTATTTTTCTAATTAAAAACAAAACAGTTATCAAGCAAACCCTATTTCTTCTTCTTTACTACCTATTCCACAAATCTTTGCTGAGTTTGGTTGATTGTGTAGAATTCCCGTAATTATACTTTCTGGTGGCCTAAATTGTTATTTGGATGCTTTCTGGTTAGGGTACCGTTGACATCCTTCAAAAATACCCAGTTCCGGAGTGTGATATTTGGTTCATCAAGTTTTCCTGTGATTTCCACTACAATGCAGCCGCTATAGGTAACGCAAACTGCATGAGGAATTTTCTTAAACAGTTGTAGTTACAACAGTTAGAGGTCGCACTTGGTGTGATGGCAAGTGCCTTCGCCCATGAGCGGTAGGTCTCGGGTTCGAGACTTGGGAGCAGCCTCTCCATAAATGGGGGTAAGGCTAGCCGACATTTACCTCTCCCAGACCCTGCGTAAAGCGGGAGCCTTGTGCACTGGGTACGACCAGTTGTAGTTACAACAGTTGATATAGTTCTTCATTCTTTCAAAAATGAAGGGACCATCCCATGTAAACTTTGATGTTCTGAGTTGCAGAACTATATGTTGACTTCTTCCGCCTCTATTGTTTTCTGTCTAGCAGGGAATAGAGAAGGAAAGATTTTTGTTTGGGAACTACAGTCCAGCCCTCCGGTTCTTATTGCAAAGTTCGTTTGGTTTTCTGTTCTTTACCAAAACTACATGCTGAAGAAAGTTGTAACTTTGAAATGCAAACCACTAATGATAATCTTGCGCCGTTTCTCAGGTTGTTACATCCTCAATCAAAATCCCCGATTAGGCAAACTGCTACGTCTTTTGATGGAAGGTGATCCATGCACAGTTTATCTCTCATTGCTTTTATTACATATTATCTTTTATTTGACATTGTTCTTTATATGACCTTGTAATTTCCATACCCCTCGATAATGATGAAGTGTACCCGCTTTGCCTCATTCTATATTGCAGCATCATTCTAAGCTGCTGTGAGGACGGAACTATTTGGCGTTGGGATGCTATGGAGAGTTCTTAAAGCTTTGGTTGATTGCGGTAATGTATTTGGCGGCCTTCCTGATAGAGAAACACAAGTGATTTGTAATATGTGATCGAAATTTGGAGTACAGAAAATCGTACTTTGGCGAACCTTTGCTCTAGCGTAGTTGTTATGTAACTCAGGCAGGTTGATAACAAATCTATTTCAAAATTTGCAGAAGAATTATGTTATCATGTATGTTATATCATAAGACCAGTTGTGCATCACTCTCAGTGCTCATTAGGGGCTCCCGTGGTTCGTGCTCTTGAGGAAGAAGTGACGCCTCGGTTGATTTAAGCGATTCTGCAAGCGCTATGGGAAGGAAAAGGTAACATGATATTGCTATTCTCCCCTTTTCGAGAACTTCAGGCCCTCGGCCAACAACAGGTACCAAATGTCAAACCAAACGTCTACAAGGTGCTCGTAATGTGGCAAAACAGTATCGCTTTTATCAACAGAGACATACACCGGAACAACTTCAAATCAAATCCACCACAATTTCATGCTGGATTTGAGTCGTGTTCAAAATTTTCACCCCCACTTAGGCTTATGGAATCTGATATACGCTTGTGAAACATGAACCGAGTAGAAATATCATTGTTTCGCCAATCGACCATTGCCATTGCTACAAGCGATGCAACGCGGTACTGCATAATCTCTGATCTCTGATCTCTGAGGCAACTTTTTGCCCCCTTATATACAGATAAAGAATGGGTAGGCTATATGATTGGGATCATTTTCGTCCCAAGGTATTACAGGGGAGGGGACAAAAGAATAGCACACAATGACAATTATATGTGAGACCGTAACTGCGTCAATAAACTCTGCATACTCTGAAGTTTCTGATTGAGTTCTTTTACAGTCACAAGATGCTGTGCAGACGGTTCTGAACTACCTAGGTCGGCAATAAGAGCAGTGCACTTGGACTGTGAATCTGTAAATGCCTCCTCAAGTGAAGCCACTGTCGATTCCAAGGTCGCAGTTGTACTCGGGGTTTCAATAATCAAATTTGACTGAGAGAGCCCCGTGCTGGAAAAGCTGCCGCCCCTGCTGAGCTTTGCTGGTGAGAGTAACTTGTCGATGCCCTCAGTTCCTGCAAGTCATTTTCATATCCAAACTCACACATGGCCCGAAATAATATATTTTAAAACTTATTGGCTATAATCACATACACCAGATTAAACTTGTTGGCTAAATTTTTTTTTTTTTTTTTTTTTTAAAAAGGTAACTAATTCCACAAATGAATCGAGTAACTCATGGCAAGAGATGTCAACTGATTGCATTTTTTTAGCGTAGCAATCTCAGGACTTGGAAGGGAAGAACAACTCAACCCTGATTAGAATTAACGGAGATGTATATGTTGGATGACAATCAGTTTAGTAGCGTACCAAGGTTGCTTAGTTGTTCCATTGCAGCCTCACCAATGGACTCCTCCAGCTTGAGTAACCGCAGAATTCCAGCCGTCATTCGACCCATTGATTCAACTTCCGACTTGCACAGAAAAGTAAGATGTTGCAACTCATCCTTCGTTACAACCGCCTCAATCTATGGAGACAAAAAAGTTCATAATGCAGAATACTTTTTGGAAGATAAAATACAGTTGTTAACTTGAAAAAATGCATTACCGGTTGCTTAACAGAGAATTTCACATTTTCCACAGCCCATTCCACCATTTTGTGATCGACCGGGTCCTCTGGTATCACCATGCGAAATTCAAGATCTATACCTGCAGATGTCTCAGCAGTTTCCTTGATCCCATTCGCAGGTAAGACAGCAACATTGTTAGACTTCTGAGAATGTGGCTTTAGTATCTGCAAGCCTTCCACACCAACCTGGAACCATATTAAAATGCATGAGATAATATTTCGATATCTGTTTGATTAAAATGCAGGTGCATAAATGATGAAATTGAAATCAATCACAAACAGTTGCACATATTTGCATTCGATAATATTCTAATGAAAGCAAGCTATATCTAGAGTGTCAAAATATTGATCTTGAACGCAGCACAGGCGCAACGAACCAAGTTCCACCAAAGAATATAGAGAGAATTGTCAGCTCATTAGAACTAAAAAAAATAAAATAAAATAAAAAAAGAGCAAAACCTTAGCATGAATGTTCTTTTGCTCATTTTGCCTAAATCTCAAACTGCATGACATTGACTCAGTTCTACTCTAACATAAAGCACTACCAACTGTTAGGTTGCTTAGAATTACATATCTCCAAATTGCACCCAACCGTGAGATAGTTCTGAGCGCATGAGCAAGACAACTTCTCACCCTACTATAATGACCCACTTAAGGTAAAGCCCAGAATTATCATACTTCACTACTACTTAACCAAACAGAAAGCTTGACAAACCAGTTAAGAAAATGGTACATATATTTTTCTGAAATGAAACAGAAATTGATTAGTTCAAAAATCAAGTACAAAGTGCGGGTGAGAAATCTTGTAGGACCACCACCAAATTACGAATTTACAATAACAAAAAGAAGGGCAAACATTCTAATCTAACAACCCTGCCTCATCACTCTCTCTTCCTAGTGAAGCAATTTTCAGCAGCTGTATCATTCCATGATCCAAGGTAAGTGGTAGCAAACCATATGCTCATTTACTTTCATGAGTGTTACTGTTATGACCGCAGATGCACTTAACATAGTGAACCAACACCATAACAGGGACATAATCTCAGCAATGCATGCAAGTTAAAAAAAAAATTAAAATACCTAAGATATCGCCCAGGAAGACCATAATTTACTTTTTTTTTTCCCCAAGAAAAGACCCAAAAATAAAATGATAAAACGCTTCAATGATGCTGGCTTATTCATGTAAGCTGACCCTTTCGGAAAAAAGTCACCCTTAATAATCAATATGCATGTATAATTCATCCAAGATGCCTTTAGCAGGCAACCTTAAAAAGAGAAAAAGCCACAATGGAAAGAGTGAGAAATCCTTACTGTAACCAATTCCACAGGATATTTTTGGGTCCTGTATGACTTTCCATTACCATTCAGCATATGCTTTGGACCACTTTTCGCTTTTACATGCAGATTATGGAACGTTGTGTGCCAACACCTCTCTTCTCTTTGCACATCCTCATGATTGTCAAACCACCATCTTTCTGCAATCTCCCGTTCACCTTCAAGAGCAAATAACCAATTTTTGAACTCTACGGACACGTCTACATCATCTGGCTTTCCCAAGTGCAAGACCCCACTTTCTCTCCCATCTCCTGGACTTCCATCTGGAAGAAAATGGAATATATACATCCATTTGTGTAACAATGAATAAACTCAGCACTGATAATAAATTGACAAGGGAAAAAAGAAGAGGATAAAACGACTTTGTGTGTGTACCTAAACAGACAAAATTACCAAAATCATGTTCACGTACCCTCTTTCACATCAACAATGAGATGCAACGGTTTGAAAAGTTTTGACAGTGGTCCAGCTTGTAATTTTTCTAACTCCTTAGAGAGCCCCTTTCCTGGACCACCATCAGGGCCAAGTATTCCAAAGCGATGCAGCAGGGATTCAGCATAGTTCATTCCCCCACCTAGGCGTATGCCAGAGATACACGCCGACACATTCAGACTATGACACTCTGCATCTCGTTCATTTAAAGGAATTACGTGTACCATGCTTACGTCCAGAAATGGATTTACAAAAGCTTTTCCATTTGATTGATGTTTTATTTGGTTATGTATCCAAAATACAGGTCTTAGCTGAGGGTACCCATTTCCACTAGTTGAAAGACCATTTTCAACAGAAGTTAAAACTGAGCCATTCTCATGTGCCAAGTTTCCCTCAGTGTCTACACAGTCCACCTCAACACTATCCCAATGTATAGTGGATGAAACAGCAACTGCACCACCGAGAGTTCTGTGAGTAACTTTTATAAAGAGATCATCCCCAATAAACTGAACCAGAGGCATTCCTTCAATATTCACGGAAGATGATTCCAGAAATTTAATCTGAAGATTTTTTACTGCCAAGCTTACCGCTGTATCATTGGGAACCTTGTCAATCAGCTTTAAGTCAATAGAATGATCCTTATTTCTTTTTCCAGTATTTTTTCCAACGAGAACAATCTTTTCACTAACTCTGCCAAAGTACGAATAAAGATCCAAAACAAAAAATAACTGTTCAACAGAAGTGTTGGAGAGATAGTTTTGACAAGCTACCCCCACCCTGACAATACCACCGGGGGGTGGAACATTTGTTAATGGGCTCCCATCAGCAGTTACCATAGCTACTTCAACACAAGCATCTTTCAGCTCAACACATCTCCACATGCCTGAATTCCCATCAAGAGAACTCTGAAGGCCAGCAGACTTGGTGCATTTTTCTAGTGACAAACTGATGTGCGATGCTCTAGCACTCCATTTCTTCTGGCTGGCATCAATTGGTTGATCTTCCCAAAGACAAAAACAAGCAGGATCCTTCTCCAGATTCAGTAACCTTAGTTTTAGTGATGGTGACTCCGAAAATAACAAGTTCTCGATATGAAGCCTTGCTCCAGAAAAGGTACTCTGGTAGATACTGTCCTTGTTGTTAGCACGGTCACACAATTTATCTCTGTCCAAAGGAACAGTCACATCTAATTCCTTCAGGGTGAAAGTCAACGAATTGACTGAGAAATCTGGTAAAACAGCACCAGGATTGACTACAATTCCATCAGCCAGGAAGGAAGCGATCCTCAAACAGGATCCTTCTTGGAGATCAATCTAGAATTTAAACCAAAAAACAAACGGGAAAAAAAAAATTGAGAAATGATACTTGAAGATTCACTAAGAAAAACATATAAAAGATGGAACAAATAAAAGATGTCAACACATACCATTAGGGGTTGACAATTAATTACTGTTTGTGAAGCAAAAGATGGAGGGATTGGGGATGGCTTGATCTGAAGAGAGTGAAGGCACAAAAAAGGGACACCTTTAATTAGCTGCCACTCCTGATCTCCCAAAGGATATATGGGAGGGCAAAAGTTCTTACCTGTCCAAACAATAATACAAAACTGATAAGAGAATAATTTCAAACTACAGATACCCAACACCCAGCACACGGCCACTGGTTTAAATTCTAGTGGACATAAATAAATTTAATACCAAAGTCAGGAACATGGAGAGGTTTTTCAGAAACTGCATGCATTGATGGTTGAACCAAAGTGCAGGGAGGTCGTGAAAAGGTATCCCTACATTCCAGCCACCGACATAAATTATAACTTAGCCATAGGACTGAACATATATCAAATTGAAAGGGGAAGCCATTTCTCAAATTTAAACGTTTCCCACATAGAGCTAATGTACAACCAGAGTGCAGGGAGGTCGTGAAAAGGCATTCCTCCATTCCAGCCACCGACATAAATTATAGCTTAGCCATAGGACTGAACATATATCAAATTGAAAGGGGAAGCCATTTCTCAAATTTAAACATTTCCCACATAGAGCTAATGTACAAAATCATACTTTTCTGTTAAACTACATCCATAATTCATTGTGGCTTCAACAAAAGTAGAAATGCAACAGGACTAGTCACAAAATCACTTCAGATACAATGCAGGTATGAACAAACAATTCCTACAGTTAACATATAATCCTTGTTAATTGTTAAGAGATATGTGAACTCCTACCTAAAAGATCAGGAAAAGAAATGCACAAAGCAGAAACAACACCCAAAAGCTATACTTAGTAGTTAGTAGAACCTAGTCAAAGCCCAACTAAGCTCCAGGAAAATGATGGGAAAACATACTACCACCAAATCTCTTGCAACATCTCTACTAATTAATAAAACCCTCTTTGTCAACCAAAAGAGGGTGAACAGACAAATTAGTCTTCTATCACACAAAAAAAATGATGGGCAATAATGTAATTTCATAGGTCCAAATTTTACTGTTTTTTATTGAAGCCTCACCTACAGGTGATGTTAAAATACCAACTAGCGCCTTCATGGCTTCGACCACCCCCACGAGTCTCAAGTAGAAGATTAACTGTGAGAATCTCCAAAGTCATTCCATCTGCAATCTGATCATTTTAAAAAAGATCGATAACGTAACTTCCAGAATAAATGTTCAAATCTCTATGCATGCTCAAAAAACCCAAAGAAGACACTCATCAGTAAGGAAGCTTGCAAGAAAACTTTACAGGCCTGGATTTTCAACTGATTTGAGCTACTAATGATACCATTGAAAAAGTCAGTATGAGTTGACCTTTTTTTTAGAAGAAACAAAATTTATTGAACAATTAAAATTGTGCAACAATACAACAGCAGAGGACCAGAAATTCCACTTCACAGAACAAAACAAGAATAGAAAATAGACGAAATGTTGGAATGAAAAGTGAATTACAAAAAGCATGAGAGCAAGGGAGGAATTGAATGAATGAAAGGTCGGAACCTAACAAAACACATATAATCTCAGTTGCCATACTTCGGTGATAATTAGCCAGATACACCAAAAAAGACTGGAGCTTTATTTGACAAATTTCATCTTGTTAACAAGCTATAATCGCCATTCAGCAACAAACATGAAATGTGTCAAGAATTCAATGCCATTTGGCAACAATCTCTCCTTTTACAAGTGATGGCTAATTATTTTTATTCTTCCTGAGTTTTGAAGTTTCATCAGTCTTAAAGAATGACAAGATTATTTACATTCTGTATAGAGAACACATAACTGCACTGACTGAACCTCACCTTATCAGCAAATCCATAACCGCTGCCCATTGCTGAGCTAGAGGATGATGGGGAACTGCACACAAGAATTTATTTGCTCAGTAAAACCATGACTGCACTATAAAACTTGTTTCAATCTTGAAATGTATAATCAAGCACCTCCTTGGACTCCTCTCATCCAAATCTGACTTCTCCTCCAGAACCAAATCAAGCCTATCAATTTGCACGACAATCGGCTCTATTTGCACATTACTGACAGATGGGAGCTATCAACCCACACAAAGAAGAGTCATTTACTTAACTCATATCCGAAAATGAATTGAGAAATAATGCATATAAAGGAAACCATCTGGAATATACATCTACCCTAAGCTCTCACCAGAGCATCACATCTTGTACAACGATATACTCAACTAAATTCGAGAGTTTTGTAACAATTAAGAGAGTATACACAAAAAGCCAACACATTTTAACTTCTCATTTCCTTTTCCAATCCATTAACTTCCGATTTCCAATTCTCAGCCAGACACTATATCAATTGAAACCAATTGAATTATACCGAATACACAACAATCAGAATTAACAGTCACCAACCACTATCTCCAACTTTCCAACTTTGGCCGTGGCTACGTTCAGTGCCGGCGGCAATCCCATGCTCGAATGCAAAGCATCGCCATTGATATCTGTCAAATTCAAAAACAAATCAATGAAACCCTACTACAACGAATTGAGCAAACAAATCCCTGAAATTTACCTAAATTAGAAAGCTGGACCGTCCGTCCCTGCAACTTGAACTGGTCTCTGGAGAAAGATTTCAACCAATATTTGAGAGTGTACTCCAGCGCCCGAGCCAATATCGACTCCATACCTGAAGCAAACTTGCAGAACTTCTACAACGCCCTCGAGAATTCAAACAAATCGTCAATGGAAGCTTTCCGCCGCAACTCCGCGGATCTGCGCCGATGCGAAATGTGGAAAACCGTAATCGGGTTTGGATCGGGGGTTCTGGCTGGCGGGTGGAGCATGCATTTGGCGATTGTATTCTTCTTCACTAATGAGAAAATGAGAAATGAAATGTTAAGTTCGAATGTGCCAAATTTAATTCTAAATTAGGCTACATTATTACTATGACTTAGCTAAACTCTTCATTCGTAAAAATATTGTTGTATAAAAAATAAAAACATATATATATATAATTAATCTAACAGACCTAATTAATTTGTTTATGGAATTACGAGTAGAAGGGAAACACAGGTATCGTATGAAAACGTCAAATAACATTGAAGATTTACGCTTACTACATATTTGTACATCATTTATATCATCTCTCTAATAAAAGTAAGATCCAGTAACACATATGGATTCTATCTCTATTAAAAAGTGTACAAATATGTTGTAGAGTAGAAATTTTGGTATAAGTAAATAAACTATATCTATCACTTAAAAGCCAAAATGTTGACATTAATAATCAAACAATTCAACAACTTATAATTTTTTAAAACAGTTTTGGTAGATCCGATCCTGAAGAATGATCTAGAATTGTTGCTAATGACTCGTACGATGTTTGGTGGGTTTATTAGATGTATTGGATTGTTTATGCTAAAGATAGTTAACCAAAATGAATTGTAGTTTGATAGGATTTCTTTTTAATTGTTGATGCAGTCATAATCTAGTTATCCACCCATTAAGAGAGTTGACCAAAGAGATCAAATTCTTATTTCTATGGCAAGAAAAGCTCATCACGATTAATATAAATAAAGATACAAGATTAGGGATAAAGACATTCTCATACACATGAGCAATTTTCTATTTTTATCGTCCCCTCTCTCACACTTTTAAAATTAGTTTCACAACACGTTATCAACACAAAATGTCTCTGCGAGAAAGATAGGATCCCAAAGGAAACTAAACCACCCAGTATGAAATTGAAGTGCAGAGGATTCTAGATTTTCACAGTGTTGTCTAAAGCATGCCAGAGGCTTTCATTGATCTCGATCACATATATCAGCTGCAAACGTGTATGCAAGGATAGACGTGCCTAACAGAGGTCAAGTTAACGTGGAGCAAGGATGTGTATGTTGGTTATTTAGTTTGAGAAGAGATACTCTCTGAATCTCTTCCACCAAAGCCACTGGATCAAGTGATTTGAGCCTTTCAAATTTTATTCAACGGTCCACCTATTTTGACCCCTTAAAAACTATAATAATTTTTGGTCGTTGGATGAAAATTGAAAAGCTTGAATCACTTGATCCGGTGGCCTTGGTGGAAGAGATCAGGAGATGATCTCTTCTCATTTAGTTTATTTTATCAAAGATTCAAAACTATATTTATTATCATTTAAAATAATAAATATAAAGAGTCATGTCTAATGGAGATAATCATGTCTTTTACAAAAGGGTAATGCTATAGAAGCTAAATTTTTAAACTAAATTTTGTGAACCAAATGATGTGATTGTTGATGGTCGGATTATTATTTAAGTGTTGATTAACGTGTTTATTTCTTATTAGTAAAACGTGATTTAGTTTGCAAATTTGGTTTAAAATTTTGGTCTACCTAAAAGGCTAGAATCACCATTTACAAAAGGGTGTAGAGAGTTTTATAAATAGGAAACTCCTCAAACATAAAATAGATGTTCAATTATTTTCTTTCTCTCCCTACTATAGTACTCATCTATATTCCTTATTATTTTCCTACTCATCTTTATCATTAATAAGCAATTCATCACTAATTGGCACCTCGTTTAATGTAATCGTGCGTATGGATCAGACACTCTATGAGATTCAAAGGTTGTATCGTGAAGTTGTATATAGCCATTATAATCTACACGTAGGGAGGCATCTACATCTTTAGAACAATGACAACACATCTCTCTTGATACCACAAGTTAAACTATCTCTTGATACCACACGGGCAGTTAGCCAATCACATGGTCATGTTGGGCAGTAGGTACATTGGCGGTTAGCCACTCACATGCCCCACCTTGAAGCGTGGGAGACCCGTTAGTTCGAAGGATTGTATCCCCAGAAGAGGAAGCAAACAACACATACTAGTCAAACTAGTTTGGATCCTATCAATGTCTTATTTGATCCATCGCATGAAATTCTTCTAAATTATGGTAGAGTATTGGAAGAGAAACAATCTTATTCCGAGAATTGAGAGATTTCATCCACTATACTAGCTTGGATGTGGTTTGGAACTAGAATGAGGTTATCATCGATGATGCATTTGCATTTGCACATTGCAGTAGATATTAAAATTTTGATTAGCGATGAAGTCAAATTCATTCCGTTGACGAATGTCATGTAGAACTGATTAGCCAAAATGGAAGGAAGAAATTCAAGTTGAATTTGATTCCTTAGCAAAGGGTTAAGTGTTTTGACTTGTAGTTCCAACTCTATCTAGTGTGAAGCTTGTTGGCTACAAGTGGGTGTTCGTAAGAAAGCGTAATGAGAATAATGAAATAGTGCGTTACAAAGCACGCCTTGTAGCATAAGGTTTCTCTCAACGCCCTGAAATTGACTATGAGGAGACTTATTCCCCCAAAATGGACGTCACAATTCTGCTACCTTGTCGATCTGATAGTTTTCAAAAGACTGAATAGTAGCTCATGGACATGGTCAAAACTTATCTATATGAGGACCTAGATACAAATATTTATATGAAAGTTCGTAAAGGACTTGTATTGACTGGATAAAATAGTTCTTGACCACGAACACTATCTATTAGATTGAGACATTCACTTTACGTATTGAAGCAATGTCAATTTCATTTAATATAGAGGTGATACCTATAACGATTTAGTATCTTTAGTATTACCCATCATAATGAAAATGTGAGTTTTCGTATACAGTTGTAGCATACATTATGATTTAAGAGTTTTAGACGTGTTAAAGAAGAAGTATGAAGGGAATGCTTCTATATTAAATGTAGAAATAAATATAGCTAGAATTTAGATTTTGTATATATTTAGCGACAAATCTACTTAGGGAGAGCAGTTGGTACGGGATACTTTAGAGGTTGAGAACAAAAGCTTGTAAATGTCCTGCATCTCTAGGGACTCTTCAAATGTCTCGTACGGTCCATATGGAACCTTTTTGTGTCCACTAAGTGTTCTATGAAAAAGTTATTCAACATATCTCGATAGCACTTGGTAGGATGACATGCACACTAAATGCTTGACGAAATACCCAACTAAAATCTTTATAAAAAAATAATGCACTATTTTTGTATAAAAACAAATATTTAATTTTACGATAGAATCCCAAAAATTAGAATTCTAAACCAGGCACTATTTTTATTGAACCCATCACAATATGTGAAATTGAATATATGCCTTGTTTGCGCAGCAGATGGAGAGGAAGAGAGCCCAAATTCTCTCGGTTGCCAAGAATGAGTTGGTTCTTTGCTTACTACGTTGCTTCGCAAGCTACTTTACGTAACTCGATGATGGATAATCTCCGCAATTTTGCTTGACAACAATGCCAAGTGAACTGGTATTTGCTGGGCTAATTACTAATTTGCCCCATATTCTTTCGGTCACACGTATTATATTTGTGTTTAGTTCGATACCTAGTCAGTAACTGATTTATTGACATTGTACGCTCTAATCTAGTTGCCAGTCCCTCCCGTTAGATGTAAAATATCATTGTATACAAAATAAATAAGGGACAAGGCCAATTTTTAAAGCAAATTGTATATAACTCTCTATGTACATATACATGTTAATTTTCCAAGGTAAAACAGTTAGAACAATTTCATTAGTAATCATCTTATCATTCCTATTTTTGACGGGAGAAAAGAACTTATATAAAACGAGTTCACCGTTACATTTCATCTTTTGTCCAATAATTCATTGTCATGTGTACGTTTCTTTCACATGAATATATTATTGAATCAAGATGTTATGTGACGGTGAACTCATTCTATATCAGTTGCTCTCTTGATGAGGACCCGACAATTTTATTTAGGTTAGCATTTGAGATAGACAAGTGCTTGGTAAAGATTCCCAAATCTGTAAACCAATGCTTACTCAACATTTATATCTTACATGTGTGAGTATATGTTGCCAATTAATCTCTTTCCTGTGTCCCACTTGCCACTCAACAAGCTGTCCATAATCTCATGAACCTTTTTCTAATTATGCTTTCGGCTTTGTTCTTCTATTCTCCCCTAATGACGTCCAACTAAATGACCATGATTATTACCTTTTGATATAGATGGGTCGGGCTCCCTCAGTTTGGTCGTGAAGTGACCGAGACGGTCCTATTCATCAGAGTTTTCAGGTTAAATCCCGAGCTTGGAGAATTCAGCCTTCACGTTCGAGAGATCAGAAACTTAAAGCAAGTTCTACTTGATTATGGTCACAGACATGATGAAATTTTTCATAACCTCTTTGAACTCGAAAGTGATAGATTACTGTAATTTGCTACTAGTTATGTCCCTTTAAAAAAAAAAAAAAAAAAAACCAAGTGTTCTCGGATTGAATTCTGACCATCTCCGCGGCCTTGGGGTCCGAGGTTTATCAGAGCTGAATCCTTGACGCCATGTTTTGAATGACAAACCTAATACTCATGTACAATCATTGACCAGTGCGTAACTTAACGAAAATCACACTTTTCATATTAAATATAGGAATATGCTATCCACACATTTTATTTTACTTCTCACACAACCTTGATAATTTATGTCTGTTGATCTTCTTCAATTCATCTGATCCGACGATCGAAAATTAAAAAAATATGTAAAAAGTAAAATGAGATATATAAATTTTACAATCCTAAATATATTAAATATGTCGTGTATAAAAATAAATAACTCAGGTACTCGTTAATAATTAATTTTGATGCCAATCAAACGTCACCGTTACCATGTTTTATAAATTTTGCACTCTCTGACAAAATCCTTATCTGGAAGTTAACCGAAATGAATACAGCATCAGCAAAACTGCCTTGCTGTGTGTATTGATATGCTAAATTTAGTTTACTCCGCTCCGTTATTTATTGCAGATGACGTCATCATCTTGTCTTTGAGTCACTAGTCTCTAGGGATGGCAACGGTTCGGGTTGGGGACGGAAAAGCAATATCCATCCCCATAACCACAAAAATTAGCCATACCCATAACCGTAAAATAACCAATCGGGGATTATCCATAACCATATCCATCGGGTAACAGATTTTCAATCGGTTATCGGTTATATCCATTTAATCATACACGAACGAAAATCTAAACACAGAGTCATAGATCAACGAACTGAAAACCAACCAAAAAAAAAAAAACTGACCTTAAAACAAAGAACAATACACAGAACAGAGAGATGCTGCATCAACAAAATGAAAGAAAATGACAGAGAATGAAACAAATAAAGGAACCCCCAAAACCTGACCAAACAGTGCAACAAAATCCAGATATAATTCACAGCAAAAAGGCTGAAATGATGAAAATATATGCTAACAGTAAAGAATCCAGCCACTCATCCGACATCCAATTACAACAAACATAACAATATATTGACGACAAAAGAACGAGATATATGCAATTTGCTTCTAGTTCCGCCAAGGCTGCCATCATCATTATTTCATGATGCTCCTGCAGCTCCTCCTTCACACCCATCAATGGAGCATGAATCCTACATTATTAAGAAAATGACGAAATAGTTAATATGAATCGTTGTACATATATAATCTACAAAGAAGATATTTATATACATATAATATAATTGCCAATACTTACCTCATCCATATCCATTTCTTCAAAATAAGTGCAGCAACCAACGTGTGCATTAGAACAAGAAGCTAGTTGTGAAACATGAAATTGAAGACTTAAATTAGTTCTAAAAACTGAATGCATACTAATTAATTAAGTTTGAAAAATAAGTTCGAAATTAAGATTAAAGAACATGCACAGCATCACAAATATAAGATGAAAATAAATTAATACTTTGGAGTACCTTGAATTTCTTTCCACAACCAATTTTGGGCGCACATTAAGGCTTCCAATGTCTTTGGATGAAGTCTACTACGGTGTGGACTTACAAATCTCCCACTAGTACTGAAAGCTGATTCGGAAGCAACTGTAGATATAGGAATAGCTAATATATCTCTTGCCAAAGCACTTAAGATAGGATATTTAGTCCCATTTGATTTCCACCAGCCCAAAATATCAAAATCAGATGTTCTAGGCAAAACAGCCTCATCCAAATAGTGATCTAATTCTGACTTTTCATTATCAGTACTTACAGTACTAGAAACAAACAAGTCAAAGTTATCCATTAAAGGATTCATCTCTTCAAAGTCAGATTGATTCAAATGAGATGAAGTGAATGATGGCTGATGACCCATGTTAGAACTATGATTAGATCCACACTCTTTTATCAAATCATAACAATATTTGCGAATCTTATCAATTTCATTCGAAGCATATTGCCCATACATAAGCGGAAAGAAATACTCAATTAGCCTCATCTTGAATCTTGGATCCAATACAGTAGCTACAACCATTATTCCATGAATCACACTCCAATATTTATCAAATTTCTCAATCATACTTCTTGCCATATTTTTTATTTCATCGCGTCTAGAGGTAAGCCACCGAGTTAGCGACAACCTGATCTCACAAATCTTTGGAAAATAAAGATTGGCTGTAGGGTACTTAGTTCCAGAAAACAACTCGGAGACATTATAAAACAACTTTAACTTCTCACAAATCTCTCTTGCCATCTCCCAATCTCTATCATCAGGCAAACACTTATATTGTGACTCTTGTTGTTTCAAACGAGGGAAAACATCCTTGTAAATCAAAGCAGATTGAATCATTAAAAAGGTGGAATTCCACCGAGTTTTACAATCAAGCACCATTTTCTTAGTGCCTGGAAGCTTCAACTGACGTGCTGCTTCCTCAAAATTTTCCTCTCTTTTTTGTGTTGCTGTCCAATAAACAACACTCTCACGAATTTTCTCAATACCACCACCAATCACTTCGAGACCATCCTTCACAATTAAGTTTAATATATGTGCACAACAACGCATGTGAAAGAACCCTCCACCCAACAAAAGTGAACTACCAGAAAGTTTTTCAAGAATAAGATCAATCATTTTATCATTTGTAGTGCAATTATCTACTGTTAAGGTAGAAAGCTTACGATCGAGGTTCCAATCTAGCAAGCACTCCATCAAAACATCTGAAAGTGTCTCGGCGGTATGCGGACAAGGCACATAAATAAATCTGAAAAAATTACAATAAAGATGGTTACAATAAACAATCTGAAATATAAATCTAAAGCTAGACAACAATTAAATAGAAGTTAAAGTATTAAAAATATCACCTTATTATTCGGCTCTGCAACGTCCAAGAGTCATCAATAAAATGAGATGTTATTACCATAAATCCTCTGTTCTGATTACTTGTAGTCCACATATCAGTAGTTATGGCAATTCTACTCTTATTTTCATCCAACAATTGCATTGTTTTCAAACGCTCATAATCATATATTTTGAGGATATCACTCTTGATTGTGTTTCTTGAAACAAACTTAAACAACGGTTGGACAAGACTCATGAAGTTTCTAAATCCAACATGCTCAACCATGGAAAGAGGATACTCATGCAATATTATCATTTGGGCGAGAGCTCTCCTTGCACTTTCTTGGTCAAATGTATACAACTCTTACTTTCCCATCTCCTACTTTTTGGGTTAGTGTTTGCTTCAATTTTTTTTGTCTCCGACGTGGACATATCTTCACATGATGCCTCAAATGGCTGGTTCCATTTCCAGTGTTCCCACCAAGCTTCTTGCTACAATAATTACATATTGCTTTCATCACCCCATCAACTAGTGTTCTTGTGTAATGTTGCCACACCAAACTGCGAAGTCTCGAATTATTACCTTCACCATCATCACCCCCAGGTTCCTCAATCTCACCAGCGACCTCATTTGGAGTTGGTATATCTTGGGGCTGAGCAATTTGACTTGGTATTTCTTGTTGCACAACACTTGGATGCAATGTAGGTGCTAGATTACAATTAGTTGGGGTACATATTGTTTCTTCTTGAGACTTAAATTTTCTTTTAGACATTTTGATTGCTGCAAACACAACCAAATCCATTAATATGTAAACAAAGATATGGTATAATACTGAAATTGAGTCAATTAACATGTAAACTAAATATATAACAATAAACAAGAAGACAATTATTGATTTAACAAGCAAAACCAATACCCATTTAATCATACACCAACGAAAAATCTAAACACAAGAGTCACAAATTAACGAACTAAAAACCCACAAAAAGAACCAAAAAAAAAGAAGAAGAAACTGACCTTAAAACAAAGAACAATACACAGAACGGAGAGATCAGAGATGCATCCCCAACAGTAGAGAATCGAATTAAAAATTGAACATAGCTCAAAAACACTTACCCTTCAACGTTTGGAGCCTTAGAAAACTTTATGATGTTCACGCAAATATTTTTAGGTCTAAATGCATCCACCTATCCTGCAAACCAAAAATGGAAATGCATTAACACAAATGCCAAAACCGATTTCTAAGATTTAGTATTCTCTTTACCCTTGCAACCAAAAAACAAAAATTGCAGAAAAATGAGCAAGAAGCTAAAGCAGAAAAAATCATATTTTCAACCACCAAAACCCAATACCCATTTAACCTGAGATTTCAGTGTTTTCTTTACCCTTGCAACTCAAAACAAAAAATCCCATGAAAATGAGCAAGAAGCATAAGCAAGAAAAAAACATATTTTCAACCACCAAAACCCAATACCCATTTAATCATACACGAACGAAAATCTAAACACAGAGTCATAGATCAACGAACTGAAAACCAACCAAAAAAAAAAAAAACTGACCTTAAAACAAAGAACAATACACAGAACAGAGAGATGCTGCATCAACAAAATGAAAGAAAATGACAGAGAATGAAACAAATAAAGGAACCCCCAAAACCTGACCAAACAGTGCAACAAAATCCGGATATAATTCACAGCAAAAAGGCTGAAATGATGAAAATATATGCTAACAGTAAAGAATCCAATAAAAAAAAGAACTTAGCTTTCGAAATCCAGCCACATCCGACACGCAAAAGGGAACGGACGATCCAGAGTGATTCATGGACTGACACTGAGGGAGTCCCGGAGTCGACGAGGGACCTTACTCGTCTCTGTTCACCATCCCAACCCCTCCCTCTCTGTTTCTCTCCCTATTATCCGGACTACCACTCTCTCTTCTCTTTCTCTCACTGTCACTCTCTTTTTCTCTCACCCGTGCCAGGATCGGCGGCATGCATGGCCTTACCTGCGCAGCTGCGCCCAAGAAAGAAGATTCAATTCAAGTCCTAATCTGAAAGACTGAAACCCTATGATAAAAAGATGATTCTAGTTCTACCCCTCTAACTCATCATCCTCACCGTAGGATCTGAAGATGAGATGGACAATCATGTCATTTTACACAACTGCTAAATCAGTGAATCCTGGACCCGGTTGCAAAATTGAATTTTTAAGAATTAATTGAATAAAATATAATATATATCAAATATATATATATATATAAAATATTCGGTTCGGATTCGGGTACGGATATGGATTGGATACCCCTATAACCATATCCAAACCCATAACCAAATAAAGTTCACGGTTTTTCCCCATATCCAAACCATACCCGAATTTTCATATCCAAACCTAATCCATTTGGGCGGTTATCCACGGGTATCGGGTTTCACGGTTAAAATTGCCATCCCTAAGTCTCCTCCACAACCACATGCAGGTTTTATTAGGGCACGATGGCCTTTTCCAGACGTGAGGATCATGCACATGGATATATGGATATACGGTAATACCTATGACAAATGTTAAGAAGATTTTTTTATAATTTATTATCTGTCATTTTACAGTTTAACGTTAGTTTTTGTGTCAATATTATAAAATATTATGCTAAAAATTTGAGGTGACAGAAAGTATATCGAGAGTACTTTTAAGAGGGTATCCTTTGTATGTCTTGAAAATATAGAGAAATGTTTAAATGGTTCTTAAAAGTGGGACTCAGTGCCACCTCATTTTTTGGTACAATGTTTTAGAGAAATATTAAGCAAATTCACTTAAAAGTGAGATTTTTCATGAACTTTCTGACATATCATGTTTTTGACACAATATTTTATAATATTGACACGGAAATTAACATTAACATATGAGATAACAAAAAATCCATAAAAAGTCTCATTTTAAAAGTCTCCTTAAAATTTATCTTTTATAATATTATTACAAGAATTAATAAAAAAATCTTCTTAACATTCCTCTATATGGTCATGATTAATATGATGGCTTGGGTGGAAAACCAAGTTAAGCTTCTCTTGATATTGCAACTTGCAAGTTAGAAAAATGCAGTCAAATACTTACGGCTTGTTGGCTTTTTGCAACTTGCAGAGTTTGATTGGCAGGCAAAAGTTCGTTGAATGTGTAACTTGTGCAAGCACGTTAGCCAAAGATAAAAATTTATCTAACCAAACGGTTGGTGGTGGAAATGATTTTCACACACTTTTATTCGTTTTTGTTTTTTAAATTTGCTTTGCTTTAGTATTTTCTATAAAAAAGAAGAAAATAACTTACAGCGAGGATTGTCTACGACAAATCACCCTAATTGGGTATATGTCACATGAACTTCATGCAAAGTGTTATATAACAAGAATGAGTGTGTATATTGCACCACCCTATAAGTACAAGGGCGGATCTGTGATACCACTTGTTTGCATAATTTTTTACACACGTTTTTGTAATGTATTTAAGAATTTGAACTATCGCTACTCAGTATTACGGTCTGGTGGTATTCCTCTTCGCTTAGAAGTGAGAGGTCTTAGGTTCGAATCTCGTGGATGGCGAATTCGATACCAAATTAGGTTGCCAATTGTGTGGCTTAGCCGAACTCCCATCCTCCTAATGTAAAAATATCAATGTATTAAAAAAAGAAATCTAACCGTCTATCTTTTAGAGCATTATTCATAGACCATCCTTACAAAAAAAATTAGACAAATCGAAAATCATTAAGACATTAATTTATAGTGAAGAAAATGGACGAATATGGTTCTACCAGTAAACCCTAAACTCTTAGATATGATTTCAGATTTGAGTGATTTTTTATAGACACGATCTTTAAGGAAAAACATAAAAGATAGATAGTTCGGATCATTGAAATACAAAACCAAACGATCTTTACAAAAATGTGTGTAAAAATTTGTGTAAAAAAGTAGTACCACATATCGGTCCCATATGTGTGTGTGTGTATATATATATATTATGTAGGGAGCATTTGAAGGGGTATTTTATGCTGGAGGTCCAAGAAAAGGAAACTTGGAAACCAAGCTGCAGGAAGACAACATCGGATTCCCCTCCTAAATGTCTTGCTTAACCCACTTTACTACTCCACTTATCAATGTCTCCTCAGTCGGATCACGTCAACAACTTGTACCTATTTTTTCTAGGAGGGTTTTCTATTTATTTTTTATAAAATATTATGTATATATATTTTCTGAACAAATAATATTATTTACATAAATAAGGAACCAGAATGTATTTTTATATCTGGAATAATTGGTATGTCTTTTTATATATGTTTACAAAATTAATTTAATGATTTGCTTATAATGAAAGTAAAATACCACCACAACTTACTTTATGTGGAAGACACAATCACAATATTTACCATCACATCGAATTAAAAAAAAAAAATTCTAGTTTGATATTTAAATGTGTAATGCTATGCCTAAAGCTTAAGGATTTAACCGATTAGAAGGCTCGTTGTTCGCATACTTATTCCTTTTTTTCGTTCTCAAATTTTAAATTCTTTTTATTTATAATAAGTAAGCATTACAAAATATTATTCGTGAGATTTTGAATTTTCTCTGTTTGTTAAACTTATCATTCTATTAGATCTTATGATTCAAGAAAATTGTGGCTATCCATCATTCGATCTTAATTCAACAGTAGGTGATCATTTAACTTTGGTAATTGTTACCTTTGTCTTCATTGTTGAATTAATGTCGAGGTCGGGAGAAGGGTGAAAATTGTTTGACCCACTAAAACTCTTCCAACCCATTTCAATTGTAACATTCCACATTGCAAAGGGAAATTGATTTTGTAAGCCTTATATGTATATTTTCATCTCTACCTAGCACAAGGCCTTTTGGGAACTCACTGGCTTCGGGTTCCATCGGAACTCCGAAGTTAAGCGAGTTCGGGCGATAGCATTCCCATTATGGTTGACCCACTGAGAAGTTCTTGTGTGAGTTCCCAGAAACAAAACAGTGTGGGAGTGATCAAGTCCCAAAACGGACAATATCGTGCTACGGTGAGTCGAACCGGGTATGTGGTGCGGGTTCGGGTCGGGATGTGACATCACTCACCTAGGCTAAAATCGACTAGCCTAACGCTAGGCCATGTGATGCAAGGTGGCGTGCTACAATTAAAAACGTAATGAAAAATACAAAAAATTATAAAAAATCATAAAATTGAATTAAAAATACAATACAAAAAAAAAAAAAAATCTATAAACACATTATTCCACCTTATACCACATTTTAGTATTTTCAAATACTTTCAACTAATTTTTTATTATCATCTAAAATTAAAAATAAAATATTTTTATTAATATTTTAATACAAAATGCTTGAGCTATTCAGTTTAAAAGTTGTTTTTGGTTCAACTACGTGAGACTCTCACCCAATAAATACCCAAAGCCGAAGCAAAAACCCAATTTTGATAAGGGAACTTTAACGAAAAGCACCCGGTACTGTTCACTTTAACGAAAAACCATATTTTTACACTAAAAAGTCAATCCTGGTACTATTCACTTTACCCTTTATTTTGTCCTTATCATTAAAACTCAAAGTTTTCAAGACCTTTTCATTAGTTTTCCTTTTTGATAAGGGAACTTTAACGAAAAGCACCCGGTACTGTTCACTTTAACGAAAAACCATATTTTTACACTAAAAAGTCAATCCTGGTACTATTCACTTTACCCTTTATTTTGCCTTAAAGATGGCTCATAGCATAGAGTCGTAAACAAATAGTCTTTTATTTTTTTATTTTTAAGTTTATTCCAAAAAATGTAAAACAGAACAAAAAAAAAAACAAAATAAAAAAAAAAACATTGCCATTATCCGATCTCTTTCTCTCTCCTCATATCTCCCCCGGTTTTCTGTCGATTTCTCGGTGGTTTTCCCCTTCAAAAACCCTAAAAATCCCTCCTTTAATCCTCTGTACAAATTATTTCCATTCAATTCCTACCCATTCTTTTTTTTTTTCAAAATTCAAGAAAATCCCATTATTTTTTAATCTCTAAATTTTTTTATTTTTTCCGTTGTAGGAGTATAAAGAACCCCTCATTCTTCAGCAAAATTGTACATTTGTTCACGGTGTTTTTTCGAATTTCAGCTTCTGGGCATTAAAGATAAAGTCCCTTTGGTGTTCTTTCTTTGTATTTGGAAGCAGTTACGAGTTTCTTTGTTTTTTATTGAGTAGAAGACGTGGAATCAGAGGCGAAGGCCCTGTGTTCCCTATTTATTTCGATTTGGGGGTTTTAAATTTTGGGTTTTTGTGAAAATTCGGATGCTTTTTGGTGTAAGAAGGAGATGGAGACACTTGGGACCTAAAGCTTGTGAATTTGGGGCTGTTTCTTATTTGGGTCTTGCCTTATAATCAAAGGGAAACAGCTCTGGGGTTATGATTAAGGCAGTTTTCGAAGAATCATCGGTTTTCGTGATTTGGGTATTGACTAGTTTGATCTCTCTGGTTCTGGGGATGAGGAATGATGGCGGTCAGAAGCAGCAGCAGGGTGGTGTGCCTCGCCCAGCTCGGTCCAACAGCTTCATTCCTAACTCTTTTCGGGCCATTTCGAGCTACTTGAGGATCGTTTCGTCCGGTGCTTCAACTGTTGCGAGGTCCGCGGCTTCGGTGGCTTCCTCGATTGTGGATAGGGATGATGATACCAACCATGATCAGGTATGAGTTGCAGAATCTTGGTTTCTTTATTTGAAATTTTAGCACTTTGTTGGAAAATTAGTTTTGAAGTGTAGAATTCAGTTCATTTGTTGTGTATATGTACAACTATCTGTTGTGTAGATGTTGCTACCTTTAGTGAATAGATTGATTAAATTTACTGTTATGAAAATTTTGGAATAAAGTATGGATTCTGGATTCAGTGTAAATCGTTTACTTTTATGAATACAAGCTTTGAAATGCAGATTGAATGTAGACTAATATGTGCAGTATTTAAGTTTCCAAAATTGTTTGCTGTGAATACATAATTTGAATATGTTGCATCTGAAACTTTGAACCTGAAAGAGAATGCAAAAGCTGTCTGTAGATGATGAAAATTGTTTAGGGAAGTGGTGGTTATTTACCTAACTAATCGAAGTTGATGAAAATTGTTTAAGAAAGCTTGATGTGGAAGCTGATTGAATTAGGATGGTATTAGTGTTTATACTAGTTGTGGAAAGGAGAAGTTGCGATTAGTTGGAAGAGTGATTGTAGTGGTCGAGGTTATTATGCATGCATCGTAAGATTTGATTCTTGTTGATGCAATATTTTTTGAAGGATTTTGTCGGTTTCATGTTGGGATACTAGATAATCTAGTGGATTATTTTGTATATTTATTGCAAGATTTGATTCTTGTTGACGCAGTTTTTTTAATAGAATTTTGTTGTTTTGGTGTCGGGATACTGGCAGTTTGGGGTCATAGGTAGTTCAGAACTTCAGATGGGGTGTTCGCAACAGGCTAATGTGACTTTTCGCTTATTTAATGTCGGATAGCATAGTTGTTTTGATCGGTCAGTTGCGTAATTGAGGCTCTACATGTGTTATCTTTCGAATCAATATTTTGATATACATAAGCCTCATGGCCGGTGTGGTGCGTAGCGTACCTTTTGTCGGATTTGTGCTATATATTCCACGTGTTTGATTTTAAATGATATTAGTTTTCTATTTTTTAAGCTTTTTTCATTGCAATTAAAAATTTTAATTTGGAAATATTTGGTGTTCTATTTAGCTTTGATTGTGTGACTTCTATTAAATCATGTTTTCCATCTTGGTTGTGACAAATGTGTGTAAATCATGTCAGATATAAAGGAAACTTTTTTGAGTATGTCTGTTACAAGTGCATGCCCTGATTTCCAGATTCAATTGAAAACATTTGGTTAAGCGCTTATTTGTTTATTCATTGATATAAAGGAAACTTTTTTGAGTATGTCTGTTACAAGTGCACGCCCTGATTTCCAGATTCAATTGAAAACATTTGGTTAAGCGCTTATTTGTTTATTTATTGTTAGATTGGTAGCATTGGGACGTTTCCGTATCATGCATGCCTTGATGCTACAGGAACTATACATTCCGGTTAACAACTTTAGCTCGACCTTAATATTACTATATAAAGGAGTTGCTAGAAAGTGCTAGAAAGTATTTCAGGCATGGTAAGAAGCTGGCTTTGATGACATGTTTTCTGTTGGCATTTACAGAATACAGTCATAACTAATCTGTTGAATTGGACTGTGGGTTTTTGCGACTTAAATGGTGTGACATTATAATTGTCATGTCATTTTTAAAAGATATTGTGCAACTAGCAAGAGGTCGCACTTGGTGCGATGGCAAGTGCCTTCGCCCATGAGCGGTAGGTCTCGGGTTCGAGACTTGGGAGCAGCCTCTCCATAAATGGGGGTAAGGCTAGCCGACATTCACCTCTCCCAGACCCTGCGTAAAGCGGGAGCCTTGTGCACTGGGTACGACCTTTTTATTGTGCAACTAGCACTGACGTTTAGTGATTGGTGTAGTTGAACTTGTGACAAGTATATAGATAATTTAATTTTATTGTAAACTAGATTTCATAATTTAATTCATGTAGTGACTAATTATTTCAGTAGAAATGGAATTCATCCCGAACTGATCATTCCTTTAACAGTAACATTGATTGGAAAATTTCATTTTAAGACGGCGATAATTGCAGCCAAACAGAGCCTCTATTTATTTTGTTCAAGTAAACGATTTGTTTTACAAAAATCAAGCCTTTCTGATGAGGACACATTTTATGATTTTCTTTTTGGAAACATTATGATGAAGATGGCATACATATTTCTTACAAGGTGAAATAATGATTCACTGATGGAAGAGGTTTTGGGCGTTATACTTATACTGAATCGAGTCTAGAAAACATAATACTAACAGGATTTTACTCATTATTTTTGTGCAATGCTACTTTGGGAACAAGAAAGCAGTGGCATAATGAAAATATTTGATGCAAATTGCAGTGCCTTTTTGCAGGTTCAACACCCAAATAATTACTTATTTCACTTCAAACATGCCCTTGCACTAGAACTTTGAAGGAGCAATTGAGCTGCAATTGTTAAGAAGTTTCGTGATTCTATAATATATATATATATATATATATATATATATATATAACAAGTTAGAAAGTTTAATTTAAATATACGAACAATACATGAGTACCTAAATGGGGGTCTGTAATTGATTGGAAATTTTAGCTTTTTGTTTAGATGTTAGAAGTGGTAAAATGGTATTTGTTGAGAATTCTTACCATTCAGCAGGGATATTCTGATACATATTTTTCATTCTTGAATTTGATGTTAGTCCATCAAGGTCTCTCTCTCTCCCAACCTTTTTTCCGCCAAAGGTTATTTTAAAGAAAATTATGTAAAGCCTAAGAGTGGGTGTTAATTATCAACATTCAGGTTGATGACTCTTTATCTCGTTGTTTTCTGTAAATTTCCTCCTTTTGTTTTAAACTAAACTTGGTTTTCTTACCTTCTTCCTGTAGCTGCTTGTTTCATTGAACATTATGCTATTACTTACTTCTAATGTTGATGTACAAATGATTTAAGTTTTTCTCTTTGCTTCTGGATTTTTAAAAGTAGTAGACTTGGATTTGACTTTTCATTTTTCTTTGGAATAAATAAAGGTAAACTGGGCTGGCTTTGACAATTTAGAAGGTGAGGGGAATCTCACTCGTCAAGTTCTCCTTCTGGGTTACCGTTCTGGATTTCAGGTTTGGGATGTTGAAGAAGCAGATAATGTCCGCGACCTGGTTTCCAGATATGATGGTCCTGTCTCATTCATGCAAATGCTACCTAAACCCATAGCTTCAAAGAGATCAGAAGACAATTTTGAAGAAAGCCGTCCATTGCTGGTAGTTTGTGCTGACGGGTCCATTTCTGTTGGTAATACCATACAGGATGGTACTGCCACTCCTCGCAATGGTATTACTGCAAACAGCCATGACACAATGAACAGCAGTTTTGTGCCTACTGTCGTTCGGTTTTATTCTCTGAAATCTCAATCTTATGTTCATGTTCTAAAGTTCAGATCAGTTGTTTATTCTTTAAAATGCAGTTCTCGAGTTGTTGCTATTTCTCTAGCAGCTCAGGTATATACCTGTTTATGTAAAGTTTCTCCATTATTTCTTATCTTCTGCTTAACCAGTGTTTGAGTATCTAGTCTTGCGTATTGCAGATACACTGTTTTGATGCCATGACATTTGAGAGAGAATATACCATTCTTACCAACCCGATAGTTATGGGATTTCCTGGTTCTGGAGGTATTGGTTGTGGACCTCTTGCATTAGGCAATAGATGGCTGGCTTATAGTGGAAGTCCTGTTGCTGTATCTAATTCTGGGCGTGTCAGTCCACAGCATCTGGAACCTTCTGCAAGTATTTCTGGTTTTCCTTCAAATGGAAGCCTGGTTGCTCACTATGCAAAAGAGTCAAGCAAGCAACTAGCTGCTGGGATTGTAACCCTGGGAGACATGGGTTATAAGAAGCTGTCCCGGTACTGCTCTGAGCTTATACCTGATAGTAATACTTCTCTTCAATCACCCAATCCTGTGTGGAAAGTCAACGGTACTGTCAATGGCCAGTCCACAGACACTGATAATGTTGGAATGGTATGGTACATATTGTTGACCTCAATTCTGCTTTCACCTGTAGTTGTAGTTTTCACTTTCTCTTTTAGAATATCATATAATGAGTGAATTACCTTTCTAGCTTTGCATGAGTAAATGCATGTACATGCTTTATTTATTGTGTTTTGTACCAAATAAGTTTGTTATAAGGGTAAGTGATACTGTTCTGATTGTTTCATGCGTTATTTGGGTCACCTGTGCTTATCATGTTCTTTGGTTTGTCAGGTCATTGTCAGAGATATTGTCAGTAAGGCTGTTATTGCGCAGTTCAGGGCGCACACGAGTCCTATTTCTGCGATACGCTTTGATCCTAGTGGCACCCTTTTAGTGACTGCATCAACTCAGGGGCATAACATCAATGTTTTTAAGATAATCCCTGGGAGCTCTCCTTCAACTGATGGTGGTGCATCATATGTACATCTTTACAGGCTGCAACGTGGATTAACAAATGCAGTAAAAGCTATTCTCTTGGTTTGGGATTCCTTGTTGGGTACACCATTTGTTGCAACAATCACATGTTTTATTTTAATTTCCTCCTTTTTCGTTTTTCTGTTTTCCAGATCATACAGGACATCAGTTTTAGTGATGACAGCAACTGGATCATGGTTAGTTCCTCTAGGGGGACAAGCCATCTGTTTGCAATAAATCCTTGGGGAGGATCAGTAAATCTCCCAACTGCCGATGCTGGTTTTACTACCAAAAGTACAGGATTGGGGGTTACAACTAGATCGTCAGTTCGTTGGCTAGGTTTGCAAACGCCTAATCAGCAAAGCCTTTGCTCAGCTGGTCCCCCGGTTACCCTCTCTGTTGTTGGTAGAATAAGAAATGGAAATAATAGTTGGAGAGGCACTGTAACTGGTGCTGCAGCCGCTGCAACAGGCAAGATGAGTTCCCTTTCTGGGGCAGTTGCTTCTTCATTCCACAATTGCAAAGGCAAAGCTTATTATGTGGATCGCAACTCTTCGAAGGCTAAGTACCACCTCTTGGTTTTTTCCCCTTCTGGTTCCATGATACAATATGCATTGCGAATATCAAATGGTCTAGATTTGACAGCTGTGGCTGGATTGAACAGTGCTTATGAGTCAGGCCTGGAGGGTGATACAAGATTAGTAGTTGAAGCTATCCGGAAGTGGAATGTATGTCAAAAGCAAAACCGAAGGGAACGTGATGATACTTCTGACATATATGGTGAGAATGTAAATTTCGACAACAATAAGATATATCCCGAAGGGAAGAAGAAGGGAAACACCATTTACCCTGAAGCTTGCATTACTCTCCCAAAAGCAAAGATCAGTTCTGAGGAAGAACATCAGTTGTATATTTCAGAAGCCGAACTGCAGATGCATGACGCACGGAGTCCAGTGTGGGCAAAACCTGAGGTATTTCTTTTGAGTATTGGAGAAATCCAAAACTGCAGTTATGCATGTTTTTCACACAAATTATGTGTTTGTGATGTTTAACATGCTCTTTGCTTTTGTAAAATGATTTGCCAGCTATACTTTCAGTCAATGATCATGGAAGGTGTCAAAATGGATGATGAAACCACTTCAGGAGGGGAAATTGAGATCGAGAGGATTCCTACTCGCATGATTGAAGCAAGATCAAAGGACTTGGTACCAGTTTTTGAATATCTTCAAACTCCCATATTTCAACAAACAAGGTGAGCTGAGCTTGTAAGCCTTGTATGCACCCACTTATTTACCAGTTCCTGGTCATGTAACTGTTGCTTATATTCACATGCTCTCTGCATATCTTTATGTATGTTTACCCATGACAGCATGGAGTGCTTGTGTTCTTGTATATCAATTACCATCTTCTCTTATGCAGGGTTGCTTCTGTAGATAGCAATTTTAGCCGGCAACTTTCGCGTCAGAGGTTTGGTATATCTGAAAATGGTGGGCGTTCATGCAGAAACAGTTCAAGCTCTCTTGACACCATGACTGAAAGTGGTGCTGGAGTGGCAGAACTTACTAATGGGATTGGAGTAACTGGACGGGGTGGTTCTCAGATGCCCACCGAAAGCATGGGCTTTGTAAATAACAATGACAGCCCAAAGACAGAGACTCAGCTTGAGACTGTAAATAATAGAGAGAGCAGCTTAAAATTGGAGGCCCAACTTAAATCTGTAAATAATGACATAGACGGCCTGGGAGTGGGGAATCTGTTTGGAATCGAAGGCGATGAGTTTGATTAGAGGTATGTTCGTCTTCCTGTTGTAGATTTCTCTGTTAAATATTATTAGTAAGTTTATTGAAGTTCAGGATTATGATTTATATCTTCTGGATTGTCTTAATTGGAATGAAGTGAGAATGATTATATAGTTCAAAATGAAACATTGTAGTTTGAGGTTAACGACCTGGTACAAGCATGATGCTCTAGGCATGACATTCATCCTCTCCCACTTGGTATTCAGTTTGTTTTTTTTTTTCTTAAATTTTAAATCTCCTTAAAAAATGCTTTACATATATATTCTCAATGCCTGTTACAAATTCTCCTACCAACAACAACAACAACAACAAAGCATTATCCCACTAAGTGGGGCTGGCTGTATGAATCCTAGAATGCCAATGCGCTTGGTTTTGCGCCAAGCCTTCTGTTAGCTCTAAGTACTCCATGTCTTTTCTTAAAGTTATCCATCATTATATGTCATATCCATGAACTCTTGGTACCAACTTGGTACTTAAAGCGAGCAGTTCACTTGCCTACTTTCTAAAATTAATTGTTTGAGACGAGCAGATTATATGCAGAGTAGTTTTCTTAATTCTAGGGTGGTGCCTTCCAGTAATGCATCTGCCCAAATAATGATTTCCAAATCTTTCCCTTGCTCTTTCTAGTGTTGTCAAAATTTGGAGCATGTTATTCCATCAGTACGCTTTCTCTGTGCGGTTTTCTAATTCCCTCTTTGTTTTCGTTTTTGTGTTTAGTTGTGCAGATATTCTTTACTTCTACTGGGAGATTAACACTGTTTATACAAGGGGGGTGGCCTGTAGAGAAGCATGAGCAATAGGGGCTTTTTACCGATGCGGAATTGTGGATACTATGTTGGGTTTCATCTTATATTGACGTTGTAAATAAGTGACCGTATATATATATTTCCAATAATCCGTCATAATATGTAAATAACAGCATTATGTTGCTACGTTCATTTCAATCTCCTTTTTTTTTGGTTTCTGCTAGATTTTACACATTCCTACTGCTATTATTCTTGCATGTTTTACTTGTGGTTTGCAGGGTCCAACTTGTTAATTTAGGTACTCCTTTGACGCGGACGCATCGGTCTAGCCAGCTAGGGCTTGTTAGGTTGTCAAAGAGACCAGGACCAACTCCGAATCCTTTAGGGTTTTGCAAAGTTGTCTGAGTCCTTGATAGGAGGCCAGTAACTTAAAAATAAAAGCTTTGAAGTAGGCTTAGGAAGTGAACAACCTTTGTTAGCTTCCAAGATTTCTTTTAGAAAATCGTTGTGGCGTCGAGTGCCCGACGCAGCGCCCTAACAAGAGAAATTGTGACAACGCGTTATTCTGCCGTACTCTTGGTTGTTAGGTTGCGGTTGTTGTGTTGCTGTTGGCATTTAGGATTAGGAACTGTGTTTTAGAAAACGAAATAAAACCAACTTGTGTTGATATGAACTTGTGACCGAGGCAGTATTATTTTCGAGTGCTACGGGCAAGCAACGGACTGCACTGCAAAGGTTGCCTCCCTAGGTCAGTCATCGGTGCGTCTGGAGGCTTTGTGTCATGCCTCTCTTGACTCGCAAGCAAAACAACCCTCTTCCCTGCTAGCCTCAACCAAGCAACAAGAATTCAGTCAATCATACTATCCTTGTAACCAATTGGTCAATCACGGTATCCTTACCTTTCAACGAAACAAGCGCTCTCGAGTCCTCTTCTGCAACCGTAATACGGTATATAATCTCGGTCCTTGACTCCTTCCTTTACCTCGATGCTTGCCGCTCAGTTTGTTTTGTTTTCCGGCGATGGAAAGAATCCACGAAATACTTCCTACGTGTTTACGTATCGGATTAGTACAAAGTAACATGTTTGTGTAAATCTGCTTAGCTGCGAATTTAGAAAGTTGATGCTTCTTAATTAAGCAAGAAATTTTGTTTCACACGATACAACCTAAAACTCTTAAGAGGTGCCAACGAACAAAACTACAAAATAATAAGAATATTATTAAACAAACAAGAAGCCGAAACGGTTAAAAAAATCTCAAGATGTTACATTGTGACTAACTTGTTATTCATGCTAATCTGTGAACTATATTTAGAGAGAACAAAACTTAGAAATCCTAATTTAGATGAGTTAGGCTCATATTCTAAACTAATAAGCATACCCAAACAATCAAATAACGATAAAATACTAATATTTTCTGACACATTCTTCACTTTTTCTGTCCATCTTTAGCGTCTGGGAAACTCGTAGCTTTAATCTGCAGGATTTCGATCTCCCTGAGAACTTCTTCTTCTTCTTGTTCATCACAATCACTCCTGCTGTTTGCAACAAACTCACTTTGCGCTCAAGCTCTTCCACTTCTCTAAGCCACTCTTCTTCTACTTTTACTGGTGCTTTTCCATCTTTCTCAGCTGCTGATACGACCAACCGCTGCCGGAAATCATTCCGAAGATCCACAAGATGTTTCATCTCCTAGTCTAACTCGTCGAGGTTGTTTCAGAATTTTGCAGAGTCTTTGGCGGCATAACATAGACAGCAGCATAAATGCGGGACGGTTTCTCCCACTGAACTACCCAAAATTTCAACCACAATTTCCATGGCAGAAGCTTAATAAGGTTCAGTAGGCAAACACATGAGAAAACTGATGCTTTGGATTCAAGAAATCTCAGCCAAATTTATATACGTACAAAAACGTATCCAAAGTCGCCATCTTCATCTAAACTTACTAGAATGAAGAAAGAAACATACCGCAGTATTCAATTTGACTTGCGGTTGTCTATTTTGAAGTTAGCCTATTCAAGCATTCTGTTTTTGGACAAAGGTTCCATTTGAAGTTTGACTGTTCATGCATGCATGAGATTTTTTATGGTTTTGGATGCGCTCAAGTTCGATTATTGGCTAAGGATTCACATATGAACTCGAATCTCTATGGAGTATGAGTCATCGTGGAACGCTCTATTTTCGATTTGACAAGAAATGTACTTGATGATGAAATTTTTTGGCCTAATCGGATAAACGGTCCCGTGGTGATAAGGTAATCGGAAAGTAGCTTCCGTGGTAAAAAAATTAGGATTTAAACCCTTGTGGTGTAGTCTGTTAGCAAATTTAGTCCAAAAATGATTTTTCTATTAAATGTCTGTTATATGCAAGGGTAAAAATGTACATTGACGTGTGCCTTCTTCTTCCTTGTCTCCTTCCTCGTCTCTCTACTCTCTCTCTGTAAAACAAGTACAACCAATGCACATAACAGATGAATGGGACTAACAAATCAACCCCAAAATTCCAAAAATTCATGGATTAAACCGCAATGCAATCTCGAAACACTAATAATTCATTTGATAATGCTAAAAAAATTAAACTAAACTAAACCTCACATTAATCTTTTACAACAACAATTGGGATTATATACATATATATAGAGAGAGAGAGAGAGAGAGAGAGAGAGAGAGAGAGAGAGAGAGAGAGAGAGAGAGAGATGTGGTGGGTGGAAAATGGGGAGTTTTGGGGGAAGGCGGAAGTGGTTTAAAGAGAACTCCAAAGGGACTTTTGGTATTTACCCAGCTCCTCTCCTAGTCCGAGTGATGACTGTCTCAGTGAGCTATGTTCCCACTTGGATACATAAATATATACCAAAGGTGGGCAACCTCCAGTCTTGAACAACAATTGGGTGGGCGGGGCTCAAATTCATCTTAGCCACCTTCTCAGTGACTCAAATTCCCCAAATTTTCACACTATTAGAGAGAGCATACATTGAACATTGAAGAAGAAGGTGCACACAACAAAATACGTTTTTACCCTTGTATGTAACGAATATTTAACGAAAAATCATTTTTGGAGTAAATTTGCTAACGGACTACACCATGAGGGTTTTAATCATAATTTTTTTACCACGGGGGCTACTTTCCGATTACCTTATCACCACAGGGACTGTTTATCCGATTAGGCCAAATTTTTTACCTTTCTGTAGTATGTGATAAACTTTTGGACCTCGCTTGGCATGCTGTATTAAACATCAGATATGACTATTTAATACGAATCAAGTGTTTAGTGCTACTACATATTAAATAGCCACCGCTTAATTTATCAGGGCTGCCCATTTTAGAAAGTATTTTTGCTCACCACCATTGAATGTGGTGTATGCTCACCACCCTATTAATTACCGTTACATGAGTTTGAATTTCGAGATTCATGTAGTGAATAAGTATAAGGGGGGGGGGTGTACTCAATTAGGATTCTGAAAGAGTTTCAGGGAATTAATAATTCCAGGGGTATTCAATTAGGAATTTAAAAGATTTTATAAAAATCTTGGTGTATTCAATTGAGATTCTTAAAGACTTATTACAATTCCCTATAAATTTAGGTGTATTCAATTATAACTTTTTGAAAGTCTCCAAAAGTTTAGGTGTATTGAAAAAGCAATTGGATTTGAGCGGATTTGTGATTTGGTGGATTTTGGAGGATTTCAAGGTGATATGTATAAATACCAAAGAGCTTGGCAAATCTCACCTCAACCCTAGAAACTTTGAGAGATTTTGAGCGTGCTGCTCTCCTCCAGAGAACATCTTCTCCGGTTTCCATCTCGTCGTTTTGAATTCTTTGCAAAGGTACAATCGTTTTTCCTCTGCAACTTCTTCCCATTGTTTCGAATATTGTAAGCCTCTGGTTGTTTCGAAGCCTCATGTTGTTTCCAATTGGTTGGCATTGTTATCTGTTCTGTGGGTTTTTTTTTTAATCAGCGATTTGTTTATCAATCTGTTGTTATACTATGCTTGTAATCCCTATTAATTCTATTATTGTCATGTTATGCCTTTTTATAGTCATTATATTTGTTGCGTTAATAATATGTCAATATGTTGTCCCAATCCTTTTTATAGCCATTTATACTTGTAATCCCTATTATCATGTTATGCTTTTATTGTCATATCTCATTGTTTTATTATAATGCATCATCTAGTAAGATTATAAATGGGAGATTCACAACAAGAAAAGACAAAAGGAAACTATAATCAGCGGTCCATGCAAGAGAACAACATGTTACAACTACTTGTTGAGGCTGTAAACAATGGATGGCGTGATGCTAATGGCATAATAAGTAAGCAGACCATAGAAGCCAAAATTGTTCCCGTGCTCAATGAAAAACTTGGGTGTAAAAAAACTGAAGATCATGTTAAGAACCGTATGAAAACATTGAAGGGTCGATTTCAATCAATTTGCCAGCTTTTTAGACACAGTTCTGGATTTGGTTGGGACCCTGTCACAAAGAAGTTCACAGCTAGTGATGAAGTATGAGAAGGTTTCCTTAGGGTGAGTTTTTTTTTTTTTTTTAGAGAATATATTATTTACACATGATGATCTTTCATGTTTATACATTTTGTATTTAACAATTTTATTATGTTGTTATTTTTGCCAGTCTCACCCAAAGAGTCAAGATATTCGCAAAGAGACATTTGCAAACTATGAAGATTTGATGATTGTTTTTGGTGATGGAACAGCTAAAGGAAATAACTCGATTGGATTGGGTGATAATACTGATGCCACAACATATAGAGTTGAAGAAAGTAGGCTAGTCATAGTAGACAAATTTCCTCCCTTTGATGAGAACGTCGAGCAACTTGATCCATTATTCCAAACGCCATCCTATGCATCATCTTTCCTAGATGCAAATTTTGAGGCTCCCGCTGCTACACCCGTACAAAAGCTACTTCCAAGGAAAAGATCTCGACCTGAGTCCGAACCAAAATTAAACGGGACTACCTCTCATATCTTTCTTATGGAAAAAGTTTTTGTTGGAATGGATTCGATTGTTGCAATTGCCACTGAAATTCAAGGAATTCATAGCATAATGGAGAAAAGAGAAAAAGATAGAGAAAAAAAAAAAGAAATGGAGAAAAAAGAAGAGGAGAAAATCAACAATGTGTGGGATGCTATCAAAGAGACTCCAAACTTGGATGCTCCTAGTCGTTACAAAGTAGTTGCGTTGGTTCAAAAATTGGGAATGAAAAAAGAGTTCTTGAAAATGACACCAGAAGAACGTTCATAATGGATAAAATACAATATGGAGTGAATGCGGTTATTTTAGATTTGTTTACATCTTGGACTATTTACTTTTGTTTGATAACATGTTGACTTTGGTTTGGTTATTTCAAATTTGATCTTGGAGTATGTAATTGGTTTGATAATACGTTGACTTTAGTTTAAATGATAGAAGAAGTAGTTTGTTTATTTGCCTAAGGTATTTTCCCATTCCATTGGTCTTCTTAACATGGAATATTAATGCCATGGTTTGTATAAGTTTCGGTTCTTTCCTGAGTTCTTATTTTTCTGTATTTCGAAATAGTACGAAGAGTATATTTCATAGCTGTAAAACTTGCACTTGATATTGCAAGGTGTGGTACTAGTTTGAATTGGCTTTGATTATCTAGTTCTGTATTTCCTTAGCTAACAAATGAAGAGAGACTATATACTAAATGAATGCTCGACCATTAAAAGCTACAATGTTGAACAGTTGGTTGCTTAATTCGTGTTGTGAAAGCAAAATCATGCATTGTACTTCGATATTTCCCCACTAATTATCTTTTGATATCTTGCAGAGGAATGAGTTATTTGCATGAGAAGGAGTTTGTTTCTTTACCTTTCTCTCTATTATGTTCTAATGGATATAGTTTTGCTTTTTTAGGTGATTCTTTATATAATGTTTGAAAACATGTCTGAAGAGGAAATGGAAAGAGAAGATGAAGAATATCATGAAGCCATTAAGTTACTATTGATGGCAGTACAAGCTATAGTTCAAGTGCTAAATGCGTTAATGGTTATTATACATGATGATCATATTGAATGTCCATTGGCTCGACGACCTATTAGTAGAACTGGATACGATTATATTAACAAGGTATTGAATGAGGATCCTCAAGAATTTCAAGTGCTATATAGGATGTATCCGGATGTTTTCTTAAAGCTATGTGATGTCCTTACGGAAAATACGCATTTGAATGGTACAAGATTTATTTGTATTGAAGAAATGGTTGCTACATTTCTACTCACTATTGGTCAAAATTCTCGATATTGCCAAACTCGGGACACATTTCGGCAGTCACATTTTACAACAAGCAAAAATTTCAACAACGTTTTGAAGGCCTTGAACATAATTGCACCTTTGATGGTCCAACCTGGATCCACGGTGCCAACTAAAATAAGAGAAAGTATAAGATTTTACCCTTATTTTAAGGTTAGTAATTAGTACTTATCTTAACCATGTCCTGATTAAACTGGTTTCATAAACATATTTTTAGCTATGTATTAACTCTTATAATTATTTTAGGATTGTGTTGGAGCTATTGATGGAACACATATACCAGCAATGGTATTGGGACCCGAAGTAGCTAGCTATCATGATCGTCATGGTAAAATATCACAAAATGTATTAGTTGCTTGTAACTTTAATTTGGAATTTATATATATTCTTAGCGGATGGGAGGGTTCAGCTCATGACTCCAAACTATTACATGATGCTGTATCAAGGAGGAACAGACTTAAAGTGCCAGAAGGTTTGTATTCATTCATTTATTTACACTAGGATGTACCATAAATAATAACTCTGTGTTTTAATTTTAGGTAAATTTTTTCTAGTGGATTGTGGATTTGCAAATCGTCGTCAATTTTTAGCTTCGTTTCGAGGTGTTCAATATCATTTCCAAGATTTTGCTGGTAACGATCGTGACCCCATAAATGCGAATGAGTTGTTCAATCTTCGACATGCTTCCTTAAGAAACATAGTGGAGAGGATATTTGGTGTATTTAAATCTCGATTCACAATTTTTAAGTCTGCACCTCCATTTCCAATTAAAACACAAGCAGAGTTAGTGTTAGCTTGTGCAGGGTTGCACAACTTTCTTCGCAAGGAGTGTCGTTCTGATGAATTTCCAATCGAACAAGAAGATGATGAATCTGAAGATGAAGAAAATGATGATGAACTAGGTAATCAAACTTAAGAGCAACATCGACAGATTGCTAATGCATGGAGAGCTGGCATAGCTACAAATATGTGGACATATACTATGAGTGATAACATTCAAAGATGAGAAATAGAGAATTAATTGTTTTTACGGAGTGGAGTATGCAAATACCCGGAGAGTAGCAATATAACCTCGGACTTCGCATGACGTGAGTTGCTTAATGTGTGTATGAAATTACATGGCATGGTGACGGTTAATGTGGAGTAGGGCCAAATTGGGTCAAGGTTGTATGTCTATATAGACTTGTTGCATTTGGATATCAACATGGTTGAACGCTGGATAAATCTTTTTGCTTTGAGTGGTTATGTTTATATAAAATTGTTGGGCTTTTTTCAAAAACTTTGATAGTTAATTTATTTTGACATTAATCGATCGGGTTCCTCTTTCACTTTGATAGCTAGTTGAAAACATTGCATGTGAACTTGGTATTGCGATTTGGTATTAGTAGGATGAAAATTTTAGCTCGTAAAGAGAAGGAAGTTGTTGATCAAATTCTCTGCAATTCTCTAACCCCATGTAAAGAATTCTCTCACAATTCATGTGAATTCTCTGAAAGTTATAATTAATTCACTCAAAATCTCTGGGAATTCATTTTTTTTTTCTCTCAAACTCTCTCAAATTCTATAGATTTAAATTCCCTGAAACTCTCTAAAGATCCTAATTGAATACACCCCCTAAGTCTCAAAATTCAAATTTATCTAACAATGATAAATAGGATGGTGAATATACACCATACTCAATGGTTATGGTGGTGGGCAAAAATGCACTCCCTATTTTATACGTCGCTCAAAAACCTCTGTATTATTTAGTCGGGTTCTAAAAAACGCTAAAACAAAATTTCATTGTTCTTTCCCTTTCTCTCACTATCTGCTTGTGCGGCCATCTTTTTCTCCAACTGAAAGTATTCCTTCTTCAAATTCTCTCTTTGTCGATTGATTTCACAAATTCTTATCACTGCCTTTTGGGTTTTCTTCATCGTCATCACCAAGACCTTAGTCTTTTTAATTGCAGACTCCTTCAAAGCTTTGATTTTTGGATAAAAAGCTTGCTTCTTCACAAGGTTCTAAAAAACGCTAGGCGCTAGTTGGGCGGTGGGCTAGCGCCTAGCGCCTAGGCGGCTAGGCGGCGCCTAGCGCCTAGGCGGCTAGGCGGCGCCTAGGCGGCCTAGGCGGATTTAGGTAAATTTCTTGTATATCTTGTAAATAAGTGCATATTGACACCTAAAAAAAAACTATACTTGTATGGATAATAAAATAATGATAAAATGCAAATTAGGTACACTATTTCCATAAGTATTGGATGAACTTGTAATAAATCCATCATTTGCAAATTAGATACACCATTTCCATAAGTATACCACCATGAAACCAAAAAAGAAAAAAGCACGCAATTAATAAAAAATAATAAAAAAAAACCTCCTAGGGCCGCCTAGGACCGCCTAGCCCGCCTAACCCATCTAGCCGCCCAGCCCGCCTAGACCGCCTAGGCGCCGCCTAGGCCCAACCCGATTTTTCCTCCCAATTTGCCAAAAAACGCCTCGGTTGCTAGGCGCCTAGCGCCTAGGCGGCCGCCTAGGCCGTTTTTTAAAACACTGCTTCTTCATGGTATTTGAGCTTTCTGCCTTTATGGGTTCTAATTAAAGTGAATCTTCATCTAATTTGATATGGCTTTTCTTTGGTTTTGCCATTTTTGGAGCTTTTAATCTGGTTTTGCCATTTGATATGGCTTAATAATTATGAGAATTTGAGAGGTGGAGTTTTGTTGGATTGAAAGGTTCATCATGCCGGATCAAAGATGCTTATCTGATATGCCTATCCCAAAATTTGGTCGGTGTATGATTACTTCGTTTTTTTTTCCTTCAGTTTTTCTTTAGTTTTTCCTTCTTTCCATTTAACATAGGTTGTTATGTGAAAAGTTACTAAAATTATTTTGGTTTGAAGCAATTTTTCTCTTTTCTTTTTCATTGATCATCAAAGTTTCAAAAATAATAATAGTTTGAAGAAAATAATAATAGTTTGAAGTGTTCCTATTCTGTACAGTGGTAGTATAAATAATACGATTATTAGTCTGATTTGTACTAAACATCTGAATAATTTAGTCAGTATTATCTAGTGACTGTTTATCTTATCCGACTGAAATAGTCAGTACAGTCCGAACTGCCAAACTAGGCCTTAGGCTTCTTTGTACTATACTTGACTAATCCCAAAATTATTAAGCATCAGTCAACTTTATACCTTCAAAGATCCACTGAAAAGTTCATGCTGAGGCACCCCTGCCGAAGCAAAAGAGTTTCTCTCCAACCAAGAGGCCAATCACAGCACGACACCTGTCAACGTTAGAATAAAACTCCTAAAGTCCCACATCAATCACGGGCGAAAGTCAGAGACTCTCCTCAACTATAAAAGAAGACTATTCTCTTACAATTAATCCCTAATGTCATTATTGTACTTAAATTCATCATTAGAACCCACTAATGATGATTATTCTTGAACTTATGTATTGTGTAAACTCTTCACTATTAATGAGAACTCTTCTATCTAGTGGACGTAGCCAAACTTAGGATGAACCACGTATATCTTGTGTTTGCTTCCTATCTCTATCTCTTTACATATTATTCTCACCAGGTGACCAAAGTAACCGAAGGTCACAAAACTTGACAGTTTATATTGTTCCAAAGCCTTGTTGATTTTGTGCATCAACAAGGCTCATTATAGTCGAGTGTTAGCATCATCAATATTATACTAATTTAACTATTACTTATTAGGTGTTGAATTTTATCACTAAAAACTTCGGTGACCTTCAATAAGGAACTTTGACCTATATAAGTATACGAGTCATCATGGACCTTTCTTTGCTGATTTTGACAAAAAATGGACCTTGAAGTTGAAGTTTCTTATTTTTGGCATCCCAGCAAAGAAAAATCTAAAAGAAGTTCATGATGCTGCTGTCGCATAACCAAAACATTCTCTCGTTATGTAACTGTTATGTAATAAGAAAGATACTAAAGCTTTCAACAATGAGTGAATATGATAGCTATATATAGAAATCAAGCAACTTGAGTTTAATACCTAAAACAATACTACTATATTAGTATGAGTTCAATGTATTGATATGACACTCAAAAATTTAATATAATAATAAGTTATATTCACTTTCAAGATTTAATTTTCTTTATTAGGCAACCTGGTTTTAGTTTTTATTTTATTTTTGGGACACTTTGGATACAGTCTCTAACTATCAATATTCTTTGACTGAAATCTTGTTGTTTTCAATTTTTGATCGAAGTCCCTGAAATTAATGTGATAATGTATTTCTATGTAGGTTACTATATTTTTTAAATTAAAAATTGAAATTTATAGTTGTTTGTATTAATGAGATTTTAAATAAAAAACCCATAATTTGTGGATTAAAATTATTAAAATATAAATTATACTCTCCAATATATTGAGTGTGTGTGTATATATAAATGTATGTATGTATATAAACATGGGTACATTCATTAAAATTAACAAAAAAATTATTGTACCAAAATATGGGTACATTCTTCAAAACCACACAAAAAATAATAGATATTAGGCTTAATAATATTAGTAAATTTCTTTGATTAAATTTGACATGGATACATTCTCAAATCAAGAAAAAGAATGTACCCATATAATTTAAAAATGAATTAGAAAAAAATTGAATAGATTTTATATAAAAAAAGGGTACATTTTACTACAACAAATTGATATATTTAAGAATGGGTATATTTTAAGATTAAAAATTTAAAAATTACATGAATGGGTACATATAAGATTAAAAAATTGGAAACCTTTTTATAAAAAAATTAAGGGGTACAAACTTATTCTAATTTTTTTTTTGGAAATGTTTTGAATTGAAAATTATTTAGGAGTTTAATAAAGGTGTGAGTATTAAAATCCTAAATCAATTATTAATTTTTTATTTTAAAAATTATGTAACTGACATGTAAATTCATTATTGTATTAATACTAAGAACCTTGATTAAAATCTGAAAACTAATAAGGTTTCAATTAAAGAACATTAGTAACTAAGGACCGGATACTAATTTTTCTTTTATTTTTTGTGTTTAAGATAAAAGGAAAATAGATAAGAGATATGAGTGGTATTAAAAGTAGAGGAAGCATGGTCCAAGATATATGTAGAAAATATGTATAAGAAAAGAGATACCAAAAGAAAACTAAAAACCAAAAAATGTTGTAGCTAATATTATTAGGAATGGTTGCGTAAATCTAGAAGTAGAATTCTAATAATATTTGGGTATCAAATCCCTTTATGACTTGTATTACTTGTAGGGCAAGCAAATTCCATGTAATTAGCTAAACCAATATAACCTTCAAAGTCCTTAAGGGGTTGTTTGTTTACGGAATATGCTTAACTTGGAATAATTCTGGAGATTGGTTTGAATAGGCTTGCCTTTCCCTTATTTAAGGATCACGCTTTAAATCCTACTAGTGAAGGTGTTATGCTAATTTATCTAGTTCTTAATTAACTTTATGTTCATTCTAGTCCTGTCAATCAAACACTACCTAAAATTACTTAATTTATCTGCTTGAGATAAGAACAAGGCTACAAATTTTGAATTGTTAAAGCTGTAGTACAATCAAAAGAATTATTTGATAGAATACTTGAATTATGCCAGTTGGTAGAATAATGAGTCTGTCCCTTTCTTGCAGCCAAATTCAAATTCTCGATTCTCATGTACTAGAGTAATTAATTAAAAATATTATCTTGTCAACAAAACAAAAACGTAACATAATTTATCCTCTGAAAGAAGCACACGCACACTTTATTTATTATCTATGCATTACATTACAAGCAGCTAACAGACAACTGCTAAAAACAAAGAGATGAAACCCATGAAGTGTTTCTGGAACTTATTCTTGGACTTGCTTACCACCTTTGTATGTATCCTCACATCTTCATGCCTACAAACAAGCAATAAATTTCCAATGAAGCTAAGAATCCGACAGAAAATACATTTACTATACATAGCAATTTGTGCACGCGAATATCATTGCTATTAAAAAAATGGCATGGATTGTTGGATTCGTAGATGAAAACTACGTAAACTCGAAAATGAAAAAAACTACAAGAGATGATGATGCTATGAGATAATTATCTCTACCTATTTAATCCTCCAGCGGCTGCACCCCGGTGTCTGCGCACGCTTGGAATCGTTGCTGAAGACTGATTTTGTCTGCACGATCTTTCCATTTAAGAGTTCTCCAACCGTTTAAATCTCCTGTAATCTCTTTAATAGTCACTGCATCACGGGCTGCGAAGGGAAGCTTCACCACCCTGGGGCAGTTGCTCACCACTATCCTCTCTAGAGCTGACAGTTCTGCTTCCCTTGAACAGATAGTCCTTAAGTTTTCCATATTCCTGACTTCTATGGTTTTCAACTTTGGAAGCATTTCAGGGAAAGTTTTCGTGATAACCTGCTTCATCGTTCTGCAGTCACTCACCTTGATTTCTTCGAGGTTTGGAACCAGTCGAAGTATAGCAAAAGATAAGAGGTACTTGAGAAGTCGACATCCCACCACCTGGATGGTCTTTAAATTTTTTAGGCATCCTCTGGGGACTATCGTGTCCAACAAGGTTGCTAAGTTATCCAGGTGACTCAGAGTTAAGTGCTCCAAATTTGGCAATGTGCTCCGAAGAGTTGTTTCGCTGACTAACAATGTAGTTATGCAGTCGCAATTTGATATGGTGAGCGACTTCAAGTTTGGCAGGCCACACAAACTCTTGTTAGTAATTATATCAGATAAACTACTTATACCTCCGCATGTGAACAGGCCCAGGGCACTTGCTGTGCTCAATAGCCCCTCGAGGTCTCGATGCAAGAGGTCAACCCCTCGAAGGATGATTCTTTTCTCATCATGCTGAGTCGGTAGACAGACTGAATAGCAGCTGCTTGGACCAATAAGAGAAGGCGCCGGGATATGCTCAACCACTATATCAGTTGGCTTCCTATATTCCGCAGATATTGGAAGACTGCATAACTCCTCGGTGACTTTTTTCACCTCATGACGCTTCTTTGCTGCAGTTTTGCTAAGTTGGTACTTGCGCCGCATATTAGAGTCAAGCATACAACCCGGGCCAAAGGGAGAATCAATGGGAGCTGCCTCCAAAAGTAGCCGGGCTTCATGTTCAATCCCCTCCACCTCATGTTCAATCTTCTCAACCCTTTCAAGCCACTCTATAACTTGGCAAGGGAGGTGTTTCCCTTCTAATCTTGATACATCGATCTCTTCTGTTATATCATACTTTCTGCGAGAGAGCTTCTGCAGCTCCTCCTTCAAAGTTTGGATGTTTTTCTGGAAAATTTTCAGGGTGGAAAACAGTGACAACACGGAGTTGCCTACACACCTACTAACTTCAACGATGGAATCACCCAAGGTTTCCATGGTTTCACAATAGTAGTACCTTTTTTTTTATGTTTGGGGTTCGAGGGGGAGGGAGTGGATACCCTATTGGAGTTATGGGAGCTCAGATAGTTGGTTTGAGATTACAAATTAATCGTTGTTAACAATATAGTTTTATAGGGAGCAACATGATGAGGAGCGAAAATCATCGAGGGACCAATAGGAAGCAAGGGAAAGAGAAGGAAACAAGAACAAGAAAAACTTGTTTTTAGTGACATCTGATACAAAGTTCTAAATGAGGAAAATGTGATTAAATTTTCTACTTGGCTTCATTAACTTTAATTCCTTAGTTATTTACATCACATTGTGAAGCAGCCAAGCAGGTCTTCGTTTTACTCGGCCTTCCCGGCTCCCTGATATCCAAACAAGAACAATGCCAAGTATGTAATGACAGTCCATACTATATACGGAGTGGGAGATGTGATATGATAATCCGAGATTATGACAGAACCATCGGCAGTGCATATAAATAAAAAATTGAGTAACTATACACCAAAATTTTCCAGGTTTCTTGGAAATGACACTGCCATCGTATTTCTGGATGTTAATATAGAATTGGTATATTTCATTGATTTGTTTATAGGTACAGGTCTGTGATTATATACACTTTGAATACAATCCTAATATGGTAAATACAATCATACTTGAATGACTGAATCAATCCTAATAAAATAGAATAGGAAAGACAGCATAGCATATATCATAGTTGACTTTCATACGGAGGAGCCGATTGTGCGGTTGATGGAGCAGATTGTGTTGTTGACGAACTGATCTCCTTTGATGTAGGAGATTCCTTAACACGCCCCTCAAGACGGTGGCACCATCGGAGACACCGATCTTGGAACGAAGGAGATGGAAACGAGGACGTGGCAAGGATTTGGTGAGAGCGTCAGCAAGCTGATCAGTAATGGAGACATGAGACACTTGAAGAAGACCACGAGTGACACGATCCCGTACAAACTGAAAATCAATATCGATATGTTTCATACGGGAATGTAGGACAGGATTAGCACAATAGAACATGGCTCCAATGTTATCACAAGAAACAACGGGTGTTGTGGGGAGAGGAATGCCAAGTTCACGCAGTAAGGACTGAATCCATGTGAGTTCAGCAGTGGTGGCAGCAATGGCCCGATATTCGGTTTCGGTGGAGGAGCGAGAGACAGACCGCTGCTTACGGGAGCTCCAAGAGATGAGATTTCCACCGAGATAGACAACATAGCTAGTCGTAGACTTGCGATCATCACGATCACTAGCCCAGTCATCATCGGAAAAGGCATAGAGACGATGAGAGGGGCGACGACAAAGATGAAGGCCAAAGGAAATGGTACCCTTCAAGTAGCGAAGAAGACGCTTGAGTGCCTGCCAGTGAGTCTCGGAAGGAGAATGCATGAATTGAGAGAGCTTATTGACTGCGAAGGAGATGTCAGGGCGTGTAAGGCTTAGGTATTGAAGACCACCAATAAGACAACGGTAGGGAGTGGCATCCGTTAGGGAGGAGCCATCATGGAGCATGAGTGAGTGAGTGGTGGAGAGAGGCGTACTGACAGCCTTTGCACCATCCATCTTGGCATTGACGAGAAGATCATGAATGTACTTGTGCTGAGAGAGGAATAGGCCAGTGGCTGTGGGAAGGACCTTAACACCAAGAAAGTAATGTAATGAGCCCAGGTCCTTGATGGAGAACCGAGTTGCCAATAGTTGGATGAACTTCGCTACAAGTGAGGAATCGTTGCCTGTAATAAGAAGATCATCAACTTAAACCAAAAAATAAATTACAGCAATCCCATTTTTCAAGAGAAAGAGTGAGGCATCAGAGATGGCATTGACAAAGCCATGGGAGAGCAGAAATGAGTGTAATTCCTTGTACCATGCCCGGGGAGCCTGTTTGAGGCCATATAGGGCTTTCCTCAATTTACACATATGAGATGGATGATTAGAGTCAACAAAACCAGGCGGTTGGACCATATAGACATTTTCACGGATTGTGCCATGAAGGAAAGCATTGTTAACGTCCAACTGACGAATTGGCCACCCATGAGTCACGACAAGATGCAAAACAATGCGTATGGTAGTAGGTTTGACCACCGGACTGAAAGTATCTGAAAAATCAACACCAGGGCGTTGGTGAAAACCCTTGGCAACTAAGCGTGCCTTGTACCTGTCAATAGTGCTATCAGGATGCCGTTTGATACGAAACACCCACTTACAACCAATAAGATTTTGAGAGGGGAGGGAAGGAACGAGCTCCCATGTACCATTGCGAATTAACGCATTGAACTCATTGGACATTGCTTGCCGCCAAAGGGGATCATTGACGGCCTGGGAAACACATGTCGGTTCAACTGAGGAGAGAATGAGATTTTTAGTAGCAGTCATAGCATACCGAGGATTGGGTTTGTGGATACCTGCTTTGGCACGGGTGATCATGGAATGATCAGGGAGCACAAGAGGTACGGGGGGGTTGGGGGGGTGTGGGTCAGAGGGTGGAAAGGTGACAACAGTCCTATGAGGGTTTCTAGTGTATGTATGAACGGGGTTGAGGGGAGGAGGTGGCTAGATGTGATCAGTTTGGGCTGGAGAATGTGGTGGGGTGAAAAGAGGTGCGGTAGAGGTTGGGGCCAATGCATGGTGGTTGGGTGACGGTAAGAGAGGAGTGGTAGCAGCAGCAATAGGGGCCGGGGCAACGGATGGTGACGGTTCTGAGACAGGGGCAGATTCTGATGATGATGATGTGACATGTGGTGGCAGCGAAGAAGAAACAACCGACTCAACAGGCCTGGTGGGTAAGTGTACAGGAACATGAGTAACTGGAGAAAGAGAGGAGACCAAAGTGTGAGAGTTATCAACAGTGACATGGGGAATGGAGGAAGGGAGGTTGGCAAGAGGAAAAATGGACTCATCGAATTGAACATGCCGAGAGATAAAAAGTTTGTTGGAGGAAAGATCAAGACACTGAAAAACACTTTGATTAGATGAGTAACCAAGGAAGAGACATGGGCGGGAACGAGGGAGTAATTTATTGGAATTGTAAGGACGTAACCAAGGAAAACACAATCACCCAAATGTATGAAGACGGGACTAATTGGGTTGTTTATCAAAGAGTTGAGTGAATGGGGAGAGATTATGAAGAAGCGGAGTAGGCATGCGGTTGATAAGATAGGCAGCTGTTTTAAAGGCATAAGACCAATAGGTGAGAGGTAAAGAAGCTTGATGAAGAAGGGTGAGACCAGTTTTAACAATATGACGATGTCGTCGTTCGGCGACTCCATTGTGTTGAGGAGTGTGAGGTGGTGTAAGAAGATGGGTGATGCCATTAGATGAGAGAAAATGTTGGAGTTTGATGAATTCGCCCCCACCATCAGTGTATAATCTAGTGATTTTTCTTTTGAAGTAATTTTCAACAAGTGCTTTGAAGGTGACAAAAGTGGAAAACACATCAGATTTCTTTTTAAGAGGGTAGAGCCATATGTATTTTGTAAAATGGTCAACAAAGATAACATAGTAGGAAAAACCATCAATAGAAGAGTACGGAGCAGGGCCCCAAACATCACTATAAATGAGGTCTAATAGACCATGACTGGTGAGAGACGAAGTACCAAACGGGAGCCGATGGCTTCTATTACAAAGACATGAATGACAAACAGACTCGAACAACTTGGAAGACACATTAATGGAAGACATACGAAGGACTTGTTGGAGAGTTTGGTGGCTGGGGTGACCAAGACGACGATGCCAGAGGTTGGGAGAGACCATCACACCCACCATAGCTTGCGGTTGACAAAAAGATTTGGGAGACCACTTGTACACATCATCCTTATTCGGGCCTCGAAGAAGAACCGCCCCCGTGCTCAGATCCTTGACATGAAAGAAATCAAGAAAAAGTTCAATAGAGGTATGATTTTGTTTATTAAATTTAGAGATAGAAATAATGTCTTTTTTCATAGAAGGAACACATAGAACGTTTGATAAGTTGAAAGATTGGGAGGATGATGAGGGTAAAGTGGTTGAACTGACATGAGTGATACCCAAACCTGAACCATTACCAATAATTATTTCATCAGGACCATCATATATAGAGGCACCAGAGAGAGTGTTGACATTGGAGGTAACATGGTGAGAGGCACCGGAATCAAGCAACCATGTTGGAGAAGAGGTGGACCGGCCATGGGTGGTAGGATTGGCCACTAGTGGATTGTGAGGTCCAGATTGGAGTTGAGGGCAGCGTTTGGCACTATGACCTTGAGTGCCACACCATTGACAGAAACCACGATAACCTGTGTTGTTCATGTTGGTAAAGCGGCGACCATTGTTGGTGAAAGATTGTTGGGTGGGCTTGTAGGAACTACGAGAATTGGTGTCAATGGAAGATGTGTGAGGGTGCCCGAAGGAACTACGAGAAGGATTGCGAGAGGCAAATAACCCACGGTTGGAGTTGGAGTTGTGAGAGCGGTAGCCACGGTTTGAGGTGTGGAAGCGAGATGTCTGAGTGACATTGGCAGTGATCACTAGGGCTGCAACAACGGTATCATCACGCTTGAGAACAACTTCATGTTCAACCAGTTTGTCATGCAGGTTTTCAAAAGAGATTGAGGTGTCGCGGGAACGAACTACCGCATCAATTTCCTTGAAGTCAGAGCCAACACCATTAAGAATGTAGAGGAGGAGATCGTCATCAGAGAGGGGGACATCAATGATGGCGAGCTCATCTGTAATAACGTGGACTTCTTGCAGATACTCAGAGACAGGCTTGTTCTCACGGCGCAGGAGAGTAAGGCGTTCTTTGAGACCAAGAACGCAGGCACGGGCTTTGCTAGCAAAGAGATGGAGAAGCTTGTCCCAAGCCTCATTGGATGTCTTGGCAGAGGCAATAAGGGAGATGACCTGCGGTGAGACGGAAGCAAGAATCGCATGAAGGAGGAGTTGATCTTGCCGAATCCAAAAGGTGCGAAGCACGGTTTGAGTGGTTGATGGGCAGAGATTAGAACCATCCACATAACCCATGAGGTCGTAGCCGTAAAGGAGGGCGTTGAACTGAGCACGCTAGGATGGGTAATTGGTGGGTGTGAGTTTCACAGGTAGTTGGGCTGTAGCATTGATTGTGATCAAGGTGGGAGTAGTGGAGTTGAGCTCTGGTAGAGGGTTGGTTGTAGAGGCGTCAGTGGCCATGGATGAAGACAGGGAAGAGAGGGATAAAAAAAAAATTGCTCGTTGGAGTTTTTTGGCTCGTGATACCATATAGAATTGGTATATTTCATTGATTTGTTTATAGGTACAGGTCTGTGATTATATACACTTTGAATACAATCCTTATATGGTAAATACAATCATACTTGAATGACTGAATCAATCCTAATCAAATAGAATAGGAAAGACAGCATAGCATATATCATAGTTGACTTTCATACGGAGGAGCTGATTGTGCGGTTGATGGAGCAGATTGTGTTGTTAACGAACTGATCTCCTTTGATGTAGGAGATTCCTTAACAGTTAAAACTATAGAAGCTACAAAGCACGAAGAAACACTAGTCTAAGGACATACATCTGCACCAAGGAGCTACCAAAAAAACTAAAGACATACATATACATCTTTTTCTTGGACAGATGTCCACACACACCAACCCCCCTCCCCCCACGCGCGACAACAAGAGCAACTTAAATATCATATATAACGCAATGCATGAATAGATGAATTGTCATTAGATCAGTTTAAATTTCAAAACTCGTGTAGCAAATAGATTAAATAATACTCATCTAACAGCTATTAACATGGTGGTGAGCAAAAATGCATTGTAGAACAATTGATCCCAGATTAAGTTTCGTCTTCAAAATGGAGTTTTTAAGTGTTTCTAGTCCATACCTTATTAGAAAAACTAATTCAACCGCTTAGTTGAAACCTGAATTATTTTCAAAGAAGTTGCCCACCCGTTTTTTCTTTGACCTACTACTACGAGAAATTTTTTATTGTGACCGGAATACAGGTGGTACACTACGTCTTTTTATTTAAGGACAACCAAAAGCATATTTCGTTTTGCAGGAGCCAGCAGGCAGCAGCTAGCTACAGTTTCTTTCTTTCAACTTGCTCGAGTGAAATGGAAACAAACTCTATTACAAAGGTTCCATTTGAAGTTTTACTATTCATGCAATCTGTTTTATCGTTTTTGGACAGAGGGCTTTACTGTACGCCACTTGTTCATGCATACATGATAATTTTTTTGTCTTGGATCTCAAGTTCAATTATTGGAGAAGGATTCACATGTGAACTGGAATCTCTAAAAATGCACTTGAAGTTCAAATTTCTTACCTTTTTGTGTAATATGTGATAAATTTTGTTGGTGCAATATAGTCCACCATTAAAACATCATCGATATTGTCTTAACTTAACTATTAATTATTAAGTACTAAATTTTATCACCAAAAACCTCAGCAACCTTCAATAAGCAACTTTGACCCAGAAACTAGATTAGTATTATGAGTCACCATGGACCTTTCTTTTCTTATTTTGATCAAACATGGACCTTGAAGTTGAAATTTCTTATCTTTAGCATGAAAAAGAAGTTCATGATGCTGCTGTCACATAACCAAACATCCTCCTATCAATATCTCTCTCGTTAAGTGATGTTTTATATAATGAGAAAGATACTATGGTTTTCAATAATAGTTTGAGTGAGTGTGATGACTATATATAGAAATTAGGCAACCTGAATTTAATATCTATAATACTACTGCTATATTAGTGTGAGTTCAATATATTAGTACGACATTCATGAGTTTAATATATTAAGTTATATTCACTTTCGGATTAGTTTTCTTTATTAGGCAACCTAAATTTTAGTTTTTTTTTTTTTGGTGTGTATTTAATAAAAAGGGAAATACAGAGGAGAAACGGGCGGTATAAAAAGTGGAGGAAGAATGGTCAAAGATATGAAAAAAAATATATATATAAGAGAACAGATAGAAAAGAAATCTAAAACCAAAAAACTGTTGTAGTTGATATTATTTAATAGTGTGGTTGCGTAAATCAAGAAGTAGAATATCTATAATATCAGGGATCAAATCCCTTCATAACTTGTATCTTGTAAGGAGTCTTAATGAAACACTTATGGTACGGTTTACTTTTAGCGTTAAAGATATTTTTAAACTGAAAAATCATTTTTAATACTATTCACTTACAACACTATTTTGTCATTTTGATTAAAATTAAAATTTTTGAGGATTTTTTATTAGTTTTCCTTATAAATAAAGGCTTGCTACAAAAAAATGCAAGCAATTACAAACCACCTAAGCTCCATTTTTCTCTCTTTTCCCGTTCCCCTCCTACCCTCACTCTCTAAATTTTCCGTCAACCAAAACTATTTTAATTTTTTACTTCGTAAAAGTTATCCTTATTTCTTCTTTATTTCTTACCTCCCTTTCTTTCATAACCCTTCTCCATTCTCATTTTCCTCGTATACTCATATCTTAAGCACAAAAAGGGAAAATAAAAAACTAGTTATCAAACGTACCACATTTGTCTTTCAGACCAACTAATTAGCTAGCTAAACCAACTTCTTCTATTATCTTATTGATAATAACCTTCAAAGTCTTCAAATAATTGTGGAGACTAGTTTGAATAGGCTTGTCTTTTCCCTTATTTAAGTATCACGCTTTAAATGGCCTAAAATAAGCCCTACTAGTAAAGGTGTGATGCTAATTAATCTGGCTTTTAATTAAATTCATGTTCGGTCTAGTCTGTTCAATCAAACACCACCTAAAATTTCTTAATTTATCTGTCCGAGATAAGAACAAGGCTACAAATTAAGTTTGAATTGTCAAAACTATAGTACAATCAAAAGAACTAGTTGATATCATATGTGAGTTAGGCTAATTGATAAAATAGTGTGTCTGCTCTTTTTGCAGCCAAGTTCAAATTCCGATTTTCTTATATTAGAGTAACTAAAAGTGTTGTCTTTTCAACAAATCAAAAATGTAACATATCATCTCAAAAAGTACAACTATGGACAAGGAAAACTCTACCAGAACAAAGTTGTTAGTGTCTTAAAAAGTAAAATGCACCAACAAACAATGGAGTTATTATCTATGCATTACATTACAAACAGCTAACAGACTACTGCTACAAACAAGGAGATGAAACCCATGAACTGTTTCTGGAACTTATTCTTGGACTTGCTCACCACCTTTGTACGTATCTCACATCTTCGTGCCTACAAACAAGCAAATTTCCAAATTACGTTAAGAATCCGACAGAAAATACATTTACTATATAGCAATTTGTGCACATGAATACCATTGCAATTAAAAAAAAAATGGCATGGATTGTTGGATTCGTAGATGAAACTACGTAAACTTGAAAATAAAAAAACTACAAGAGATGATGCTAGGACACAATTATATTTACCTATTTAATCCTCCATCGGCAGCACTGCGGTGTCTGCGCATGCTTGAAATCGTTGCTGAAGACAAATCTTATCTGCATGAACTTGCCATTTAAGACTTCTCCACCACTTTAAATCTCCTCTGATCTCTTTAATAGTCACTGCATCACGGGCTGCGAAGGGAAGCTTCACCACCCTGGGGCAGTTGCTCACCACTATCCTCTCTAGAGCTGACAGTCCTGCTTCCCTTGAACAGATAGTCCTTAAGCTTTCCATATCCCTGACTTCAATGGTTTTCAACTTTGGAAGCGTTTCAAAGAAATCTTTCGTGATAACCTGCTTCATCCTCCTGCACTCACTCACCTTGATTTCTTCGAGGTTTGGAACCAGTCGAAGTATAGCAAAAGATATGAGGTTCTTTAGAAGTCGACATCCCACCACCTTGATGGTCTTTAAATTTCCAAGGCATCCTCTGGGGACTATCGTGTCCAACAAGGTTGCTAAGTTATCCAGGTGACTCAGAGTTCCGTGCTCCAAATTTGGCAATGTGCTCCGAAGAGTTGTTTCGCCGACTAACAATGTAGTTATGCAGTCACAATTTGATATGGTGAGCGACTTCAAGTTTGGCAGGCCACACAAACTCTTGTTAGTAATTATATCAGATAAACTACTTACACCTCCGCACGTGAACAGGTCCAGGGAACTTGCTGTGCACAATAGCCCCTCGAGGCCTCGTTGCAATAGGCCAACTCCTCGAAGGATGACTCTTTTCTCATCATGCTGAGTCGGTAGATAGATTGAATCGCAGCTGCTTGGACCAATCCGTATGGTGTACTCCTTCAACTTCTCAGCAAATCGAGATTGAACCTCTTTTATATCCAGGTCATTTGACACAGGGACCGAAATAACCATATCAAATAACTCTGCCAGAAGTGTCAAGCTGATCATTCAACGTTTTCACCAGCGCAGTCTTCCTAGAACCCCTTCCATAAACAGCAATCCTTGTGATCTCTTTAACAGCCAAAAGTTCCATATGATGCTTTAGGATCTCTGGTGCTTTCTGACCAACAAGAGAAGGCGCCGAAATATGCTCAACCACTATATCACTCGGCTTCCTATCTTCTATAGGTATTGGAAGATTGCATGACTCCTTGGTAACTTTTTTCATCTCATCACGCTTCTTTGCTGCAGTTTTGCTAAGGTGGTACTTGCGGCGCATGTTAGAGTCAAGTATACACCCCGGGCCAAAGGGATCATCAATGGGATCTGCCTCCAAAAGTAGCTGGGTTTCATGTTCAATCCCCTCCACCTCACATTCGATCTTCTCAACCCTTTCAAGCCACTCTATAACCTGGCAAGGGGGTGCTTCCCTTCTAATCTTGATACATCGATATTTTCTGTTATATCATACTTTCGGCGAGAGATCTTCTGCAGCTCTTCCTTCAAAGTTTGGACGTTTTTGTGGAAAAATTTCAGGGTGGCAAACAGTGACAACACGGAGTTGCCTTCACACCTACTAACTTCAACAATGGAAGCGCCCAAGGTTTCCATGGTTTCACAATATTATTACTTGGTTTTTTTTTTTTGGGGGGGGGGGGGGGGGGGGGGGGGGGGGGGGGTTCAGAAGGGACAGGACAATAGAGCGGGTGGGAGGGGATACCCTATTCGAGTTATGGGAGCTCAGATAGTTGCTTTGAGATTTGAAATTAATCGTTGTTAAGCATGTTTTTATAGGAAGCGTTACTTTGGCCATAATGTTTTAGTCTCAGAAACCTACAACCAGCAACATAAAGAAAAACGAAATCATTGAGGGACGAATGAGAAGCAAGGGAAAGAGAAGGAAACAAGAACAAGAAATAAGTTGTTTTTACTGACGTCTGATAACCTTACCTTTTTCCTGACTTCAATATTCGATGCAGTTTGCAAGCCCTGCGCTCGGTGCTCTCTTCTGCATTCAGTGCTATATTCAACCTCTCAGCAATTCGAGATTGAACGTTTTTCATATCCAGGTCATTTGAACAGGGACCCAAATGACGACATTAAATAACTCTCTGCGAGAAGAGTCAGGCCAATAATTCAAGGTTTTCACTAGCGTAATCTTCCCAGAACCGCCCCTTCCATAAACAGCAATCCTTGTGATCTCTTTAACACCCAAAAGTTCCATAAGCTGCTTTAGGATCTCTGGTGCTTTCTGACCAACAAGAGAAGGCGCCGAAATGTGCTCCACCACTATATCACTTGGCTTCCTATCTTCCGGTATTGGAAGATTGCATGACTCCCTGGTAAGTTTTATCACCTCATCACACTTCTTTTCTGCAGTTTTGCTAAGTTGGTAATTACGGCGCATGTTAGAGTCAGGCATACCACGGGCCAAAGGGAACATAAATGGGATCCAGGCTTCATGTACAATCCCCTCCACCTCACGTTCCACTCCATAACTTGCTGAGGGGGGTGCTTCCTTTCTAATCTTGATACATCGATATCTTCTGTTATATCAGCGAGAGAGCTTCTGCAGCTCCTCGTTCAAAGTTTGGATATTTTTTCTGGAAGTTTCTCAGGGTGGCAAACAGTGACGACACGGAGTTGCCTACACACCTACTAACTTCAAGATAGCACCCAAGGTTTCCATGGTTTCACAATATTAGTAGGTTTTTTTGGGGGGTTCAAAAGGGACGAAAGGACAATAGAGCGGGTGGGAGTGGATACCCTATTGGAGTTATGGGACCTCAGATAGTTGGTTTGAGATTAGAAATTAATCGTTGTTAAGCATGGTTTTATAGGCAGCGTTACTTTGGCCATAACTTGTAGTCTCAGAAACCTAAATAAGCAACATAAAGAGAAACGAAAAAAGTCTATGTATGAATAAGAAGCAAGGGAAAGAGAAGGAAACAAGAACAAGAAGAACTTGTTTTTAGTGACATCAAACATAAAGTTCAAAGTGAGGAAAGTGTGATGAAATTTCCAACTTGGCTTCATTAACTTTCCTTAGTTATTTACATCACAATGTGAAGCAGGTCTTCGATTTAGTCGGCCTTCCCGGCTCCCTGATATTCAAACAAGAACAATGCAAAGTATGTAATGACAGTCCATACTATATGGAGTGGGAGATGTGATATGATGTTCCGAGATTGTGACAGAATGATTGGCATTGCATATAAATCGAAAATTTGAGTAATTACACACCAAAATTTTCCAGGTTTCTTGGAGATGACTGAGCCATCATATTTTGAAACTATAGAAGCTACAATCACAAAGAAAGACCAGGTCTTCTTTTGTTGGACATACATCTTTTCTTAAACGGTATAAAAACTGACTGAGAATATCTTACTGAAGCTGACTGACAGTTGAGATAAGTGAGAAACTTGTTCACAGCTGAAACATGTGTTTGTTTATAACTTTTCTTTGCACCTTTTTATTTAAATAGCAGGATAAACATGTCCATCTAATCATATATTTTTTTTCAAGATATTTGAAAAAGAAAGTGTTTGGGTTTTATGGAGGTTTTTTTTTTCCCTTCCTTTTCTCTACGGGAATTTGGATGATGGTATTTTTTTGGGAACTTTAACGAAAAGCATCTGGTACTGTTCACTTTAACGAAAAACCACATTTTTACACTAAAAAGTCAATTTTGGTACTATTCACTTTACCCTTTATTTTGTCCTTATTATTAAAACTCAAAGTTTTCAAGTCTTTTTCATTAGTTTTCCTTATTTTTAGAGGTTAAAAAAATATATCCGGATATTAAAAGTTATACAATTCTATATAACCTAAGAATAATAAAAAGGAACAAATGGTGTAGATAAAACAGGATTGATTAATAAGTTTTAGTACGTCAAAACCATTTCTTGTGATAGTATATAGAGTCATGATATATATTTCAGAAATATTTGAGAAATTTACGTGAAACATGCGTTAGATTTTTGTTTTTTATATTCATCTCTACTAATTAATAAAACCCTTTCTGTCAACCAAAAGAGGGTGAAAAGACAAATTAGTCTTCTATCACACAAAAAAATGATGGGCAATAATGTAATTTTACAGGTTCAAATTTTACTATTTTTTATTGAAGCCTCACATATTAAAAAACCTCTAATATTAAAAAAAAAAACCTCCAACTCCCCTCACGTTCTCTCTCTCTCTCTCTCCTTCTCATTTTCTAAAAAAATGTGTTCATACACACAAGTGTGCAGGCAAATGCTAGTAACTATTAAAAAGGTTTAGTCAAAGTTATTTTTGTTCAACTTTTTGTTTTTTCGTGCTGGATTTTTGTGCTAGATTTTTGCTTTTTCCCCATTTATTCTATCTTTATTTTCCTAACATGTTGTCACAGCCTTCCTTGTGGGGTAAAAGCCTACGAATGTGCGGAGGCATGAATGATAAATGCAGATGGGAACAGGAAGAGAGGTACTTTTGGTTGTCATACTATAAATTAATTAGGAGAATAAGAGAAAAAATTTAAAAGCTTTGTTTATTGAGGAAGTAAAAACAAATAAAATTGTATAAATGCCGTAAAATATGAAAAAAAAACCAAGAAGTATTTGTTCGATAACGAGCGGGATGGGGTACATGGCATATTGGGCCATGAAAAATATATATATTTGGAATTGGAACGAGATTTTGTTGTAGGGAAGTAGATATAAATACGGTCAATTTGTAGAAAAAATATAGAATTTTTCGATCATGTTAAGTATTATATTATGTTTTTTGAAGTAGGGAAATTGGAAAATCCTTAAAAAACCAGGGGCGAGATTTTTTCGACTCCGTAACTTAGAGGACCTTCTAAAAATCATAGACTAAGTAAATTTTTTATTAAAAATGGCACATAACATTGTTTGAAGATTTTCGATGCGTTTCGACATGCATGTTGTGCAATTTGGCATGTCAATGAAGAATCCATGAAAATAGATATGGTTCTAGGAGAACAAACCGACTTGTCGAAATCTATAACTAAGATGGAGCTTACGGCTATCATAGGCCAAGCACCTATGCTTGGCGCCTCGAACACTTATAGCAGTTTTACTATGAAAATAATTCTCAGGGGCTTACTTAATAACCACAGATTCAAGTTCAACTCTCTCTATATATATATGACAACATTGCTAAGAAATGTAGAAAACTTAGGTATGAAGAAAGATAACGAATACCAGAGAGAGAGAGAGAGAGAGAAGACAATCTTTTGCAACAGATTTTTCTATTACTGTTAACTTAATCAATACAATGCAATCCTGCTATTTATACTCATACAAAACAAAACACCCTAGAGACAAAACTCAACAGCCACTAATACAAGGACAAGTGGCATTCTCTACATAACTCAAATGGCTTATATTCTAACAATATATACACTCTTAAAGTCCACACTTATCAGCAAAACTACTTCTACTACTTAGTTGAAACCTGAACTGTTTTCTTTGACCTACTACTGTAACCACTAAGGACACCCAAAAGCATGTTTTCGTTTTGCAGGAGCCCGCACGCAGCAGCTAGCTATAGTTTCTTTCTTTCAACTTGTTCGAGTAAAATGGAAACAAACACTCATAAGCAGCACGCGATAAGCATGTGGGATTAGCCGAAAGTTATACAAATGGACAGATCCGACTTGGGGCTTCAACGAAAGCATCTTCGGACACGGTTAATATATTTGGATCACGGATGGAACCATTTGTTAGGAGGAATGTTACTAGGGGTGTAAATTAGTTGAGGGAAACGGAATATTAAAGTACTCAAGCTCGGCCCAGATTATATTCTTCGTGCGCAAGAAAAAGGCTCGTAACCGCAAGCTTAAGCTCAGCTCGGATAATATTTTCAAGCTCGAGCTTATGTTTAGTTCGACTTAATTTATTGACATGTAATAGAATAAACATAATAAAAAACCGTTGATATTAATATTGTAGTATGTGAACAAAACAATAAGTTAAACACTTTAAAATGATTGCATATCCAACATTTACGAACTAGTCATGAGCTTTGCACTACTACAATATTAGCTTTAGCTGGCGGATGATGATGGCGGATATTAGAAAAATCTTGTCGGATAAATTATATCTGACACATCTTTTAATTTGTGGCGGATATTAGAAAAATCATGTCGGTTATATCCGACATAAATTCCTGGCGGATATTTAGTGGCGGTTATCAAAAAATATTGTCGGTTATAACCGACATAATTTTTTAATACGTTTTTTAAATATTTTTGACATATTCTGGCGGTTTTTAAGTTAATGGTGACGGTTATAACCGACAGAAATGAAAATTTTATTATTTTAAAATATTATATTCATATAAAAATAAATAAATAAATAAACAAATATTTTAAATAAATAAATAAATAGACAACCTAACATACAAAAGCAATGGGGAGGATTTGAGTTCGCAACCCTAGAGACATAGGATTCTGTCCCCTACCTTGAGCCCAGAGCCAAACAGTTCCATACCGCTTCATTTCAAAACCCCTGCTCGGGCAGATAAAGGAAGCTCTAGATTTGCACACTTGTCATGCATCCGAGTATGGAGCTCCTTAGGATTCTAAAATAATAACTAAAATATGCTCCATTTCAGAGTGTTCGTTTAGAAACCCTAAGGCCCCTCTCACATATGGCGCAGCTTTCTCTCTCTCTCTGTTCTCTCAGACCCATTTCTTTCCAAAATGAAAAATAGCTCACTTTCTCTCTATTCTCTCAGACCCTTACCCCTATGCCGCTCAGCCACACACAAGTGCGAGACCTTCTCTCTCCTAGCAACACAACCACACACACTCTCCTTTGCAAGAACCCCAAAACCAACGCCTCTGCCATGGAAATGGTAGCACATTTGAAGCTCAAATCTTCCCACAAAGGTAATCTTCGTCCCTATCCTTGTTTAATAGGTGCATAATTGTTGATTTTTTTTTTCGGAAAATAGGAACATTAACTCATGATGATCTGCTTCCTTTGCGAGGATGTGGGTTCGCCGACGAAACCCAAAGAAAATAAAGAACAACATTCAAACGGCTCAGATCCAAGACAGAAAGGGTAAAATTACTAGTCTCCATAACTGATCTCTCGCTACATGTAATTATAATGGTATGGTATGTGTGCAGAACACTCGGAACCATGACAGATCCGAGAGAAAGAACGCTTAAACTAGAGATCCCCTGGACAGAAGGCAGGACACATCTTAAAGGCCTTGATTTGTCAATTTGGAAGGTATAACCACTTGGAGAGCGAACGGGCGACGGGGATATGGAAAATGCAGAACTATTTTTTGAAATCGAGCTCCGACGAGGGTTTCGGATGGTGAATGCAGGGGATATGGAAAATGCTGAAATATTTTTTTTATTATTAATATATGTTCTGTCGGTTTTATCCGACAATTTTTTTTTTCTTATAATAAATGTTCTGTAGGTTATAGCCGATAGAAGTCCTGGCGGTCTTTTTCTTTCCTGTCGGTTTTGGAGTAGTTTCTGTTGGAAAATTCATTTCCTGACGCTGGCAAATCTGTCGGTTATTATATCTGCCACTGCATTCATTTTCTGACGGATTTTGCTTAAAATCTGATGGTAATATACGTTTTTTGTTTGTTTTTGAACTGCCAGTTATAGATAATTTTGTAGTAGTGTTGTGAGTCAAACATACCAAAGCTTGAGCTCGGTTTTTCTTCAAATGAGCCTATGTTTTGTTTAAGCTCAACTCGTTTAACTTAATAATTGAGCTTGAACGACCTACACAAGACATATGAGCACTATTCTAAAAATCTCCACCTAGCGTCGCCTAGGCACTAGGCGGCTGACCATTACCCCGATTAATGTCTAGGCATTTGAAAATTAAGAAATGGCGCCTATACCGCCTAGCCCTCCTAGACCCGCCTAGGTTGTAACAACCCAACCCAGAATTTAAGAAATAGAGGGGCATTTTGGTATTTTCACTTTGGGTTTGGACAAGGTATAATGTGCTTTTTGGGTCTTAAATGGTGTGCCCAAGGGGGCCCACCCTTGGTTTTGTTCCCCGGCCCAAACCCTTTCTTCCTCTCATTTTTCCCGTGTACAACACTAAGACCTCTCTGTTTTTCTATCTCACTCTCTCATTCTCTCTAACTTTCTCTCCTCTCTTCCCGAGCTCACTCTCACTCTGCAAGCTCTCCCTTTCTTCTCTCAGACTCACCCACAAAACTTCACACAACCCCAAACTCATCTCTTGGACCGAGAAACTTCAAAGATCCCATACCAAATGCCAAGGAACCCCACAGTGACGTTGTCACTGTTCATTGTCTTCCTCGATGTGTTTCATGATTTTCCAATGTTGGTAAGCTTCTAGAAACTCTTGGGATGTGTTTTAGGGTTAGATCGAAGCTTCTTTTAAGTTGTACATATGTGTTAATCGCAGAAAATAGCTCGGAGTAGCTTTTCCCAGTTTTCCGACGAGCACTGCCACTTTTAAGGATTTTTGGACCAAACCATGGCAAGCTAGCCGCCATGCAAGATACAATCCTCCTTGTCTCGTTGAGAAGTATAATTTTTGTTTTTGAATCACTTGATTTCGATGAGTATTGAAGAAGTTATGAGCGTTTAAAGTTTACCCAGTTTTCGACAAGCACCGCTACTTTCGAGGTGTATTCCGGCCAATTCACAGTGAGTTAGCCATCATGCAAAGTATCATTCTCTTCATCTCATTAAGTACTACAACTTTGGTTTTTGAATTACTTGATTTGGTTGAGTCTCGAAGAAGTTATTAGCGTTTGAAGTTGTGCCCAGAAACTGGCCAAACCTTGGCCTGAAACTGGGTCGACCCGACCCGATTACCTTGAAACCTAAATCCAAGATCCAATCTTGCAACCGGCCCAACCCAGACCCTTTGGGCTAGGCTGCTAAGCCCAAGCCTATAATAGTGACATAATTACCCAGCCCAATTGCCCAAGCCTAAACCCACTAAGCCTAAACCCAGGACCCAGACCTATCACTTTGACAAGACTTGTCGACTGACCGTTGACTGGTCAAGGTAGACTTTGGGTTAACTTTTTTAGGTTTCGACGGGAACCTTCATAGACTAATTTCAACGTCCTGATTCCAAATCCGTGCTCTGTTTTCCCAAATTCAATCGTTTTAGTACAATTTTATTAATTGGATCCATTATGTGCTTAGTGCAAATATTCGTGGCATCCCGTATTCACTAGTTTCATGACTCTTCACCAACGGTGTAAGGTGAGTGGACCCCTTCTAAAATGCATATTTACTACTAGAAATGCATACATGAAAAATATGATTTAATGGTTATGTTTTATGAAACGTTTATGAGTAAATTGGATTTACGCTTTATGATATTCATGCTTTATCGATTTTACGTTCTTCGTTGTATATATGATTGATGACTATATACTACGAATAGGTTTTACGATATGACGTTTTAGCTACTGAACACCGATTAAGATATATATATATATATATATATATATTAGCAATATTATGTTAATGTTTTTATGTACTTACTTAGTGGTTACTCATACGATCTGCCTACGGGCAAATGGTCCTGCCTACAGGTGAATGAAATCATTAATTGGCTTTGGTCAGGTGATGTAAGGTTTACAGGCGATTGATATTGCCTATGGGTGAATGATACTTATATTGGCTTCAGCCAGGTGTAGATTGATGGCTTCGGCCAAAAGATACTTATATTAGCTTTTACCAGGAGATGTAGTGCACACGAGCGGAAGATATATGTATGTATATGTGTGTGTGTGTGTGTGTGTGTGTGTGTGTGTGTGTGTGTGTGTGTGTGTGTGTATGCTTTGTGCTACTACTACTAAACACATTATATACGATATATGTTTTATGAAAGGTTTTATGGCATGCTAGGGTTTTCGGAAAAAACCTATTACTTATTATGATATATGAGTTTTCTAAACCTAGGGGTTAGTACTTTAAATATTAATTGTTTTTGTATTACTTATATATATCAACTTTGTCCACTCATGTTTTGTTTTGCACCCCCTCAGGACTTAGATTCGAGGCGTACAATCCCGACGTCAAGGCACTCTCGCATCGGCATCTTCGAGTCATCTCGGTGTAGGACCCATCCTTTTGTTCATTCAATATTTTATTTCATTTTTAGTGTCTCAGATTAGTTGTATGCTCTGAACACGTTCCTCAATTGCATATTCATTATATTTAAATTTTATGAGTTTTATTTATATTCGTATTTCTTCATAGTTCTCATGCATGTTAGTATGGCTTCGTCACCTTCTGGTGTCAACCAGCAGGTGCCTACCCTGGTATCAGAGCGTGGTTTGTTCAGAGCATACTTAGGATCATATCGTACTTTAGTAGTGTGTCAGTCATGACATCATTTGGATGTCACGACTTTCGGATTTCTTGTCATTCGGCATGGTTATGCAACTTTCATTTTGCGTGAATAGTCATATCCTATTGAACAAGAAGAAATTTTGTGTCGGGATTGTGCCTCATCGGTGACGTGGTGGATTATTGGACGACTTTCAACATTAGATCGTTACTCTGCAACATGTGTTCCTTAGGAATTGCGAGCAGAGTCAGTTTTTACAATTGAAGTGACGTGAATTAGAAATCTTAGTTAGAGGAAGTCTGGTTAAGACCAGCTGAAAATCTGAGATGGCGATGCCATTCTGCAACGTGCGTTCCTTAGGAATTGCGGGTAAAGTTGTATTTACACAGGAGTGTGAGGAAACGGAAAAATCTAGGTGGTTCGTGTTTGGGAATCTAAAACAGTGATGTTACTCTGCGACATGTGTTCCCTAAGAAAGGCAGGCATAGTCATATCTTTATGAAAATTATTCGAAACATTTGAAGTTTGTGTTAGAGAAAGAGAGTAAATGCGAGTTGTTACGAAGTTTAGTAAGTGGTAGTTTGGTGGGATCAGATCCATGTCCTCGGACTCGCTTCTGCTAAGGAAATTCATGCGGATCCTTAGAACAATTCTCGGTGATTGTTCTATCAATAACCCTCTTCTCGATAGATTCTTTGGTAGTGGATGTTATTCTCATCAATTTCCAAAAGAGGTTACGACCGTCGGAAATTGAAAATCCTCACATGGTGTTGTGAAATGCGAAATGCCTTTGACCTCGTCAAACCCTATCAACAGTTCTTAACTATTCCTTGTGCTTAGCCCTATTTCTTTTTTGCTAAGAAACCAATCAATGGTGTTATGATGCTGATGGTGAATGAAGTTTCTGACAACGGGGTATTGTCACATTTGATCGCAGATTTTACACTTTTTGAATTTCTATGGTGGTGTACTATTAAATGTCTGGATGCACGCTGATGGGATAGGATCGAGTCACGCGTGTGCCTCTTGACGATTTGAACCGCATGATGTGAACCATTCTATCTTTGACCTAGAGTTGGTAATTATCTTTCTTGCTGTAAAATCTGGTGACGTTTTCCCTACAATAAGAAATTTTACATCCTTTTTTGACCAAAGAGGTTGTAGTGTGTTTCACACATAAATGGCTGAGTTTGAAATGAAAGTGGTGAAATGGAAGCCACCGGGCTTATCTCAATTTCTTTCTATTCCTGTTCAAAGATGGGAATAGATTCCCATGGTTTTCCTTATTGGGTTGTCGAGGACCCACTGGGGATGCGAACGAAAATGGGTGAATGTCACTATAGATTTCCGGTACAAACCATCTTGTACACATGGAGACTGTGATGACGTTTCGGTATTTGTTGATCAACACATTTTTCATATCATCTACCAATCTAAGAGGACTATACTTCGACCGTTTGGCAAAATTCTTCATCCTAGACTTTGTTTGACTGACATCTCGATTGACATTGATTTCAACCGAAACCCCTGTTTCACCTCCTGGTCCTAAAAAACATCCTAGTCAACTTTGGGTTTGTGCTTACCCTACGATACTTCGTGTCATTTCCTTCGTATTGTTTCCAAGCAAACAGACTGTTCAGGAGAACCACTCATATACAAACTTTTGGCCAGAACCATCAGTCATTCAACCACCAATTACATCCTATCGAGTCAATAATTACCACTGGTGTTTGAATATATCTGAGGTTATTGTTGTAACAAGTTGATGTGAATATTAGAATGGGAAAAAGTTTGAGTTCCCGTCTATTAGGGTTCCTGTTGGTACCATATATTGGGCCTAATCTTTAGGCCTCATCCCTAAGCCCATGATTTATGTAAGAATGAAGGAAACCTTTATTCTATAAAAGGGGGGCCTCACCTTCACTAAGGGGGAGCCTCACAGACAGAGAGTCTCACATCTCAGAACCCTCACAACAATAGAGGGTAATACCCTCTCAGCCAAACAGAGAGCAAAATGGTAAGGGCTGCATCTACAGAGAGCTCCCTTGCCGATCTATTGTAATCCATGCATTCATATAGTAAATGGAATCAACATCAGTGTGGACGTAGCCCAAACATTGGGGTGAACCATGCTACATCTTTGTGTTCTTGAGCGTTTGTGTGATTTACGGCCGGATTTATGTTGGTCCAAGATCCTCCAGATTTTGTGCATCAACAGAGTTCTTTAGACTACCACTCAAGTCGAGTCCACACTCAACCATCTCGACTTGCCATCGCAGAATCAAGTTTTGTACTCACACATGTTTTTACTTCAAAGTTACGCTTTCCACCAAGTAATCTTGTACCCTCGACTTGACGGACTTGTTATGACCCTTAAATTCTTGAGTGTTCTTTTAGCCTTTTCGGCATAGCATTTTCGCTGAATCCGAGAGAAATTCTCAATGAATCAACTCACTTAGGTGTTGTGAATTACATTGTTTTGGTTCTCGGTGCATCTTCACTTTTGTACCTTATCGTGATGCATGTTTCACTTCTAAGTTTTTTGAAGTTTTTGTAAAGGTCTTGAGTACTAAGTTGTTTGTCCAGTATCGCATATTTATTTGCAGATTGTGGGACAGTCTTAAACAAACTATCTAGATCTTGAATGACGTGTTGCATTATTTTGATTTGTGGTTTCTGAATGATTTGATTTTGCACCGATCTCTTTTGGAGTAGTTACGACGACAATTCTTTTATTTCCAGTTTGAGTTTGGCACTATTTGAGACTTGATTGGATAGATTCTATTGGCAGCACTAGTTAGACAATAGAGTTTTGCGAAATGGTTTTCGGATGTTTGATTTTATGATTTGAGAAATTGTGTGCTTATGTTTTTGTTGACTTGAGTTTGGACAAATTGGTATGTTTGCACCCTTAGGAAATTACTACTTTCTTATCGAGATAACAATGTGTTGTCGATATCGCGGGTGGCCGACTGTGATATCGATGGCTTATTCGTTGGGTTCGTCAAGCAAGTGGACATGTAGACCCGTCTATGATAGTGAGTACTGTTAGGTTATTATTGGGGCTCGACCAAAAGATGCATCTATTCTCGGAGTACATGACGTTTCGAATGCTTGGGCGAGACCCACTTCCACGTTTGGTTTTGATTTCATTACAAGTATTTTAAATTACCTTATTTTCTCTGTTAAGTTCAGTACGAGTTTTTTGACCTCTATGTTAGTACATATCTATTTTGAAGCTATCGTATTATATGTACATACTTTTGACCTTATGTTACTATACAATTTCGACTTTATATCTTCATAAAGTATGTTGCTAGCGACGGTGTGGCATATTCTCTCTGATGCAACCACTCTGACTTGATTCCTTCTTTATACATATATTCTAACCTATCTTCAAGTATTTATGTATAGTACGTTACTTTAAATTTAGGGACGAAATTTTCTCAACGAGGGTAGATTGTAACAACCCGTCCCAGAATTTACGGAACAGAGAGGCATTTTGGTATTTTCACTTTGGGTTTGGACATGATATTTTGAAATGTGCTTTTGGGTCTTAAATGGTGTGCCCAAGGGGGCCCACCCTTGGTTTTGTTCCCTGGTCCATACCCTCTATTCCTTTTATTTTTCCCGTTTACAATACTAAAACCTCTCTCTCTTTCTATCTCACTCTCTTTTTCTCTCTAACTCTCTACCCTCTCCCCGAGCTCCCTCTCTCTATGCAAGCTCTCCTTCTCTTCTCTAAGACTCACCCACAGAACCTTACACAACCCCAAATTCATCTTCTAGACGAAGAAACTTCGAAGACCCCGTACTAAACGCCAAGGAAACCCACAATGACGTTAACACTGTTCATATTCTTCCTCAATGTGTTTCATAATTTTCCGATGTTGGTAAGCTTCTAAAAACCCTTAGGATGTGTTTTAGGGTTAGATTGAAGCTTGTTTTAAGTTGTACATACGTGTTAATCGCAGAAAATAGCTTGGAGTAGCTTTTCCCAATTTTTCGGCGAGCACCACCACTTTCGAGGTGTTTTTGGGCCAAACCACGGTGAGCTAGCCGTCATTCTCATTCTCTTTGTCTTGTTGAGAAGTATGATTTTTGTTTTTGAATCACTTGATTTTGTTGAGTATTGAAGAAGTTATGAACGTTTAAAGTTTATCTAATTTTCGGCGAGCACTGCCAATTTCGAGGCGTTTTCCGGCCAATCCACAATGAGTTATCCATCGTGCATGGTACCATTCTCATCATCTCGCTGAGTACTACAACTTTGGTTTTAAATCACTCGATTTGATTGAGTATCGAAAAAGTTATGAGCGTTTGAAGTTGTGCCCAGAAACTGGCCAAACCTTGGCTTGAAACTAGGTCTACCCAACCCGATAACCTTGAAACCTAGATCTAAGATCTAATCTTGCAGTCGGCCCAACCCAGAACCGTTGACTTTGACCCGACCTGTTGACTTTGACCGTTGACCGTTGACTTTGATCATTGATTGGTCAACGTTGACTTTGGTTGACTTTTTTGGGTTTCGACTGGGAACCCTCCAAGACTAATTTTGATGTCTTGATTCTAAATCCATGCTCTATTTTCCAAAATTCAATTGTTTTAGTATAGTTTTATTAATTGGATCCTTTATGTTCTTAGGTGTAAATATTTGTGGTGTCTCGTTTTCGCTAGTTTGCACGACTCTTCGCCAACGGTGTAAGGTGAGTGGACCCCTTCTAAAATGGATATTTTACTACTAGAAATGCATACATAAAAAGCATGATTTAATAGTTACATTTTATGAAACATTTATGAGTAAATTGGATTTACGCTTTATGATATTCATGCTTTATCGATTTTATGTTCTTCGTGGTATACATGATTGATGACTATATACTACGAATAGGTTTACGATATGACATTTTAGCTACTGAACTCCGATTAAGATATATATACATATATATACATATATATATATATATTAGAAATATTATGTTAATGTTTTTAAGTACTTAGTGGTTACTCATACGATCTGCCTAATAGCGAATGGTCTTGCCTACGAGCGAATGAAATCATTAATTGGCTTCAGTCGGGTGATGTAGGGCCTACAGATGAATAATACTGCCTACAGACGAATAATACTACATACAGACGAACAGTCCTGCCTACGGGCGAATGATACTACCTACGGGCGAATGATACTTATATTGGCTTCAGTCGGGCGTAGGTTGGTGGCTTCCGCCGAAAGATACTTATATTGGCTTCGGTCAGACATAGGTTTGTGGCTTCAGCCATAAGATACTTATATATTGGCTTCGACCGGGAGATGTAGTGCCTACAGGCGAAAGATATATGTGTGTGTGTGTGTATGTGTGTATGCCTTGTGCTACTACTACTAAGCACATTATATACGATATATGTTTTATGAAAGGTTTTATGGCGTGCTAGGGTTTTCGGAAAAAACCTATTACTTATTATAATATATGAGTTTTCTAAACCTGGTGTTAATACATTAAAGATCAACTGTTTTAGTATTAGTATTACTTATATATATATTAACTTGGTCCACTTATGTTTTACTTTGTGCCCCCTTAGGACTTAGATTCAAGGCGTACAATCTCGGCATCAAGGCACTCCTGCATCAGCATCTTCAAGTCCTCTTGGTGTAGGACCCATCCTTTTGTTCATTCAATATTTTATTTCCTTGTTAGTGTCTCGGATTAGTTGTATGTTCTGAACACGTTTCTCAATTGCATATTCATTATATTTAAATTTTATGAGTTTTATTTATATTCATATTTCTTCATAGTTCTCATGCATGTTAGTATGGCTTCGTCACCTTAGCGTGTCGGCCAGCACGTGCTTACCTTGGTGTTTGGGAGAATATCAGGGTCGGGTGTGTCATAGCTTGCAACTCACTTAGACAAAAAATAGATAACTTTCATTTTGCATTTTATTTTTTTTCAATAAATTGTAAGAGACTTGTTGCATACTTAAATGAACACACATTATATCCTTATTTCACATGTTTTCATTATTTTCCAATACTTTATAATATATATGCATTCTATTTTGTAGTTTATGATGAAATTATATAGATGTTAAGTATAAGTAGACACTTATTTACACAAAATATGATAGATTTACTTAAATCTGCCTAGTCCGCTTAGGCGCCCACCTAAGCCCCGCCTAGCCACCTAAGCGCTAGGCCTCAACCTGTCGTCCGACTAGCGCCAAGCGTCTTTTATAACCTTACATACGAGTCAAAGGTCAAGGTGATTTGTAGACCCATTATGTTACTGACTAGATTGTTAACCTCTATTACAGAGGTAGTCAGCAAGGTAGTTAGTAAATGTAATAAAAAAAACTTTTCATTGAAAAAACGAATTAGAGTTCCAAAAGCACTTGCAGTGCTTCTTGTATGAAGCACTTCAAGTGATTATCCAGGATTCACTTGCATTTTTACTAAAAATTGATCCCAATATTATTACTGTTTATACCATATTTAGGGCCTCCGTATTTAGATCTCGTATAAATACTTGGGGGACTTAAAGGTAATTATGTAATAAAGGAATGGGCAAATATGTAATAAGTGAGGAGTCCTTATTCTATAAAAGGACCCCTCACCCTCACAATTAGGGGAGGCCAATCCTAGGCCCTCTCACCCCCTCTCAAAGCTCTCACTCTCAGAGCTCTCTCTCCCTCACTTCTCAAATAAATAGATAATCAGTGTGGAAGTAGCCCAAACCTTGGGGTGAACCACGATACATCTTGTGTCATTTACATTACTTGCAGATTCACGGTCGGATTTACGTTTTTTCAAGACCTCCGGTTTTGTGCATCAACATTTGGCGCTGTCTGTGGGAAACGACACGAAAAACTATGTCGGTTCTCTTTCATTTTTTCACCTTCGCCGTGAATCTACAAAAACCCACACAGTAACCAAAACAAAAAGAAAACCTCAAAAAGTCTCTCAAACTATCTCCGAGCTTTTGTAGTCCCCCACGTGTCAACAAGTCCAATTATCTTCTTCAAATGTTTGGAGTCACGGTTTCAACCGATTTACAGAAAATAGCATTAACACAACCAAGGCAGAGAGAGAGAAATAGCAGGGGATGAAGATTGAAGGAAAACGGCAAAGACGACAAAGATGAGTCAGAAGGAAGTGAAGAGAAATAGACTGGAAGGAGCACAAAGGCCTCCCAGTCATAACCCCGGCGGTGTTCTTCACCAGTGACGCGGTCTCCTATTTGGCCCTATCACCATGACAGTTACCGGCTTCCTCACTGTCGGCACCATCGGCTACTTCATCTCTCTGCAGCTGAAACAACAAGAAAAACCCAACAACTTAGAGTTTTCCCAGAGATCTGAAACACTCACTCAAACCCTCCATTTCCTCTGGTTTTTTCTCTGCTTCTTTAACCCTGATTTCCTCTCTCCTCTCCGGCAACGCTTCTGTTTCTCTCTCTAGAATCATGCTTCTCAAAGCCTCTGCAGCATTCTCTTACTTGCTCGCTTGCGGGGACGGTTTTGGTCCTCTGTTTCCCTCTGCACCGTACCTTTCGTACTCGTTCTCGCCTCTGAACTCCTCCACATCTGTGTCTTCGATTCTCCGGTTCCCTCCAGTGAAAAATGAAAGTGGGGTCGTCGTCTGCGCGTCGAAGAGTGCGACTAACCAGCCGCTTACAGGTGTGGTTTTCGAGCCATTTGAGGAGGTGAAGAAGGAGCTCGATCTCGTTCCTACTCTCCCCTAATTCTCTCTGGCCCGTCAGAAATACACTGACGAAAGGGAGGTCGTCATTAACGAGCAGATCAATGGTTCTATCTGTATGTTCCAGAACCTCTCATATGCCATCTCCTAAAGGTCAACGATTCCCAGGGGTAGATCCGTCAAAACACGGAGTCAGCCATGGCATTCCCTGCGACGACGTTGTCGAGATCCAGCCGGGGAAGACTCCCGACGAGCAGTCCGTCCTCACCCCGAACTGCCCTGACAAAGCAGGCCTCGGCTGCGACCTCTGCAGAATCATCCTCCAGTTCGGCCTTTTCCATTACGAGCAATAAAGCAGTAGCTCAGGCGTTTTCAGAAGTTCAAAAGATTGAGTCTTTAACGAGAAAAATGGAGAATTTACAGAAGAAAATGACTGGGCCCGTCAAGTCTTCAACTGACGATGGTGGTGGAGGAAGCGAGTCGCTCATCGATTCGAGCGGTGGTGACTCGAGAGAGACTAGCAGTACGAGCCGATCCCAGTCCTCATGATTCTCAGGGCACTAATGAATCATCATCTCAATTTATGGGAAGCGGGACCTTATTTGGAAAAGAATTCAGTGAGTCTATAATCTGTCAACCTAAGTTAGCAGGGACCAAGTCTCGTGAAGAACCAGATCCTGATAATATGGATATTATGGAAAGCAGGGGGCAAGCAAGGAATAATGTGGACGAACCTGATCCTGATGTCGAGGATGCAACAAGCTGATTAGATATGGCTTTTTTTAAATCGTCCAGCTGCTTTTGAAATCTGTGAAAAGAAAAAGTGGTGCAGTCATGGATGGGTCATGTGCTCACAAAGAAGAAAATCAAAAGCACTGACAGAAGCAATGCTATTAGCAGATTTAAATCAAAATCCACTGCGCCTACGCAGAAAAAGAAAAAGAAAGTAAACAAAAGCAAAAGCAGATAATATTAATGGGGTGCATAGTGGGGTGGTGCAGTTTACAACCATGATGATGATAGGCCAACAAGCAGCTCATTCGAATTCAGATCTGACAACAGCTGTTACTCCCAGTCTCTCAAAAACCATCCAAGCCAACGAACGCTACCAACAGAAGCAACCTAGTACGCAGTAGGGGCAGTACGCACCAACGATCTGCAATTGTTGAAACCTTTATTTTTGAATGATGTAATTTATTTTTCGTATCTTTCGGAGATATATGTATAAACCTCATTAGAGGGTAATATGTATAAACCCCATCAGAGGGTAATAAAAAAATGAATAAAAAAATAAAATAAAACGGCAAAGCCCAAAATAAATGGGCTGGAATATTGTGTGGAGAGCGAATGCCCATAAGCCTAAAATAGCACCAACCAGGTCATCAAAAGTACGCCCAGTAATCCAGAATTATTTGGCAGCCCGCCGCTATTACCACCAACCAGGTGATCAAAAGTACGCCCAGTACTCCAAAATTATTCGGCAACCTGCCACTATTACCACCAACCAGGTGATGAAATGTACAACCCGTACTCTAGTATCATTTGGCAACTAGCCATTCATGCCACCAACCAGGTGATGAAATGTACAACCCGTACTCTCCTTCATGATGAAATGTACAACCTGTACTCTTCTTCATGCCACCAACCAGGTGATGAAATGTACAACCCATACTCTCCTTCATGCCACCAACCAGTTGATCAAAAGTACGCCCAGTACTTCAAATTATACATGAGCACTACTCATGTCATTCACACATAAATATTCATGAGCATCACTCATGACAATCATACATAAACATTCATGACCATCATTCATGTCAACATTCATGAGCATCACTTATGTTAACATTCATGAGCATCACTCATGACAACATCCATGAGCATCACTCATTTCAATCAACATAAACATTCATGAGCATCACTCATGTTAATCAACATAAACATTCATGAGCATCACTCATGTCAATCAGCTTCAAAAGCTTCATTTACAAAAGCTCCAGCTTCGAAAGCTCAATTTACAGAGTATACAAATACCGCCTCCGAACAACCATCACTTCGGCCCATACATGGATTCAATTTGAAGTCTTTAGCCAACAAACTTTATTGACCGAAGACTTGGGGGACTACATTATGTACCATATATTGGGCCTCAACTGGGCCTCATAAAAAATACTTGGGGGACTTAGCCCATCACTTATGTATTGAGGAGTGAGCCCTTATTCTATAAAAGGGACTCCCTCACCACCATTAGAGAGCCTCAACTCTAGCCCATCATTTATGTATTGAGAAACGAGCCCTTATTTTATAAAAGGGACTCTCTCACCATCATTAGAGAGCATCGCCGCCAGCTGAGCAACCGCCTCGCCGCGAGTATCAACTTTAACACATTATTCATGTATTGAGGAGCGAGCCCTTATTTTATAAAAGGGACTCCCTCACCATCATTAGAAGAGCATCGCCGCCAGCTGAGCAACCGCCTCGCCGCGAGCATCAACTCTTAGCCCATCACTTATGTATTGAGGAGCGAGCCCTTATTCTATAAAAGGGACTCCCTCACCTTCAACGCCACAAGCCGAGCCAACCAAGGCAACATAAGCCACGAGCCGAGCAGCCTCACAGCATGTGCTATTTCTAGTTAAGCATCATTTCAGATTGGGAACCGCCTCATATCGAGCATCAGTTCTAGACGACATCTAGTTACTTCGGCCCACACATGGACTGAATTTCAAGTCTCCAGCCAAAAGACTCTCTTGACTGAAGACTTGGGGGACTACTGTTTATACCATATTTAGGGCCTCCGTATTTAGACCTTGTATAAATACTCGGGGGACTTAAAGGTAATTATGTAATAAAGGAAGGGGCAAATATGTAATAAGTGAGGAGTCCTTATTCTATAAAAGGACCCCTCACCCTCACAATTGGGGGAAGCCAATTTCTAGGCCCTCTCACCCCCTCTCAAAGCTCTCACTCTCAAAGCTCTCTCTCCCTCACTTCTCAGATAAATAGATAATCAGTGTAGACGTAGCCCAAACCTTGGGATGAACCACGATACATCTTGTGTCATTTACATTACTTGCAGATTCACGGTCGGATTTACGTTGTTCCAAGATCTCCAGTTTTGTGCATCAACAATTACCAAAAGTGCTTTCATCAATTTTAAAAGCATTTCCAAACAAGTCCGTAGTCAACAAGATAATTAGTAAATGTAATACGAAAAAACATATTTCTTTGAAAAACGAATTTAGAGTTCGAAACACGGTTACTTTTCCTAAAGATTCTACATTATATTGAATGTATTTGAAATAATTTGATGTACTACACTTTAAATGCATTTGAAATACCCATTATGTAAGGAATCATTTCAAACCAATTTGTTTTTTAGAAAAATTTATTTGAACTTATATAACATTATTCTTCACCCAATTTAAACTTTAAATATAAATTTTCTTTTTTACCTTACTATATTATTACTATCAAGTACAATATGAAAGTAACAATAAAACAAAAATCTATTATAAACTCACTCAGTAATTAAACTCTTACTATTACACAATTTTTCTCCTGCATTCTATTTTGGCTAAAACCTTATATAAAACAAAAAGTTTTGTACCACATAGATGACCTCATGCAATCTTCCTGGCATTCGCCCTCAGTCTCTTTTCGATTCGCATAGATGATCTGTACCACATTTCCTTGTCTATGTTGAAACATTTGTGAAGCATAATCTTGAACTTGGTTTTGTTGTAATGTCTATAAACTATTGTATCATGATGTTGCCATTTTCTTGACTTCAAAACCTTTCTTTGAATGTAAGATTTCCCAGATCATAGTAAAGGCAAGAGATGTGAGGAATGTTATTGATGGCTTGAGTCCATCCTAATTTCAGCCACTTACATACTAGTATTACTCCTTCAACACAAAAATATTTGTTTCATTATCCAGCGCAACACTGTAGAGGGTGATGAAGACTCCATCAAAGCAAGTGTTTTGGTGTTAGCAGTGTCCTTCAGGCATCCTCCTTTAAACTCAAATGATAAATTAATCCTCTCCAATTCTTACTAATTTCAATTTCGATTTCTATTTCTATTTCTATTAAATAATAAATAATTGAAAGGAGAGACGAGGGACCTATTGAAAGGAGAGAACATATGCATTGATTTTGAGTTTTTATTTTTTAAATGTGCATAAAGATAAATTTACATCTTGAATTGAATTTGTGAGGATAGTGAAGACAAACAATTTAACAAATTTAGTATGTTAACTGGATTTGAAACCACACCACCCTTAACTTCTAGTGAAGGACCAAATATATAGAGTTGTTCAACCCAAGGATATCCCTACTTGGGTTTATTTGTTGTTTTGGGCCTTCTACCCTATATAACAAAAAAAAGCAGGAAAAACAAAAGGAAATAAGCATAAATACATAGCACCAAGTAGGTTTTTCCCCAAAAATTCGCGGGCATTGTCCATGTATAGGATATCATAACAACATACAACAAATACCAACCCAAAAATGTGCATAAATACCATCCATAAATTGAACTCGATATGTCGGGTGCAAATGTAAATACTTTTAACCAAAACTACTGTAGTTGAATTGAAAGTCAAAGTTCAAACAATGACAATTTGCTTGAAAAAAAAATATTAGAATCAAATGTTCCTGCAATTTTACTCCACTACCAAAAGCCCATAGAAAGAGAGAGAGAGAGAGACGAAGAGTCATTTTCCATGTAGAAGCCCTGTTGTGTCAAACACTCTCTCTCTCTTAGTCGAAGCTCTTTGAAACAAGAACCTCCTGTGGAGGCAAAGCCAAGCAAACACCAAACCAAACATTTACTGCATTATTATATTCTAATTTTTTTATTTTTATGAATTTTAATTTTGTTTTTCTCTCATCTCCCTCGTCAACTTCCCTCCTTCAAAACCAAGCCAAACTCCCCAAACCAGAAAAGCAAACATCACCAGTCCCATGTCTCTATCTCTTTAACAACCCCCCTCCTCATCTCTCTCCACATATCATAATATCCTAATACATCTCCTCCTATAGCCCAAAAACTAAGCAAGGTTAGGTAACAGATAGCTACCTTAACACCATCAAAACCCTTCCTTTTACACAACATTTCTTCTTGCAATTCTACTCTGCCCTTGTTTGCCTGATCAGGCTGGAATTTGCCGTTTCCCACCCGAAAATAACATTTTGGGTGTGTATTTGTTAGTTTTGTTGGTGTCCTGAACAAAACAATAAAAATGCAGCTTCACATATCTCCCAGCCTGAGGCATGTGACAGTGTTGCCGGGGAAAGGAGTGAGGGAATTCATCAAGGTGAAAGTTGGGTCGAGGCGGCTTTCATACCGGATGCTCTTCTACTCCATTCTGTTCTTCACTTTTCTTCTCAGGTTCGCGTTTGTGATGACTGCTGTGGACACCATTGATGGGGAAAGCAAGTGCTCCTCACTAGGTACGTGCATGTACTTTCAAACCCAATATTATTGTAGCAACTCTATATAGGTTTCAGATTATCAATGCAGTTTCATATGTTATGTTATCAAATTATTAATCTAGACAAGTGCAGACAGATTCTTGTTTAAATATATACTTTTATCTTAAAAGTTTAACAACATAATATATCGAAGTTATTTGTAATCTTGTAGATAAGAAAAGTAGTTCCTATACAAACGGAAAAGAACAAGAATTGCCAGTGTGAAGATACACACGTGAGAGACTAATCATAGATTGTTCAATATTATCTAGGTTTCATATAAAAGCATGTCGTTTCTGTCTTGACAATATCAATTGCAGGCAAATAATATTACAATAGTGATCAACCAATGAAGAGGTCGCACTTGGTGCGATGGCAAGTGCCTTCGCCCATGAGCGGTAGGTCTCGGGTTCGAGACTTGGGAGCAGCCTCTCCATAAATGGGGGTAAGGCTAGCCGACATTCACCTCTCCCAGACCCTGCGTAAAGCGGGAGCCTTGTGCACTGGGTACGACCTTTTTTTAGTGATCAACCAATGGCTTGATTAATTTATTAATTCTTTGCCAACAAACAATGATCTGCTAGGAAAAGTTGTTCAGATAACAAAAGATTCTAGTCACTGTAAGAACAAGAGGAACTTGTAACATTCAACGTTTTAGTTTTCTTTCATAAAATGGGAAAATTGGTTCTTGAAGAACTAATCTATGAGTATTGGTTCTTAAATCTGCCACAACGTTTATCAATGATCATTTTAAATAACTCAATTATAGTTTTCTTTTAAAATAAAAGAGTTTAATTAAATAAAGGACAAAAATTCTAACGAATGACTCGTTTTGAGGTACTTTTAAAATGACTAAAAATTTTTTTGGTAAAACTGATTTTTGGTTCTAAAAGCACTTTTTAGAAGGTGTACCAGAAGCACTTAAAGTGCTTTTCCGAATCTGCTTGGATTTTTACTAAGGATTAATTTCAAAAACATTTTTACCAAAAACGTTTTCAATCATTTTAAAAACACTTATAAACGAATATGAAGTTATTCAAAATAATTACTACTTCAGTACTTACAAACTTTATTTTAGAAACCACTGTTCTAAAAATCCCCGCCTAGCGCCGCCTAGACCCCAGCTAGGCACTAGGCAGTTGGTCACCGTCTCGATTAATGCCTAGACATTTGAAAATTAAGAAATGGGCCCTAAACCTGCTAAGGTGCCCGCCTAGACAGCTAGGCACCCACCTAGCCCACCCAGACCCGCCTAGGCTACGACTCATTTAGACAGAAAATAGATAATTTTCATTTTGCATTTTATTTTTTTCAATAAATTGTAAGAGACTTGTTGAATACTTATATGAATACACATGTTCCCCATGTTTTTATTATGTTCCAATACTTCCTAATATATATGTCATTCTGTTTTGTAGTTTAATGAAATTATATATATTTTAAGGATAAACATACACTTATTTACACGAAATATAATAGATTTATTTAAATCCGCTTAGGCGCTATGCCCCAGCTCGTTGTCCGACTAACTCCTAGCGTCTTTTAGAATCTTGTTAGAAACCAAAGCTTTGATTGAGCTTTAGTTTAAAAACAATACTCTAATTTCGTTTTTCTTTGCCACTTAGTACTATGGTCTAGTGATATTCATCTTCAAACGTAAGTGAGAGGTCTTAGGTTCGATTCTCGCAAATATGAACCACATTATTGTAAGCCTATTATAAGGCTATGACCATCCCCTACCGCAGATATTATCATTGTCACACCAAAAAAAAGAAAACTTTTTTTTTTTTGGGAACAAAATATATTACCTATTGAGGGTTGAGTTTAGCCTCACAATGCGCTAGCAATAATGTGGTTCAAATTTTCTTTTGGTGAGAATCGAACATAAGATCTCTCACTTATAAGTAAAAATAAATAATAGTAGACCGTAGTACTAAGTGAAGTGAATATGAATGTGAATGTGATATCCAATCATTTGAATTATATAATTAAATATGCTTAATTATTTAAAATGTGTTTTGTCATGTGTCATGTGACATCCCACATTGCCCAGAGGAATGATCCTTAAATGTATATTTCCATCCCTACCTAGCACAAGGCTTTTTGGGAGCTCACTGGCTTCAGGTTTCATCGGAACTCTGAAGTTAAGCAAGTAGCGCACGAGAGCACTCCCATGATGGATGACCCACTGGGAAGTTCTCGTGTGAGTTCCCAGAAACAAAACCGTGAGGGCGTGGTCAGGGCTCAAAGCGGACAATATCGTGCTACGGTGGTGGAGTGGGCCCGGGATGTGGTGGACCCCGGGCCGGGATGTGACAATTTGGTATCAGAGCCTAACCTTGGCCGTGGTGTGCCGACGAGGACGTCGAGCCTTTAAGGGGGTGGATTGTGACATCCCACATCGCACAAGGAAGTGATCCTTAAATGTATATTCTCATTCCTACCTAGCACGAGGCTTTTTGGGAGTTCACTGGCTTCGGGTTTCATCCGAACTCTGAAGTTAAGCGAGTAGCGCACGAGAGCACTCCCATGATGGGTGACCCACTGGGAAGTTCTCATGTGAGTTCCCAGAAACAAAACCGTGAGGGCGTGGTCGGGACCCAAAGCGGACAATATCGTGCTACGGTAGTGGAGCGGACCCGAAATGTGGTGGACCCTGGGCCGGGATGTGACATGTCAAGTGATCCAATGTATTTAAAATCTATTGAATGATATAATTAAATGTGCTTAATTATTTAAAATGTGTTTTGTCATGTGTCAAGGCTCAAAGCTCCTTTCAGGATATGATAAATGGGCTGCTTGTATTAGTTGTCTCTGCAACATCATAATTTATCCCACCATAATTTCTTTTTTTAAAACCATAAATTCTGAACCACCAGATGAATGGCATAGTACAGTAACCTGCACTCATTTTTATTAACTAGTTATAGCTTGAGCGCTTAGTACAAATACATCATTTAATTTTAACAGTTAAATATTGCTAGAAAAAAAAACTAGACGGTAAATTCAGTACAAATAAATATAATTAGACACATTACTTTAGTTATTTGTAACACCTAATTTTTGTTTCAATGGTAGGTTGCTTGGGGAAAAGATTAGGGCCAAAAATATTGGGAAGAAGAGAATCAAGGGTAATTTCTTAATGCCTACTTCTTGTTGATGAGATATTATTTAATTACTTGATTTTATTTTTGTCTATAACAATGTAATTAATTTCTGAAAGGTCCCAGAAGTAATATACCAAATATTAGAAGAACCCATCGGCAAGCATGAATTACAAGGAAGATCTGATATTCCTCAGTCCTTAGACGAGTTTATGGTTGAAATAAAGGACGGAAAATTTGACGCAAGGACTTTCGCTGTCAAGCTTAGAGAAATGGTACTTCTGTTCTCAATGTTTTGGTTTTTTGAAAAGTAATTAATAAGACATTTCTCTAATCGGCAATGAAATTCTGATAACGCCAGGGTCTGCCAAATTTCGGCTCCAAATTATGTCTCATGTATTTGGTGCAAGCGTATTTTGAGTTATAAGACATGGTGCATGTTTTTCAGGTCACACTTCTTGAGCAAAGAACCCGAAATGCCAAAATCCAAGAGTACTTATACCGGCATGTAGCGTCAAGCAGCATACCTAAACAGCTTCACTGCCTAGCCTTGAGGTTAGCCAACGAGCACGCCTCCAACGCGGCTGCACGCCTCCAGCTCCCTTCTGCTGAACTCGTCCCTGCCCTCGTTGACAACTCCTTCTACCACTTTGTCCTCGCCTCAGACAATGTGCTTGCCGCCTCTGTTGTTGCCACATCCCTTGTTCGCAACTCATTGCGCCCTCACAAAGTTGTCCTCCACATTATCACAGACAGGAAGACATTTTATCCGATGCAAGCGTGGTTTTCCCTGCATTCGTTATCACCTGCCATAATTGAGGTCAAGGCGCTGCACCATTTCGATTGGTTTACAAAGGGGAAGGTGCCGGTGTTGGAAGCAATGGAGAAAGACCAAAGGGTGAGGTCGCAATTTAGAGGCGGGTCCTCGGCCATTGTGGCAAATAATACCGAGAAGCCTAATGTTATTGCAGCAAAGTTGCAGGCACTTAGTCCCAAGTACAACTCTCTGATGAACCACATCAGAATACATCTACCAGAGGTAGCATGCTTAACAATGGTTTAATAGCGTTTACGACATCTTATAGTGCTTCCATAAGCCTATTTTGCCTAGACAAATTGCTGCATTTTCTCTGCACTTCGTGCTAATCTACACTAAATCTCAATGCAGCTGTTTCCTAGTCTTAATAAGATAGTGTTCTTGGACGACGACATAGTCGTTCAAACTGATCTTTCACCGCTGTGGGATATCGAAATGAATGGAAAGGTCAATGGAGCAGTTGAGACATGCAAGGGAGAAGATAACTTTGTGATGTCGAAGCGGTATAAGAGTTATCTGAACTTCTCTCATCCTTTGATATCCAAGAATTTCGACCCCAAGACATGTGCCTGGGCTTATGGAATGAACATCTTCGACCTAGATGCTTGGAGAAAAACCAACATAAGCCTTACATACCACCATTGGCTTGAAGAGGTGAAAGAAGTTTAAACTTTATAACTTTCAAAATTTCCCAAAAAGAATTTATCGAGAAAATGCGTTACGGTCTTCTAAAAATCATCCTATCTTATGATCCTTATCTTTATGCAGAACTTGAAATCAGACCTGAGCCTTTGGCAGCTAGGAACGTTGCCCCCCGGCCTAATAGCATTCCACGGGCATGTCCATGTTATCGATCCATTCTGGCACATGTTGGGACTGGGATATCAGGAAAACACAAGTTCTGCCGATGTTAAGAGTGCCGGTGTCATCCATTTCAACGGGAGAGCAAAGCCCTGGCTAGATATTGCATTTCCAAAACTTCGGCCATTTTGGGCAAAATATGTCAATTTCTCAGATAAATTCATCAAGGGCTGTCGTATCATGGCAACCTAAGTTTGGATTTTCAGAGGAATATATCGAAAATGTTGATGATAAGAGTGGATTGTATATGAGGCAAAGGAAAATGAGAGAGAGTTCTTCCCCAATTCACGGCGTTCAATATTTAATGCAAGAAAAAAAACAGCACGGGGCTTCTGATACGCGGAACTCCGCTTCCCTCAGTGCACATTCCTTCACCTATCACTCTGTATTCTTCTTACCTTTACGCCCTTACACGGTGATTAGAACTTCCGATCATACAGTTTTGTTTACCGACTATATGTAGAAGTAGTACATGCAATAAAATACAAGACCACATACTTCATAAGATTCAAATACATGAGACAAAGAGAGGGAAGTTTGTTTCTTTGGACAACAATTAGAAAGAGCACTGAAAGGGTCAGAAATACATTTAACTACGAATTGCTTGCCTACGGTTAATGGAAAGCACGGTGCATTCCCGGTGCCAAGTTAACACGGTGGCTGGGAGGACAGCATCAGGATTCGGGTTGTCCTACCGACTGTTAAATTTATAGAAATCATAACTAGTCCGGCCATTAATGAGTATCGAGACCCTTGAGTGAGGATGGCAGAAAGCGAAACTGCGTAATAAGAGTCTCTCTCCCTCGTACATACTCGAAAAGCAATCATTTTACGAGGACATTTGCCTCTATAGCTTACAATGAAGACAGAGAACATATATAGCAAGATTGAATGATGAATCCATAAACATAAATCCAAATTATTTCCCTTGTAATCAACAAAATACACAACCACGAGCTCAGGACATGTAAAAGTCACACAATTCAACAAACACCTCGTACACATTCAAAAATTATCAATCAGAGAGTATACAAACACAGTCCTGGAAGAAAGCTTACTTGTTTCCAGTCACATTCGACACCAAATCCCTGAAAAACTTGACTGATTTCGTCACCGGCGAATTAATGGCCACCAACTTATTCAAAACATTCTCAACATCTCCGATCGAGGACCGCCATTTAAACGTCGAAACACCTTCAATTCCCCTCCTTCCTCAACAAAAACAGTCCATTTCACTCACCACTCACAACCCCATCTCTCACGCACTTGAAAATCACGCCATTCCTTCTGCTCAAAAGCCCCTTCACCTCCAAACCCACGAACGAAAAAATCACCTCAAACGAACTCACAAACCGGCCGAGCTCTCCCTTCTCCGCCTCCTCCTCGAACGCCCACTTGGGGTTGAAGATCACCACCGGCCACGGAACAACAAATCAGTGTCCCTTTTTGTAACCGCCAGTTGGGTTCCCTCTGGCGCCAAAAACACCGCCACGTCAGCAGAATTCAAATTTCCGGTATTATCGTTGGCGATGGAGGAAATGTCTGAATGCTCAACCGGGGTGGAAGGGCAAGCCCCAAAGGCTTTCAATGCGGTTTCTGCGAAGGCGGCGTTTGACCATACGTTCAAGACGTTGACTTTGGAGGATATTCGTTTGATGGGTAGGTCTTGGAAGAGCTGGAGGGCGAGGTGGGAGAGGGATTCCGGGGAGTCGTCGGCGAGGGTGATTCAAGTCGGAATCGGGGTTGTTTGGGCTTCTTGAGCTTCGTGGTGAGGCGGAGGTTGTTGAGGGGCTAGGAGAGGGTGGTGGGGAGGCAGGTTTTGGCTTGTTTGATGGCGGATTCTTTGGAGGTTGGAGGGGTGGGGAAGGAGGACAAGGAGGAGCAGAGTGCGGATAAAGTGGTAATTTTGGGTTTTGGAAGAGGGTTGAAGGGATGGAGATGTGAGAGTTTTGGTGGTGTTTGAGAAATGGGAATGGGGGGGTTGGTGGTGGGTTTGGAGTTTTGATGGTTTTTGTGTGGATTTTGAGGAGGTTGGAAGCCATTTGAGTGTTTTAACAGAGTAGGCGAAGAAAGCCGAAACAGAAATAGGTAGTTTGCCAGAAGCGCTTCTTCATAAGGTTGCAAAAGCACTTCCACTTTTTGTTACTTTTTAACTTAGGTGTTTTTGCCAATCGTTTGTTGGTTCATATTTGTTTAGTTCATACGACAGCTGTAATATGACTCCTAATTTATAGTTCTCGGAGAACTTCGATGTAACTAGCCAATGCATCGATGGTGTTTCCCTCTTTCTTATAGATAGACTAATTATTTTATTTATATTATTTTTGTATTATTTTTATTAATTTCTCTATTTCTAAATAGAATATACTAAATAGAGTCAAAAAATATATTGATTTATAAATGGATTTTTTTTTCAATTGGAAATTTCCAATAAGAATGATACCTATTAGAATTAGGTACCCGATTTTATGTCAGGTCAGTTGCGAAATATCTCGTTTGTTGAAATACTTCCTAAAAAAAAGTTTTTCCTTTGGACTAAGAAAGTAAAGGAAGAAAGCGGGTTGGAGTGCGAAGTCAATTACGCATCGTTATGTGAGAATGTTAAAATACATAGATGTAACTAGTCAATGCATCAACAGTATTTCAAGTCAATCACGCATCGTTATGTGAGAAAGTTAAAATACGTAGGTAGTGTATAATAGACTTGTGATACCACAACCTTGGCATCACCGGTAAAAGTTGCCCATTCATTTGTAGACGAGCAACGCAGTGTACAGAATTCTGTATTATTGGGCCGCACATTGTGGTGAAGACGTTCCATATAGGTCCGAATCGATAACGTGCATAAGATGATTAACATCTAGAGCATCCTAAAAATTGGGAACGAAAAGTTGCGAGATTAACTTATTAGTTCATACGATTTACATGTAAATACCAGCACACATCCTTCATAAACGTAGCCAGGTTTGCAATTGCAGTTGCAAATACAGTCAATTCACCCACCAAATTCAGTTAGTACATTGTTAAACAAAAATACATGAACAATGACACGATAATAATACATTTGTTTGGGACAAAATGTTATCCCAAATCACCACCCCAATCATTTTAGATTAAGCCGGACTTAAGCAACCGGTGGGCGGAGTACATGATCCTGCGAAGTATCCACAGCGGCAGGTGGCATGAATTGCCACATGGCAACCCCAGGGTAACCAATGAAAGGCACCAACTTGTTGCCGTGAGCTTGGCCTTGAGCCGCAAATGCAGCAGGAATTCCAGGAGGGGGAGGCAAAAAGCCAGGCTGCGCATTCATGGATTTCAGTTGCTGTTCCAACTTCTCTTTCTCCGATTTCAGCCTCTGCTTCTCATCGCGAAGTTCATTCTTCTCTGTCTGCACAAGGGAAAACATGTTTTGCACGTTGTCACATCGGCAGTTTTTTTATGTAAGCCCGTATGCCCTATCAACTTCTACCAGGTAGAATAAAGAGTACAAACCATCTAGAATTTAAGGGTTTTTACACGTGATCCATCCTCAAATTTTGAATCAAAAGAAACAAAGGGTTTTTACCTTCAATTCCTTGATCTTCTCCTGGAGGCCTGAATTTGTGTCCTTCAACTTCTGGGCTTCACCACGTAATTGATTCACCATTCGTACAGCATCAACCAGAATGGCAGCCTTGTCCGTCTTGGGGAGCCTTCCAGGCTCCAAAATAGAGCCCAATTCCACAAACCTATTATTGGTACATGTCAAGCGATAAGACAAGCCTGCCTCAAACAAGAGGGAGAGAAGAGGAGACTAATAAACGAAAGAGAACAATAGAATGTACTTGTCATTTAGCCTGTCCCTTCGCAACTTCTCCCTACATGCCTTCGAGCTTGTTCCACTGCATGATTCAGATCTGACCCTGCAACGAGAAAAAAGCAACACACAGAGGAAGACAGCTGGAATAAGATGAATTAAAACAAACTTACTAGCTTTTGATCAACTCACTTGTAATACTAACATGTAACTTCTAGGTGGTGATTTTCAAGACAACATGATAATTTGTGAAGATATGACATGAGGTGTTTTAAAACCAAATTGAAAGAAAATAAGAAATTAAATCATCCAGGATTGAAAAACCAAAGATAGATGATGACAGTAAGCATGCATGTTAGTGATTGAAGAGATCATTATAAACTTTAGTTAGTATCCTCAACTAAGGCTGCTGTAGCACAAATTCATGATCTCTTGCACAGCAGCACATGCATTAAAGAAAATAGTCAACTATGATAAGGTATAAAGCACATAAAAGAGAATGAGAATATGCTTTTTGAAGTGGTTACACATGGTGATCTCTTTGATGAGAAAGTTCAAAGTTCGTACCTCTTTTTTGAGCCAGATTCCTTAAGTCCCTCAGCATCCCCCAATGAGCCATCAAGTTCAACACTACGAAATGCCACAGAATAAAGAAAATAAATGAGCAACCATACCACACGACCCAATCTGAAAATGAATAAACAATACAAACCCTTGCATACGACAAAGTAAACATTACACAATATAAAGAAAGATCATGATACAAACATCCAAAACATTTCTGAACTCTGTCACCTCCAACCGACCAAAAATATATAAAATTATGACCAAAGCTTTCTGACCTCATACACATAATAGATGATCACATAATGAATCCACAATATAGACCAAGCCCATGAAGCCTTCTGTAAATAGTCGTTCAAAAAATGGTCCAGCAGTCCTTGTAAAGGCCATTGCTTAAATATAACTGTAAAACCTTTATATGGAAATACATGAATATATGCATAATGTGTACCACTTGTCATCAGGAACCCTCATTGCAAAAACAGACTGTCACCCCGTTAAAGTATAAATCCCACCACCAAAGTCATCTTTTTCTCTCAGTAGAAAATAACCTCAGACCCTCACAACTCCAACCACACTAGTACTCAGCAAATCTCATACACTAAAGTTACAATTCATGGAAAAAGGTTTTGAGTGATCAAAACAAACTGACATGTTATCGCTCTCGCAGTGGCTTCCACGAAAACTTAAAGTTAGTGGACAAATTATGCTCGTCCCACAAATGTATTACACTCAAATCCTAGAGCACAAGCAGTTGGTCTGTTAAAGCCATAGATTCCCTAAACTGTTGGAAAAGTCGCTTCTTTGTTCTTAAAAAGCTACTTTTTACTTTTTATTTAGCCAAACACCCTAAAAATGTGATTGTATCGGTTAAATTCGATATTTTTTTCCCACCCGCAAAAGAACACAGTACAATTCAAGCCATTCAATCAGTGACCAGCTTGAATCCAAGCCTCTCTCATCACACATTTCCCAGTCCTAAACAGTCCCAATTAACCAAACACTCACAATCACAACCAACGCCCCAAATAACAGATTGGGAATAAGACAAAAGGATCTTAAAATCAGCAAATTCCAACCATTCAATCCCAACCCACGAACCAAAAACCACCCAATTTCGCAGAGGTTATCCAGAAACCCCAAAATTAAAGCAGAAACGAAAACTCAAAAAACCCTAATTTGTCCCAGTCGGATTAATTGCCCAAAAGCAAGAATTAATTAATCAATAGTACAAAATTACAGAAGAAATGGAAGTACCTGACGCTAGCCGAACCGGCGACGGGCTGAACGGGCCAAGTGAAGTTGCCATCCAGAACAGGGGTATCGTCGATGAGCCCGTAATCGAAGAGCCAGTTGGTGTTTTCCGGGGAGACCATGTTTGGACGCTGCCGGAAAAAAAAAATAGGAAGCGGTTTTCCGGTTGGGGACTAGTCAATCCTAGTAACCAAACAGGGGGCGTCAATTCGCCGTCTTGGGGGGTTGGTGGAGGAGGCGGGTTCGTATGCAAAGAGGGGAAGAATCTGTGTGCTGATGGTCACGTGGGGATTTGATGGCACAGCAAAGGTGGTGCGTGGTGTGTGCTGGGTGTGTGTTTCGTCATTCATCCAACTCTACACATCTCACCCCACACGCTTTTTGCTGGGTTGCTGGGTATGGACCTAGATAATAAGTCATGGGCTTGGGCTTTATCTCATCACGTTTTTATTTATTTTGTATAAAGTAAAGCCAAGTTTGAAACGCTAGCTAGGGCAGCAAAGTCACATATACAAAGATGAGTGATTTGCTATAGAAGATCCTCTTAAACAAATTCAAATTCTTCCTCGTAGTTTAGTTGAATTTAGTGTAAAATATCGTCGGTATCAAGAAAAATAATATATTATATGGATGAAATATGGTCTGATCTTCGAGTTGATATATTAAACAAAGTAGTTGAACGAGTATTTATCAAATATAGCCAAATATTAGCCCCTAATTTTATAAATGTCAGTTTTTATAAAACCTTTCAAATATATCCAAAATATCACTCAAATAGACACAAATACCCTTAATCTTTTAAACCTAATAAATTAAAAAATCAAAACCCGATTAGATTAAGAATTCTCACGACAAAACCTAAAAATGGTGGAGATCTAGTGAAGGCATCGACGGTTGGTGGAGCACCCCTAAACGAAGGTGAGCATAGATGATTAATTTCTTGCATTTTTCCTTGTCTACATTTTCTCTTTACTTTTGTAGTTTTTTCCTTTGTATTTAATTTTCCTCTACAACCTGAAGAAAAAAAAAAGAACATGAGTTTTTATGACGATTGTAACACGGTTTACACTCCATTATATATTTATTTTGAGATTAACATTTGAATAGTCATGAAGTTTGTAAACTTCGTGGTTTGCAATACTCTCCTTGGGAGATTTATCGAGTTTTCCTGCAAGGGCCAATAACAAGGTTGTTTTCCCGCAGCCATGGGGACCAAGAAATTCATGTACTGCATTTAGAAAAAATAGGGTTTACTTTATGATATAAAAAAATGTTTTTTTTTCTTTTAGTCTGCAATTGTCAATTAATTGTACCAATAATTTGGCCAATATTAAATTAATTTTTTCAATATGTATGTCACTTTCTTCTTTGCTTATTGTTTTGCTTATATTTTAGGAAAATGTCTAGTAATGTGCAATCTAATGAACCCAGCCTTAACCGATTAGATGTTCACAAAGGTAAAAATATTGTACATGAATCAGATATAGCGGACCTATGCAATTCAGATAGAGAGATAGTTATATGTCAATTGTACGAGACTAAGGAGGATTTCAAAAAAAAAGTTGGGTATTGATGCTATGAAGAACAATTATGAATTCAAAGTGAAGAGATCAAGCAAAGAAAGGTTTGAAGTTGGTTGTGTCGGCGACGCATGCAAATGGAAATTATGTGCTTCTAAATTACGACAATCATCTTATTTCAAGGTCAAGAAATACACTACTATGCACTCATGCTCATTAGACGTTATCAATCGCCATCATCGACAGGCAAGTAGTTCTTTTATTGGTCAATGCATAAAGTCTAAGTATGAGGGTGTATCATGAGTACATGGACCACGTGACATCATAGAAAATATGCGAAAGGACATGGGTGTGAGTATAAGCTATGTGAAGGCTTGGAGAGCTAAGGAACATGCAATGGAGTTGGTTAAGGGATCACCAGAAGAATCTTACGCGGTACTTCCATCTTATTTTGCTGTATTAGAAGCCAAAAATCCAGGTACGATAACAACTATTGAAACGGATGAGAATAATTGTTTTTTGTACTATTTCATGTCACTTGGACCTTGCATAAGAGGCTTTCGAAGTGCTATTAGGCCTGTAATAGCAGTCGACGGGACGTTTTTAAAGGGTAAATATTTTGGCACTCTATTTGTTGCCACATGCATGGACGACAATAAACAAATATACTCTTTAGCATTCGGAGTTGGAGATTCAGATAATGACGCATCATGGAATTGGTTTTTGACAAAATTACGGGGAGCAATTGGGGAAATTGATGACTTGGTGTTCGTTTCTGACAGACATGAAAAACATTCGAAAGGCTCTCTCAACTGTTTTTTCCCAATGCCCATCGTGGTGCACGCATATTTCATATAAGTCAAAACATTAGGCACAATTTTAAGCATGAGAGAGCACACAAATTGTATTTTACAGCTACTAAGGCATACAGAGTTCCTGAATTTCTTCGTCTCATGACAGAAATATATAAAGTCGACTCTGAGGTGGGTGATTATCTTAATTCAGCTAGATATGAAAAGTGGACTCGTGCGTGCTTTGATGGAAAGCGGTACAACATCATGACAACAAATATTGTTGAATGCCTTAATGCAATCCCTAGAGATGCTCGAAAGCTACCTATCACACGATTTCTTGAGTATTTAAGAATGAATATTCTCCATAAGTGGTTTTATAAGCATCGAACCGAGGCAGCCAAAATGAATACACATTTGACAGATTGGACAGACAAGTTGGTGCGAGAAAATAACAAGCAAAGATTATCATTCCAGGTATTTTACTTTATTCACTTAACAAGAATTTATTTTAATTTCTCTATTTAATTTTGGCACATTTTGATTTGTTCTCAAGTTTTTGAACTATTTTACTGATTCTCATATCAAATAATCTGTAACTTTATCTATCTGTACCATGTTATTCTTTATATGTATGTTTGCAATGCAAGAAAGTAAAGTTAAAAACTTGGGTTTGACCAAAAATGTAACTTCAACGTAATTTTGTTGTAGTTTTATGCAAATTGCTTTTTGTAGTTTTTATACGGATTTTTTTGTTGTTGTTGTTGTTGATTAGTTCTTCTTTTGTTTGAGTAATGTGTGTGTGTGTGTGTGTGTGAATATGTAGGTATCGCCCATAGCAACTTACTAATTTCATATATATACGATAGATTTTGTATTGAAGTTGTGAATTTAGAGGAAAAGAGTTGCACATGCCGGCAATTTTATCTTGACCAGCTACCTTTCTCACATGCTTGTGCTACATGTAGACACCGACAAATTTCATGTTATCCTATATGTTCTCATTATTATACTACAAACTTTTTGATCATTGCATATGCAGAAGCTATATGGCCAGTTCGTGATCAGACCGATTGGATAGTAACTGATGATGTGCGTGAAAGAATTGTCCTATCACCAATTACACAAAGAAGATATGGCAGTGCAAAGAAAAGAGGATCCCATCACGTGGGAAAGAAAAATCAACTCGAAAGTGTTCAAAACGTAGTTCAAATGGCCATTATAAGCAAACTTGTAGGAATCTCGTTCAACTTCATCCTACTTTGTAAAACCCTTTTAAATTTACAGTTTAATGAATACAATTTTCTTTCTATCATTTTATTATTTATATTGGCTGTACAATCCTTTAAATTTGAGACAAGTAAAAGTTAATTTATTTTTGTTTGTTCACTCTGGTATATTGCCTTCTTTATCAACTTCTTCATCTATTCCTGATTATCTTTACCACTACTTGATGTATTGTTCCATCTTCCTTGTTAACTACTAGATTTTCAAAGAGAAACTTATTTGGTTACTATTAGCCGAAAGACTAGTATAAGAGAAAACATCATTTTTAGGTTTTGCCGTGAAAACTCATTCATCTAATAGGGTTTTTTATTTTTTTTTAATGCAACGATATATTTTATTTTTAATTTATTAGGTTTAAAGTTTAAGGGTATTTGTGTCTATTTAAATGATTTTTACATTTAAAAGTTTTTATAAAAACTAACACTTTTGAAATTAGTAGCAAATATTTGACTATATTTGATAAATACTCATAATATATCTCATATCTTGATCTTTGTCACTTTTCTGCGATGTGCAAGAGTTGGCGGGCTGTTCTAGAATGGGTTCAACTGAGTGCAAACTTGCCATCATCACCATGCCTAAATAGTACGTGTGCCCTCTTGGTGCCAAGAGCGATGGTAAAACCGTGAAGGCGTTCTAGCTCTTTGATCTGTCATCCAAACGAACGTATCATCATATTGGAAGCACGCATCTGATAGAAGAAGGGAGAGGACTCATTGCCAATGCTCGACTTCATGCTTCAAAATATGGTTGGTTATTGTTCTCAGCTATAGAAAATTTATCCGGTGGCGCGAGGACAGCATTCTTTTTCTTCAATCCCTTCTGCAATCAGATTCTGGAAATGCCTCCGTTAGATTTGAACACGGGTGAAAAGGTAGGGTTTGCAATCTTTACAACCACTCCAACTTCTCCTGATTGTTTCATCCTTGTCCTAGGCGAAAACATAACATCTTATCCTTGCAGTAAAGGATATAGCTTTATATTTACATATAACTCGACAGAGAAAAGATGGAGAAGTGTACGTGGTAATTATGATTTTAATCTAACTGAAGCCAGTGACATCGCATATTTGGATGGAATTTTGTATGTGCATGGGGAATACTTCTTCATTCGCCTTGGATGCCTTGGATGTTTCACTTCAAGCTTGGAAACAATGAAGAAACTACTACATGCCAAGAGAATCTTTTCTCTACGAACCAGTGGAACGTTATTTAGTTGAGTCTGATAGGGAGCTCTTATTGGCGGTTTATTGTGTCGACAATGATCATATCTGATTAAATTTTGGTATGTTTATCGACTTGATTCTTCTCTAAATTCTTAGAGTAGAGTTGAAAGTTTGGGACATCGAGTGGTGTTTATATTTTGCTCGAGTAAACTGTTCAAAACATCAAAAGCAACTGCAAGTCCAGCAGGGGGGAAATTCCACTAAGTCTTAGCGTATAAAACTTGGTTGTTTAATCCAAAAAACCATTGAAAATGCCACATTTTTTTGTGTGAACATTAGCGAATGGATAGAGAATCAATCCATGAAGAACACACAATTGAGAATAGTCGGGCATGATATATAGATGCACATTTTATTTTATTTTGTTATTGTTAACCTAACATGGATATGTGCATACGCAAGATAATGCAGTCGAGTCGCTGTCGGGGACATTTATGCACGTTGCAGCTGCATCTGGAGCAGTATTAGGGTATTTGGAACAACATCTATCGGAGCATGGTTTACTGATGTCTGTACTTAGGCATGGAATGTCCGACTGCATTGCCTGGCGAATTTCAACTTCTTCCTTTTCTCTCTGGTTCAGTATTAAAGAAAGCTCTACACGCATCAATGACGAATTTAGCAAAGAAACAATTTTGCAATCCAAAATTGACCAAACCACTTTCAAATTTAAGCTAAACAATCATCATATCATCAAAACTATAAAAAAATTAAACATTACCCATTAAAAATAAATCAAAACAATTTTTGGATCCTCATTAGCTCACCCTCCCGTCATAGCCTTTTTGGGCTTCCAAGGACCCAGATCTGACCGACCCAGATGACGCAGACGACGAAGTAATCGTCGGAGATGAAGAAGTTGGTGTGTTCGGCGTCGGAGATAAAGTCATGCCCGAAGCCTTTGTTGTCAAAATCAAAGTCGATGAGGTGAATCTAGTAGGACAATGCGATGTGCCATTGCAATCGAGGTTGAGGAGGTGAATCAAGCAAAACGAAGCGAAGTTCTTAGCTAATCCTATGGTTTTTTGGAGGACTCATGAAGACCTGTTAGCAACGTCTCTAGCCAAAGTGAGTCTTAGTTAATCTTATTAACACTAGCCCCGCAAGGGAACAAACACTAGACTAGACTAATATTCAATTTAGTCTAGTCCAATGAGAGCTAAGGCAATTTCCAACCGAAGGGTCCAGAGGGCCAGAGAGCCGAAAATAGCCCGAAAATCGTCTTCAACCGAAGGCTAGACCAGGGGGCTCGTGGGCCCCACGAAATCTGAAAAGGCCAAATGGCCAAAGGGCTGGCCATAAATTTAAGAATTGACTTCGGATATAACCGAAAGCATCATTATTAATCCTGTCGATTATATCTGACAGCAATTCTTAAACAAGTTTTTGAATCCAACGGCTAGCTAACGTCAGTTAGCCGTTATTTTTGAATTTTTTTTTTTACAGTTTTATTTATTTATTTTATTTACAAAAAAAATTTCCTATAACTTCTATTTTTAAATTCTATTTTTTTCTATAACTTCTATTTTACAAAATTTGTTTCATATTTTTTTGAAATTCTATTTTTTTCCTATAACTTCCTAAACCATTATACAACATTAAATTAAATTAAGTAACATGAAACAACATTAAATAATATTAATGAACATAAAAATTATACAACATAAAACAAACATTTAACAACATGAAACTTAAACAATATTTTTAAAAACATTTAACAACATAAAACTTAAACGCCTACTTCATGCTTCTTTTGGCCCAAAGATGTGCAACAAGATCCTGTTATAGGTACTTGTTTGTGGCATAGGAACGTATCATTCTATAGGACCTCATGTACTCATTTATAGAGATACTACCAGTTCTTGGATTGAAAGACAAATTAGGTCCATCATATATTTTTGCACGAGCCCTTCTTGACCTATTTGGACTTCTTGGTCATCATCGGACTCTCCATCAATATACTCATCTCACTCATTCTCCACTATCATATTGTGTAATATGATGCAAGACATCATGATGGAGTCCAAATTTTCTCGACTCAACCCTCTTGCCGATTCGCTGATGATTTTCTACCATGCTTGTAGAATACCGAAAGCTCTCTCAACATCTTTCCGATATGCCACTTGGTGTAAGGTAAACAACTTTTCCGCGTCATTCTTAGGGTTTGGAATTGCTTGGACAAGTATCGCCCACTTTGGGTAGATGTCATCTGCCAAGTAATACCTCATATTGTATTGACGGTCGTTGATGTAGTAGTCAAGTTGAGGTGTTTTACCTTCCGTCAGGCGATTGAAAAGGGATGAAAGCCCAAGAACTTTAATGTCATTTTGGGATCCAGGGACTCTAAAGAAAGCATGTCAGATCCATGTGTCATATGAGGCAACTGTCTCTAACACAACAGTTGGCTTTCTCGACCTTCCGCTAAAGCCTCCTTGCCATCCAATGGGACAGTTCTTCCAATCCCAATGCATGCAGTCTAATGACCCTATCATGCCTGGAAACCCACGGTCTTTAGTTTTACGAATGAGCTGATTCAGATCTTCTTGATTTGGCTCGCGAAGGTACTCATCTTTGTAAACCTGAACAATTGTGTCACATAATTGTTCAAGAGTATCAAGGCATGTAGACTCAGACATACCATGGGTTTCATTCATCGAATCAGCTGGGGAAGCATAGGCCATCATTCGGAGTGCAACAATAACATTCTGATGAGGTGAGAAACCAGGACATCCTTCTATGTCCCGCTTCTGTCGAAAGTATAGATTGACCTGCTGGACATCACGAAGTAAACACTCGAAGACATGATGCATCATCCGGAAGCAACGTCTGAAATCCTCTTTTGTGTACATCGAGTTAGGGTTGAAGTAGTTGTTCATCAGATTGGCATGCATCATCGCTCTGTCTCGTGTTTGTAAGAGCGACCAGCAATAGAGCCACCCCATTGAGGTTGTTTCTCAGTTGGCTGACACACCATAAATGTTGTTCTGTTTTGTTTGTTGCGCCTTACTTGAACTTCTTTATCAGACTCCTCATCTTCTTGTCTAATTTGTGCCCATTTTTCTTCCAATTTGGAATTGGATGAGGACCCCCAATTGGAATCCGAAGATGATTCAAAGTTGGAATTCATTGCAAACTTGAATTGAAAGAGATTGAATTGAAATAAATTGAATTCAAAGTTGTGTGAATTATAACCCAATATCCACCCTATTTATAGCAAAAAAAAATTCAAATCCAACGGCTAGCTGACGTCACTTAGCCGTTGGATTTGAATTTAAGTTGTAGTTTTTAAATAATAAATTATGTTTGGCCCTTTGGCTCTCGGTTGGAGATGGAAACAAATATGATAATGTACTGTTCATTAAAATATTAATTTCTTGGAGGGTTAGAAGGCATAAGACCGGCAAACAAACGGACTAGGATTCTCTTCCTTCCTCTTTCCATCCCCTTCCGTCCACTCCTCTCACATTCTTTATTTTGTTTTTCTTTTTCTATAAAAAATTAATACAAGATGTTGACGTGACTTAACCGTGGCCGTTCATATAGGAGGGGAGGGAAAAAAAGAGGGAAGAGAATCCTACTCCCAAACAAACGCCCCCTAACATTATTATTTTAGAATAGAAGAAAAACTTACAAATAGTGCTCCATACTTTTGACATTGTCGTTCATGTAGTGTTGTATTTATAGAGTTGAAAGTGGGTAGGTTTAGAGTACAAGTACGGTGGTTAAGTATAAACAGAAATTAGTATCTGAACAAATCCTCTCAAATTAATGTTTGAGTTAGGCTACACGGAAATGTTAAACAAGCATCATCCCCACCAAATGCATTTCAACTTTAAAAAGGAAACGCTGCAAAAACACTGGCCCAAATTTGGTTACAAAAATAGCGACACAAATACAGACTTTGTACTTTGTCTCCTATTAACATTGCCCACTAATACTTGGATTTGTTTCCTATGGACAGACCACCAATTATTGTACCCAGATTTTTAGTAATGAAACGAACACAATCCTCTTCCCCTAAATAAACCCTCCCTTTGGATGATATCATAATTCTGAATTTCTTCTTCTCTTCCGAGCTCTTCTTGTCGAATTCACGGACCGCACCAACACCGACTTAGCAGTTTAGGATCTGGTCCTCTCTCCTTAGAGCATATCCGAAAGAGATATCAAATGTAATATGTTAAAATTTTATCTGATAACTGATGTGATAAATTAAATACAAGTGCTAAATTTTCTTCTTTTCTAATGAATGTGTCCAATATTTATTTAATTAGACCTAGAGTTATATTAACTATTAAAAAATAATCAAAACTAATTTTAGTTTTCATTCTATCAGTTGTTAATGGGAATCATGCATTGAAAAATTAAATTAAATATATTAAACTTCTTTGTTTGATCTAAAAATAGATAGCTAGAAAGTAAAAAGTCAAACTCCTCAACTGACACATCATATATAACATATATATATATATATATTAAAGAACACCTAAATATCTTATAATCATATTTAACATACTTGACATCCCCTTTGAAAATAATCTTAGACTTGTATGATACGGCACTAGCCAAACTGCATTTCTTGCACTAATTCATCCACATTAATTCACCAAAAACTAAGACTCATTTCCGTAATTTATATTCAATTTATCCTCTAGCAAAATTCGTAATTCTACTAAATTCCTGCTCAGAAATTATTTGTGCACACGCTTTTTCAGCTTCCACTCAACCGTTTTATATGATGATATGAAAGATGAGACGTTCAGATTTCATATAATATCAAACTCATTCCTCCCACTTACGAATAAAGAGAAATATCACGAATAAAAAGAAATATCGCTAGTAGCTAATATTAGCAAGCTGAAAACAGCATTTAAACCAAACTGAGATACAAAGAAACTGATGCCAAGTAACGTGACATCTCTAAAATACCACACACTCAAAACGTTTGCTTCTTTGCCTTTTCCTTCCAGGCACAATTCTTGGAATCTATGATTAACCAGACCATGAAAGAGATTAAAATACCCTAAACTTTCAGTGACTTATAGCTCATGTGCCACTCTCACTCTCTTCTAACCTCCAAAGTCATTTAGCAACTTCTTCCGGGAGGTGTGGGGAATACTTCTCCATGAGATGGGTTAATTTGGCATCAAAATCCTTCTCCAGTTCTACCTCTTCCTCCCAATGCCTCCGCTTCATTGCAGCTTTATTGTCTTCATGAGCCTTCATCAGCATGTCCCGCTCTGCCACAAATTCTTCCATCTCTTTTTCTTGAGACTTGATGAAGTTTTCAATTTCCTCCGACCTACGGCCATGAGTATGGAAGAAATATAAATCATTATCAAACCAAACCCAGAAGCACCACATGGCTAAAAGTATTGAACCCACTACTGGGGCCCTAACTTTCTCTAGTCTACGAGTATTCTTTGACACAAATTACCTGTATTTCTGTTCCTCTGCGTTTGAAGGGTTGAGATATGAGTGCTTCACCTTGTCACGTTCCTCCTGCTGCAACCTCTCAAAATTTTCTTCCTTTGCATCCCTTGATTCATGAATTATCTTGATCTGGTCTTTGAAAAATTGTTCTTGCAGATACATCTTTTCACACCAAAAAGACAAACAAACAAACCAATAAACGAAACAAAACAACAGAGCAAGTATATCTGCAAAAAAAAAAAAAACAAACAACAAATACATACGAAATATTTGGCAGCCACAAGGAAAAACAAACGGTGGTAAACCACGCAACATGGTGAAAAATACCAACTGTAGACAAGCCAAACCCTGATGCAAGTGTAAACTAGTTTCTACTCTAATATTGGGGCATAATTATCTGACAGCGAAACTTACCTCTTCTTTGTTCTCTTGGTGCTGCAATTTGGTCCTCTGTCTTACAATACGATTTTCCTCCGTCGTCTTCCTGAGCTTTTCACTCACTATACCCAGAGATTCCTCAAGGGCTTTTGCATGTCTCTGTTCCTTAGCAACCTTGTTCTTAAACCACATAAGCTGTTGGTTGTCCTCACTCATTTGCCTGATTTGGTTCACGACCATCTCCTGGTATGATCTCATCTCAAATTTCAGCTTAGATTTACCTAATTAGTAATGGGAGCATGTCAGACATCCATATACAACATTTCCAGGGATCTTAATTGCAGAATAAAATTCAATGGATCAAAGTCAGCATGTGAACTTCAGAGATTTTAAGTGAAAACTCATTATTTTATGCCCAAAATGACCATCCAAAACCAAAACACAGAGGGCAAGGGGAAGAGAGAGGAACACACCTTGAGAATGCTGGTTAAAACTGTCCATGTCTTCTTTCATTGCCATGTACCCATAGAGCTGTCGCTTCCCACCAGGATGAAATAAGACACGACGACGGTCCCATGCATCTCTATCAGTTCCTTGCTCTGTAAAATGCTTGTGAAGACGCTCAGCCTCCAAATAACCCCTTGCAGAGGCCTCAAAGATCAAAACGCTCAACCCACGGTGTCCTTGAGGACCATATGAGTGTCGAGCTCTCACAGCAGCATAAGAGCTGAAGTAGTCAAGAAGCTCCTGATTTCCCATGCCAATCCACTGAAATTCAAAGCAACAGAAAATGAGGGACTGGAAATGATAACAAGGCAAGGAACCTTGGCTTTATAAACAATCATGAAAATGTAAACCGACCGATACTTGAAATACCAATTTGAAAAACATAATTAATACCTTGTCATCTTCATCCTGCTCAAGTTTAGTGTTTAAGATGACAACCATAGGAGGCCAGACAATTTCATGATCTTTTTCCTCATCTTTCAAACCTTTCCATTTACCAAAAGCTTCACCAGCAGGTACAACTGTAGTTCCCTTCCTCCTCAACTCCTCATCCAAAAGCTCTGCAAGCTCTCTATGGAGCATTACCCTTTTTGATCCTTTTGTTTTGGCATGTGTCATCAGGGGCTGCAGGCCTCGGTACCAATCAATGGAACCAGGACCTCCTTGACATGCAGGACAGTGCCACTGCCTAGCAGGATCATTAATCTCATCAGCAGTTAAACTATCCAAAATCTCAAAGAATTTCTTGAACCATCTGCTATTTTTTCGAGTTTCATGGCTCTTTTCACTTGAATCCGAGTCAAACTCATCGCTGAACAGCTCATCGTCGGTATCACCCGCAGCATCAGAGTTGTCATCATCATCATTGGCAGCATCAGCAGCAGCCGCATCACTGTCCTTATCATCTTTTCCGTGGAAATCATCTGAACCCTTGGGTTGAGTGAAACCAGCTCTGGATTGCCAGTTCCATCCATGGTCCAGTGGAGGGGGAATCACATTTCCTCTTCCCGCTGGTTTTCTCGTATTAGAAGTTTGTGAAGGCCAGAAGTTTCCGGCACCCCTTCCTGATCCACCATTGTTCCGCATTGGCTTCTGAGCATCGACCGGTGTCCAAGCTTTAGAATTAGAACTTTGAGTACCCCATTGTCTTGCAGCACTGCTTCCAGCTCTGTTCTTTGACTTCCTGGCAATCACCTCCCACTCTCCGTCACCCTTGGCCGAACCCAGGCTAACGTCTGCAACACCATGACTCAACTCTTCAATCTTGGGGCTACTTCCTCCAGAGACATCTTTTCCCTTGAAATTTCCACCACTTCTTCTCGCACTCATCGTACCAAACAATCCCTTTTCTGCAACACTGTTTTAAGCAAAAAAATGCCATGAAAACATGGAAAATATTCACAGAATAATGTACATGCGTGTAATCTCCTCACAGCTACGTTTCCAATTTATTTTTTTTTTATAAAAATTTTGACATGATTTTAACCAAAATATAAGGAAACCCATGTCCAATTGTCCTTTGAATTTTTTTTTACCTCTCTTCATTTTCCCATCAACCAAACAGAGCGCAAAAAACAAGTTTTTTAGGTCAACGCTAAACACATAATAATAAAAGCAAAAACCCAAAAACATTTCAGTAAGCTTCCATTCCATTCACAGAAATGTGGCAGATCTAACGCTCTGGACACAGAAAATCAAAACACAAGTTCAACTCCGATCCACATTGGCACGCCCAAAAGTTGAATATTCACAACAAAAACCCTCAAAACCCCTCTTATAAGTAGACGGTAGAGAGAGAAAAGTGAGCGATTACCTGATGAACAACGCTGATCGTCGTCGGAAAAGGAGTAATGTGCGCCGGAGGGAGAGATTCCCGATGGGTGGTGTGTATCACGCGCTCTCCAAGTGTAAGCGAGGTCGAGGAAGTGAGAGTGAGAGTGAGAGTGAGTCGTAGCAGAAGAAATGGCGTGGAAGGGTAGCCTCTTTTATCGTGAGTCAAGTCTGCACCTCTGTTGGGTCCGGATTCCAAACCATTATTAAATCTCGTTTGTTTTATATCTTTTCTTTTTCTTCTAATGGCGTGAGAAGGAAGTCTTAACCATTAAGACAATGCCTTTTTAACATAATATGTTAAGTCGACTCGAAACGTCATAAAAATAACGAGATCAACAATTCAACATTATAACTTATTAGATTGTTATACAAGATTACGAGTGGATACCCATTTCAACCTGATAAGTTAAAAATTAGTTTGATAATTTTAAACTACTAAAAACATTTCTACAATGTATTTAATATCACATAAAATTTCGAAGCACATTACGAAAACCTTACTATAAGTGAGATTAAAAATTTTCAAAGCAAATTAAAAATACTAAAGCAATTTGAAAAGAATCCGGATCACTTTTGTGAGGATTATGTGGATCCGTGAATTATATTTGTTCATCGTACATCGTGTGGTCAGAAATCATTTTTAATATTTTTTAGGGTAAATTACATTGTACCACCTCAGGTTTGCAGTCTATTACAACCTCATACAACAACTTCAAAACATTTCACTTTTATACCTCAAATATTATTTTGTTTCAATATAAAACATCTGTTACATTTTTCATTCATTGTTCAGTTAAGAGTTGACGTGCCTGCCACATTTGTTCCACATAGCAAAAAAAGATTTTTTTATGAATTTAAAAATAAATAATTAAAGAAAAGTTTTATATATATAAAAAAATTAAAATAAATAACCCTAAAACCCATATTCCCTGACCCACTTCTCCACAACTCTCTTCATCTCCCCTCCCTTCTCTCTCCCACTCCTCCCTCTTCACCTCCCGCCACACCCACCGCCGCCTCCTTTCCCTCCCACTCCACCAAACCCACTCTCCAATTCCCCTTCAACCCCTAAACCCCTACCCTCACCCACCGCACCACCCACATCCGCCCCCTCACCGTCGTCGAAGCCCTAGAAAAGATCAAGAAGCTCGGCACCAACATCTCCAGCCTCACCCTCAAGGAAGCTCGCATCCTCGTCGACTACTTCCAGGACAAGCTCGACGTCTCCACTGCTGCCCTCGCTTCAGTCGCCATTGTGGCCATTGCACCAGGAGTGGCCGAGGCCTCGCTGTTGTGGAGGAGAGGACGGAGTTCGATGTGGAGGAGAAAGTGGAGAGGAGGGTGGGGTAATGGACTAGGAGTTGTTTGGCATTGGGTCTAGATTTGTTAAGTTTTCATCTTTATGCAAAAATTTGAATTTTCTGCATTTTTGTTCTTGGGTTCGGATTCTGGAAAATTGGGGTTGGAATCCATTGAATTTTTGAAGTTATTTACTGTTTGGTTGCCTAGAAAACAAGGGAAAATTGATGGGAAAGCTGGGTAATCTGTTTTAGAACAAATTTGGGTAATCTAGGTGGGGTGGGGGGTTGCAGGGGAGGTGGGATAGGGGGGTTTGGGTTGCGGGGAAGGGGAAGGGATCGGTTGGGGGAGGTGAAGGGATCGGTTGGGGGAGGTGAAGAGAGTGGAGGAGAGGGGTGAGGGGGGTTGCGGGGAAGGGGAAGGAATGGGTTTCTAGGATTTTTTTTTCACTTTTCTTTAATTAATTATTTTTAAATGCATAAATTTTTTTTTGCCACGTGGCATAAATGTGGCAGTCACATCAACTCTTAACGGAACAATGGATGAAAAATATAACGGATATATTATATTGAAATAAAATAGTACTTGAGGTATGAAAGTGAAATGTTTTGAAGATGTTGTATGAGGTTGTAATAGACCTCAAATCTGAGGTGGTACAGTGTAATTTACCCTATTTTTTATTTAAAATTAAATACAAACAGTACCTGACAAAAATTGACCGCATTGATGTATGATAAACGGACATGATTTATGGATTTCCAGGATACTCACTAAAAAGATCCGGTTGGATTTAAAAATACCAAAGCATATTAAAAAATTCATAATATTTAATTTACAATTGTAAAAATGTGAAGAAAAAAAAACATGCAAAAGCTCGTGAACATATTATCTATGCTTTGACGATCAATACATAGTCGTTTAGATTTTTAAACCTTACAAACTCTTGTGAACTGGGTTTTTAGGGGAAGTTCAAAATAAACAAAAATTCATAATAATTAATGTAAAGGTGTGAAAAGAATATACAAAATGCATGTGATTGCATCCTCTGTGCTTAGAAGATGGTTACATTGTCGTTTAGATTTTTAAAACCCACCAAATCATCATGAATAGAGTTTATTATTTTAGTGTATAATTAATAATAATTCATAATAATTAACATAAACATATGGAAAATGTAAAAAAAAAAAAATGCAATCACTCGAAACAACAAGCTTTATAATTGTGGTGAAGGGATCAACTCCGAAATTCTTTACTATAATCTATAACCCCTCTATTTATATTTAACCGTCAATTATCGTTTATGTTATATTATTCTCATCGGATCTTATTTTTCACATTTTGTTTTTAAAACATGATCTTTTAGTGAATGCAGAAAAATGAACAGTTGGATATTCATGGTTGTAAAGAAGAAAAACAGAGGTGAAAAAGAAAGCAATGGTTAATGGTTTTCCTGAGGGCAAACTTCACAAACACAGGCCAATAACTTGTTTGTAAAATCTTCTGATATGGGCCCATATGGGCTTATGCATATATCACTGTGCCTTGTTACAATGACCAATTTATCCCATATGAGGATATCCTTCTGGTGGTCAGTAGTAAACCTGCAATTTGGAAAAGGATATAGCTCAAATTCTTGCCAATCCACTCTCTCTGTTTGTTCAAGACTGCCAATTTCCCAGCCAATTCTTCTGCAATGGCTCGCTTGGCAAACTTAAATGGAGTCTCCGAAACGCTGCCGGTCCTTCCAAGGTTTCCGAGCGTACAAACAACCCGAAAGAAAGCGAGCTTTATTTGCTTTACGGGCAAGAAAAGCAATGATTTTCAGGAACAGCCACTACAAACTACAAGAAGAATTGCATTGGGCCTGGCCTCTGTTGCACTTGTTGGCAACCCCTGCAATGGTGTCTCTCTTGCTGAGGGCAATGGGTTCTGGCTCGACGGCCCTCTGCCCGTGCCTTCTGCTCAAAACAGTAAGTTTTGTACCGAGAAGTTTAGTGGTACAGCATTTGCTACATTGTCACTCACTCGAACCATGTGTTTTGATGCAGAAATTGCAAATGAGAAGACGGGAACGCGGTCTTTTCTGAAGAGGGGACTCTACATGGCAAATATCGGAACCAAAGGGAGGAAGTTCAGGCTTAAGAAGTATGCATTTGATCTCCTGGCAATGGCGGATTTGATTACGAAAGATACACTAAACTATGTCCGAAGGTATCTGCGGCTGAAATCCACATTCATGTACTTTGATTTCGACCAAGTTATCTCTGCAGCACCAGTCGACGAGAAACAACCACTCACAAATCTTGCTAACAGATTGTTTGACACCGTCGAAAAGGTAACGATAAAACGAACACATAACTTCTTAGATCCTATGCAGCTGCTTGAAAAAGTTTAACTTGTTTCTTCCAATTTGTCAACAGCTTGATGGCGCCGTGAAGCAACGCGACCTCCCTCAGACAGAAACATACTACAAAGACACAACAGTTGTTCTCCAAGAGGTCATGGATCGAATGGCGTGAATTCTTAAAATCTGTTCATCTGATAGAGAAAAATTAGTCTTTCCTACCGATGTGTAAGTCTCCTTCAAAGCATATAACTTGTACACGACGAATGAGTTAAGATTTTCCGATATTATGACTATGAGCGCGGACTATTTTTCGCTTCTAGTCAGTTTTTCTTCATCGACGTTCAACAAGCAATCAAGCATTACTACAGAAGACTCGAGAGGAAAAAGATTATCGAGTAATGAAGCTCAATCAAATCACTCGTTAGAACAGAGAGTTCTCCGAATTTACTGACACGCATACCCTATTTCTTCACTATACAGATAAGCCTACGTTAGAACAACTCTTGAATTTCGCTTCATGGTACTACTGGTACACAATACAAACCAGTGGTTACTTTTAAATCAAAAAAGAAGTCTTGGATCAAAGATCAACCATAGCTCATACGTGAATCTGGAGGCCGCATGCTGGTCTGACGCCGTGGAACCCCAATATCGCAAGCATTTACCCGTGAGGCAAAACGAAGGGAACAGAGTGATTCACCTGCTGAGAAGGGCTCGGGAGAAATGTTTACGAACATCAATGTCTTTGAGTCTCCTCCTAGACATGGCTGGTCAAAATTTCGTTAAGAGTTTAGAATATGATAGGATGTTTAAACTTAAAATTGTTTTCACATATCACTTAAACAAGTAAACAACCTGAAGAAGATATGTAAGCTTTGAGTTCCTAAATGGTACGTGGTCCTCCTTCTTTGCCAAGGCAAATATCACGTCGCTTAAAGATGATAGACTTTTGTTGATGGCCTGATTTCAGGGGAAAAACGATTACTACAAAAGAAAAATAAGAAACATATAAACAAATAGACTACGAAGGTTAACATAAAATACCTGAGTTTCTTTCAGTCGGTCTCCCGTTGACCCACTCTTGGAAAGTCGTTCACTCCCAGCAAGATCAATAAGATTCAGAACACCTTGTACTTGTTGTTCAGTGCTCTAAGATGAGATGATAAGTTAAGAAGTAAGCACAGTAACGAAAATATGAAAAAAGATAAGACCAAGAAAATAATTTTTTCAATCAGAAGAGAATCTGCAGAGAAAATGGAAGTCGCTTACCTCATTAACACCAGATATCCGTAGTGTGAAAACAAAATGGCTTCTTGAAGATTGCTCGTTCATTTGAGTTTTGCCTACAGACCTAAAAGGAACCAAGTGGAACATAAGTAAGCACCTTTCTTTCAATAGCAATTTTCATCCTTTAAACAAAATCAGCAAATCCAATTTTCATTGAGTTAGAGTTAGATCCCCACCGTCAAGCATTGGTACTGCTGGCGAAAGTTAAGAAGGATTTAGAAACATGCATTGGAATACTAGTTATATGTTGTAGTCTTGTAGACAACTAAATTTCTCCAACGAAACAAAACTAAAAAAAGGCACACAGTTAGATTTAGAAACCTGCTATGTTCAGCCCGTTCTAAGAGATATGAGACCTCTTTAGCAGTGCACACATCCACAATGGTAAGATCAGAGACATGAGTGTTCCCATTTGCATCGTGTTTGATTGTATATTGCTTTCCACCAATACCATTTTCTCGCAACATATCTGAAGATGATCGATTGGGTGCTAACAGATCACGAATAGTTTCATTGTATATTTCCAACATCGACACCTACATATATTTGTCAAACAAAAAAGAAAATTACATATGAAATGAATATATTCATTAATGCATTAACAGCAAAATAACTGTTTGTGTGAGTGTGAGTCAGAGAGAGAGAGAGAGAGAGATTCCCCTCACCTGCATTTCATATTTCCAACCTTGTGGTTGAAGAGACTGTATGGTTTTAAAAATTTGTTCTAATGAACGAGGAACCAACCCTTTTTGGTCTCGATCTCCTGGCTTACCCATCATGGTATAGGTTTTCCCTGATCCTGTCTGACCATAGGCAAAAATGCAAACCTGAAACAAGAAGCCACCATCATTAGGCTAAGAGTGTACAATTCAATCGCTGAATGGATATATAAAACCAATAAAGTGAATGCAAAAGAATATGCATGTTACCAAATTCCTAACCAAATACAATACACACTCCTAGAGACAGACAAGCACATAATATGTGTGTGCTTATGCACCAGATACATATATATGTTCCACTGCCCATACAACTTTCAGGTTATCAATTTGTAAAAAAGGAAACAAAAATTTGATAACATTCTAACAAATATACAGCATGCATCTATAAATATCTTCACATATTGCATGAAAAAAATAATAATAATAAATTAAAGATCCTAGATGAAGCATATAGTATAACATGGATATAAAGTTAAATGTTGATACGAAATTACGAATCGAAAGCTTTTCTACCGAAACTAATAAGACAAATTTGGAATGAAATTGATAAAACTAGATGATAAAGGCATTGCTTCGATGAAATGCAAAGAGTAACTTAAACAAGGTAACAGGCTTTTAATCACCTTATAACCATCAAGAGCACTTTGTACGAGCTGTGAAATGTCTTCAAACACATCTTCTTGTGATATTTCAGGCATAAAAACTTTGTCAAATGTGAAAGAATGTTTTTGCCCTGATGACAAATACAGGCAATATGTGAATTTGAATAGCACAGAATAGGACAGCCTACAAGAGAAAGCTATCTACTATTGCTTAACATACCAGGTTGCACTAAATCAATGCCCCGTCCAAGAGCATCCATTGATGTTGGATAAGAGATAACCTTCCCTTCAGTGCTTACGTCTTCATCCGCCAACAAAGGTCGCACTCGACAGAATACACGGATGTTCCCTTTTAGTTCCTATAGAACGAGAGAATTTACAAGCTGATAGCAGAAGTAGCAGATAAAAAAGCAAAGGCAAAAGATTTACCAAGATAGTGTTGTGCAACTTTTTACGCAGCATTTCTCCTTCAATAAGTTTGAATTCTGCATCTGCCAGGCGAGTTTGTAACTCACTTATAAGTTTCTTTTGCCCTTCATAGTCAGTTCTTGTTTCCAGTGTAGTTAAGTTGGACATCTAGAAGAAAACATATCTATACTTAAAAATTTTTTATCAACATGATGAATAACACGTTAAACATTGCATTCCACAACACGAACAATGTAGATAACCCGTATTATCCTTAGTCAAAAAAGAACCAGATATTATCACCTGTACTTTCTCCTCTGCAATCATTAGTTGGTCCTTCAATGTCTTTATCTGGTCAGTCTGAGACAGACATCTTACCTGAAGAATACCCGCCACTATAGTATGTTAACAAATGCTATTAGAAACAAAACCCACAGAACTACCAGAAAAGAATTATAAAATGACCTCCAGTTCGGTATATTTTGATTTGAGGTTATCCACCTCAAAACTAGATTTCTCGGTGGATTCTTTGTATGTTGTATATTCAGCTGTTAGGGTCTGCACTTGGAGTTTATGACGATCCCGATCATCTCTCACTTGCTGCAACTCCATCCTAAGGGATGCAACTTCATTTACCAAAGCATCCCTCTGCTTTATAGCATCATCTTGAGTTTGCTGTATGTCATCCATCAAATAAAGGTTTGAAACAGTTCATTTTCAGAAGCAAAAATCTAAAATGCACTGAAGAAACAAAAGTCAGGACTACAGAACATGGTAAGAACTTTTTCAAGATTATTTCATCATAATGTGAGTCATAAAACATACTAATAACAACACCCTTCGTAGAATATTTTCAATACATGCCTACTTAGGAGAACACAGAAGTCAGATTTATAGATACATAATAAGAGAAATTCCTTATGCAATTAGAAACAATTCAAGATAATAAACTCACTTTGGACACTGAAAGTTGACCCCTTAGCATGCTCAGGTTCTCCACCATACAAACTTTTTCCTTCTCTACGCGCTTAAAGTCTTCCTCAACTGTAGAGAGGTCGTTGTGCAGTTTACTATTGTACTGTTGCAAGCTTGCAATGTATTCTTGCAATCGTTTGTACATATCATTCAGTGAAGTTATCTGCGGAGCTCATAAAAGAATATCATTCAGATTAAAACATTTGTAAGGAATTCCATACCTGTCAACATGGAAGCAAAAGAAGGAAAGGAATGCACATTCTACTTTACCTTCTGCGTAGCACTTGAAAGCTCTCTTTGAACTCTCCCATGCTCATCCGATAGGGAATTTTGTGATCGCTCAATTTCAAGTCTAGTCTCTCTTTCCCTCGCGAGAGATTCCATTGCAGCCTGATAGACATATCAAAACATTTAATAATCTACAGAAATTAACCAAACTCAGCCAGATTGGATATCAAACCCACCCTACTTACCATCTTATCCAACTCTTCTTTCGTAAATTTTTCTTGTAAAGAAGCATAGTTTTTCCTCAGCTCCGCAATAATCGAATTCAGTTCTTCTTCCTTGTTTTTCAGTAAGATCCCTACAATAAAACAAATATAATTACTCTAGTAAACAACTTCATTGAGAATTCAACGACACAAAAGACGTTATTCATACCCATTTCATCCCGCTGCCGCTCTGAAACTTCCACATCATTCTCTAACTTCTTGCGCTCAATTAAGTAGCTTTCTTCAAGCTCTTGAAACCACTTTATGCAAAGTTTCAGCCTTTTAATATACTCACTCATAGTCTCACATTTTTCCTAGAAAATCATTCAACATACAATTGAAAAATATCCAAAACCCGTCTCAGGTAAACTAATCCAAATAAAAATTCAAAAAATTCATACATACAAATTTCAAAGAGAAAAATATTATAATTAAATTAAATTAATAAGTGAAAGCTAATACCTTGAGACTGAACCTGTCCTTCCTTTTGGGTCTCTCATTCAACAATGCGTCAACATCCTCTCTGGTAAACTCAATACCACCGCTCTCCGAACCGGCATTACTCACCGGAGCGCTGCTCGGACCCAACTCTTGGCCCCCGTTCACAACCGAGAACGCGTGCCGGACCCTCCCATTTTTCGCAGGGCCCACCATTTTTGCCCTCTCGAAAATTTCGACACTTGTCAAAAACCTCACTTCAATACTTCATCATCTCACCGACCCAACACTTGTAAAAAGAAAAAGCAAACAATTTTCAAGAACAACCCAGAAAAGAATGGCGAAGACAAAAGCAACCCATTCGTGAGAATGTGAAAACTTGGTGCCCTAGCTACGTTTCTCCAGAAACCCAGGAGGGAAAATCCCCCAAGTATACAAATTGGGCACGGATTTCAAAAACCCAAATGTGAAAAATCAAAACGAACCCTTGAAAAACTAGTGGATGGGGCTGTATTGTAATCTTGTGAGCAATGAAGACTACTAAATCTGTCTCTTGAAAACTATTTGAATAAGCAGAGGGAGAGGAGAGAGAGTTCAGAAAGTGTTGTTGTGTGTGGGGCCATGAATTGCATTCAAAGCTAACAGTGAAATCTCAGCCGTTGGTTCAACGAGCAGGAAGATGGATGATCTACAAGCAAGAAACCCAGAGACTGAAATTCTTTAAATATTTATACATTTGTTTCTCAGAAATAAATCTTATTTAAAAATAATAATTAAAAACAGTTAAATTTCTTTTGTTTTTTTGGTGATTGTTTCATTATTTTATTCATTGGCTGTTGCCCGGGTAAGGCTTGATTTTGAATTTTGGGATCAGGTGGTGCCCTACAAGGCTCCAAGTTTGTCTTCATTCATTTTATTTCCTAATTTGATTTTTAAGTTTCGTACGTTTTTATTGAATTTTTATCACGGCTGGCCTCTTGAATTCGACCTTCCGCTCAAAATGATCATTGGAATTGAAAATTCATCAACTTGATTTCTGAAAATGCCAAAATGGGTCTTGCAATCAATTTGATCATTCCGTTAATTTTTCATGAATCTTTTTGTTAGTGTGCTAACGTTGTAAGAAACATTGAAATTCTAGTGTGATAATTATATGGGTAAATGATTCTGAATTGAATTTTTACATAGATGATCTATAAATTAAGAATTACAAAATAAATAATTCAAATCGTTGAATTTCGATGTGAAATGAGTTACACACTAGTTCTTATCTTTATTTTTTTCAACCAGATAAAAATTAGTGATGATCTCCTTTGCTGGAGCTGAAGCAACCAAAAGCCAGATCCGGCTCCCCAACTTTCCAACCAGATAAAAATTAAAGAATTAAAAAACTGTACATCTCTTTCCCTTGCGTCAAATGGAGGTCAAGTATTTTTACTTTTATAAATTTTCCCGGAAAAGTTCCCATCATGCATGGTGGTGGTGGTGCAGCTGGTAGCTGTGTTGGTAATATTGCCTTTTCGTTTCTTGGTGCTCGGCTGCATTCTTGATGACGTCACTTTCTGATAATAATTATATGATCCTTTTCTGGAAAGCTTCCTCATTAGCCATTCATCCATTTTATTGTGTTATTGTGGTGTTTGATCCAATAATGTAATATTATGTGCTTCGTGTGATTATCGTCACCATGACGTTTTAGTTCAATAAATATAATATTATGTGTTTCATTGGTTTACCGTCACTAGAGTGTTTGGGTCTAATAATACATTACATTGTTCTCGTAAACTAGACCTCTCTCTCTCAAGATATATGCCAAACGTGTAAGCTGTGCTTATGTAAATTAAAAGAAAAAGAGATTATAATCAAGGTGATAGATGAGCTATCAAGATTCATGATGATCACTTTTCCTGCTGAGAAGATGCTGATTAATATGGATTAGTGACTTTATTTAACAAATGGAATAAAGAGCTAAGTTCGTCCTGTCTATTTTGATGCTCATAGCTTGCCTTTCTATTTTGATGTTCATAGCTTGCCTTTCTATTTTGATGTGCACATCTATCAAATTTAAAATATATATACACACGTCCTTGGAGATTATGATAATTTATTTACGTGGTTTAATTTGGATTGTTTAAACGAAGCACTTTTTTGTTCAAACAAACAAAAGCGAAAGTATATCGTGCAAAAAAAAAAACCGAATACATAACTAACTCATTATGAGGCGCAGTATTGATAATATCGTTTGTTAAAAAAAAAAGTTTTTATCACAAATGGTCCCTGAAATTGACCAAACTCATCATTTATCACTTTCAAAATCAACCAATGTCGTCCTTGACATTCACTACCACATATCAATTAGTCATTCTGTTTAGATTTCGTCAATTATTCTGTTAATTTGTATGTGGGACCCAAAAACCCGATAAAATGGTGACATGTGGATTATACAAAAGAAAGATTTTTATCGCAAATGGTTCCTGACATTGATCAAACTCCTCATTCTAGTCCCTGAGTTTCAAAAATCGATAAATTTAGTCACTGACTTTCACTATCGCACATCAATAGAGTCCTTCCATTGAAATTTCGTCAATATTTTTTGTTAGTGTGCTGATGTGGTCCCACTAATCCAATCATATGGCGCCAAGTGGATTAACTGTAAAAAACTATTTTTTTTAGAGTGAACCGACTGGCAAGTATTTGCGCTGACATTTCTCTCGCATCCCCCAATCCCATTTGGAAAATAAAATTCAATCTAAATTCGATAAAATCGAATCCAAATTATTCAAATTTGATAGGATTATAACCAACTATAGAGAATAAGGAGTGAGTTCACAGAGGACAAGAACTAATTGTTATGGTGCCTTTCTTTTCTTTTTGAGCATACCTAGATGAAGATGATGATGTCTTTTTTTTTTCTTTTAGTTTTTTTTTAAATTTCTTATAGTACTTTTAGTTTTAAATGTTAAAAAATAAATTATAGTTAATCCATGTGGCATCATATGATTGGACTAGTGGGACCATATTATCACATTAACAAAAAAAATTGACGAAATTTTAACGAAATGAATAAATTGATGTGCAGTAGTGAAAGTCAAGAACCTAATTGATTGATTTTTGAAACTCAAGGACCAAAATGAGGAGTTTAATCAATGTCAATGATTATTTGTGATAAAAACCTTTCTTTTATGCAATTCACGTGTCACCATTTTATTGGATTTGTGGGTCCAACATACAAACTAACAGAAATAATTGACAGAATCTAAATGGAATGACCAAATTGATGTGTTGTGAATGTTAGGGACCACATTGATTGATTTTAAAAGTGAGGGACCAAAATGATGAGTTTGGTCAATCTTAAGGATCATTGGTGATAAAAACCTAAAAAAAAATCGATTACTTTATATGTTTAGTTACTTACTTGAAACGAGAAAATGAATATCTTGCTTTGACAATGGTAAATCACACACACTTAACCAACTAGTAAAGAATTAATTAAAAATGGTGACATATCTAAGTTGGTAATGGAAAACCAAAATAAACGCATCCAAGTAGATTAAGTTTGTTTATACCATATTTAGGGCCTCCGTATTTAGACCTCGTACAAATACTTAGGGGACTTAAATGTAATTATGTAATAAAGGAATGGGCAAATATGTAATAAGTGAGGAGCCCTTATTCTATAAAAGGACTCCTCACCCTCACAATTGGAGGAGGCCAATTCCTAGGCCTTAAGTTCTCATCCTCTCACATGTAATTATGTAATAAAGGAATGGGCAAATATGTAATAAGTGAGGAGCCCTTATTCTATAAGGGCACGTTTGTTTGACAGGATTAGCAAGGCTTGGACTGGACTAGACTATAGTCCTGTGTTTGGTGTGCAACCGGATTAGCTTTAATGGGCTTAGGTGGGACTCGCTCGGATTACACGCCTCCTTACGAGTTCTTAACGAAGAACCCCAATTTTGGGCGGACTCGTAAGCCCGGAGAGAAAACCGCGAGGATCCCCAACGTCCTGCTCGTCCTCATCTCTGCGAGGATCCCCAACGTCCCTCGTCCTGCTCGTCGCTCGTCGTCGACCTTGCCCTGCTTCCTCGTCGTCGTCCTCCTCACCCTCATCTCTGCGTCTTCTCGCCCTCATCTGGTTGGAGACAGTCTGGTAAGCTTCAAATCTTCGATTGATTTCGTCGAATTGAGATTAGAATTTAGGGTTTTCATATTTTTAGTTCAAATTGAGATTAGAATTTGGGGTTTTCGTATTTCAACTTTTCTGGTAAACTTCAAAATCAATTTTTAGGTCAAATTGAGATTAGAATCTGTGTGTGTAATCTCTGTGTGTGTCTGTGTGTGTGTGCGTGTGTGTGTATACTATGTGTGTGTGTACTCTGGTTTGTCTGTGTGTGTGTGTATACTCTCTGTGTGCGTGTAATCTCTGTTTGTGTATACTCTGTGTGTGTGTGTGTGTAATATGTGTGTGTGTAAGTGTAATATGTGTGTGTATGTAATCTGTGTGTGTGTGTGTAATCTGTGTGCGTGTGTGTGTATGTAATCTCTCTCTCTCTCTGTGTGTAATCTGTGTGTGTGTGTAATCTTTGTGTGTGTGTGTGTAATCTTTGTGTGTGTAAGTGTAATATGTGTGTGTGTGTGTGTGTATGTAATATGTGTGTGTGTAAGTGTAATATGTGTGTGTGTGTGTGTTTGTGTAGTGTGTGTGCGTATTGTGTGTGTGGGTGTGTGTGTTTGTGTATTGTGTCCGTGTGTGTGTGTGTGTGTGTGTGTGTGTATTGTGTGTGTGTGTGTGTTTGTGTAGTGTGTGTGTGTATTGTGTGTGTATGTGTGTGTGTGTTTGTGTAGTGTGTGTGTGTATTGTGTGTAAGTTTGAACCAACTTAAGTTGTACAATTTGATTATCTTATTCCTCGAATTAGACATTATGCGAGACTGAAGCTTTACACCGTGTTTTAGGTGCAGGATTTGAACGTTCATGTTGATGTAGAGTTTCAATACAGATGAATAACTAGTATTAGGACTATACTTGAAGCTTTGCATTTGTAGTAATCGAGAATCCTTTAGTTTCACATACACTCGGGTGGTTCTAAGGTGATTTAGGATACTTTCGTACTTTTTTTCTTCTCTGATTTTTTAGCATGCTTTGGCGCTCTGTCACTTTGTCACATGGATAGAGGCCCATCACTTTGCTTTCTTAATTTCTATGAACACTGTGTTGTACTTTTTATAAGAAAATGGAATTGGGGATCACATGATTTATCTTGGCGTGGTATGTGTGGTGGATTGTGTTCATGTTTGGCTCGTTTTATTATCCTGCTTTTATTATTCTGCTTCTTAGTCCGACACTGCACCAAACGCTTCACTAAGTTAGTCCAACTTAGTATAGTCTAAGCCAGTCCAGCTTAGTCCCTGCAGTTAGTCCAGTCCGAGACAGTCCGGCGCAACAAACGCACCCTAAAAGGACTCCTCACCCTCACAATTGGAGGAGGCCAATTCCTAGGCCTTAAGTTCTCATCCTCTCACATCCCCTCTCACATTACAGAGGTTCTCTCTCCCTCAGAAATACATAATCAGTGTGGACGTAGCCAAAACCTTGGGGTGAACCACGATACATCTTATGTTATTTACATTTCATGCAGATTCACGGTCGGATTTACGTTGTTCCAAGACCTCCGGTTTTGTGCATCAACATTTGGCGCCGTCTGTGGGAATCGACACGAAAAATTATGTCGGCTCTCTCTCAATTTTTCACCTCCGCCGTGAATCTGCAAAATCACAAAAACCTAAGAAACCAAAACTCCTATTTCCACTCTCCAGCTCTCTCTCTCTCTGCAACTTTTGCTTTTTGAATTTTATTCTATTAAAGAAAACAATTTGGGAAATAAGGAGGAGGATGTACGACCCGCAACATTTCCTGGAATCGCAAGAGAAGTCCAGTAATTTCAGGACCCAAAATCCTGGCTTTCCGTGGATGCCAACTCGTCCCCGATCCACCACTCGACTCAGTCCTCACTTGCTCACTCCTCCACTGCCACCAACAGCAATCTCTATCGCGTTTTCTCCCAATACCTCGTTGAGATCGTCCTTCTCGTCTAGTCCCTCATCGATTGGAAAAGTTGCATAAAAAGGGAGGAATGCAACTCAATCCATCCCTGCAAGACAGAAGAGAGATTAGAGAGACAAGGGCTCAAGCAAAAATGATGGCTGCTTCGATGCTGACAGCTTTTCAAGTTTTTCCTCAAGGGCTGCGACAATGGAAAAAGTGCACCGCTTCCAACTTGTTAGCTACGCCGAGTCAAAGCGTCCTCGACTAGAGGAAGAGCATCCCTACCGCCAACCCAGCCGCCGTCACCTGCAAAGCTGACGCCGTCGCTCTCTACGTCAGCTGCAATGTCGACCTCCACACGGATAACCCACACGGCTAATCCACTGAGGTAGGGTATTCGAAGAAGAGGGCTTGAAGCCCAGAAAGATCATATAGATCTTGATTCACGGACGAAGAAGCGAGACACGTAATCAACTACATGTCGTCGGGCCCCCCACCGCAAGATCTTGATTCACTTGCACGCTGTGATGAATCAGCAAAGGGCAATGGGCAATGAGAGGTTCCAACCAATGATGTATGCTAGGCCACCACCTGCTGTCAACTCCATGTCGCCCGGCCCCCCACCGCCATACCCATACCCATACGTTCCTCCCCCAGCTGGTGAACCATACACTCACTTCTTCAGTGATGAGAACACCTCAAGTTGCAATGTGATGTGACTGAAATTGGTCATGCTGCTGCTGATTTGGGTTAATTTGCTGAGTTTGTCAACAGCTTGATCTCCAAGGTTGATTCTGATGGAGACGGTGTCATCAACTTCAAAGAGTGGATAGAGGAACCTCGTGCTTTCGTCCTGTGATGGGTTCAGTGGGGACATCTTGCCTCCAAATAAAGCCCAACCATCATCTGATAACTTCAGGCCGGATAACATTCTTGGGGAAGGCAGATTGGGATACGTGTTCAAAGGGTGGAGAGAGGAAAATGGGACAGGGCCAACGAAACCCGGGTCAGGAAAATGTTTTTTGGTACCACGATGTGGAAATCTGACCTGGTTGGTGCATCAATTCACGTGGAGGTGACGATGAAGCTACAACTTTTGGTGCGATGGGGTCTCTGATCTAACTCCATTGGTTCCACTAATTCCTCTCGGTGCAGAGATACTGTAAAGATTAATTAGGTGCACTTGCATGACAGCAGCACACAGACAGACAAAAAAAGAGATGCGGGGGAAAAGAGAAAAGAAGAAACAGAAACAAAAGAAAAAGCAGAGATAAGATTCTTTTCTTATTATTAAATCTATTATCATTCCTTGTCTGCCATATTCATCAGGGTCAAGAAACAGAAAGGAAAAGCAGAAAGACCATCCAGAAAGGAAAAGAAAAAGCAAAAGCAAGGAATAAATACCCCACCAGAATGATGTGATTTACTTTCCTTATTTTTTAATGATGTAATTTATTTTTCGTCTCATTCGGAGACATCTGTATAAACCCCATCAGAGGGTAAAAAAAAAAAAAAAAGGGCAAAGCCCAAAATAAATGGGCTGGAATGTTGTGTGGAGGGCGAAAGCCCATATGCCTAAAAAAGCCAGGCCCTATGGCTCTAAAATTATCCTGCAACCTACCACTATTACCACCAACCAGGTGATCAAAAGTACGCCCAGTACTTCAAATTATACGTGAGCATTACTCATGTAAATCATACATGAGCATTACTCATGTCAATCATACATAAACATTCATGAGCATCACTCATATCAATCATACATAAACATGTATGAGCATCACTCATATCAATCAAACATTCATGAGCATCACTCATGTCAATCAGCTTCAAAAGCTTCATTTACAAAGCTCTAGCTTCAAAAGCTTCATTTGCAGAGCTCCAGCTTCAAAAACTTCATTTACAAAAGCTCTAGCTTCAAAAGCTTCATTTACAGAGCTCTAGCTTCAAAAGCTTCATGTACAAAAGCTCTAGCTTCAAAAGCTTCATTTACAGAGCTACAGCTTCAAAGCTTCATTTGCAAAGATTCACCTACAAAGTTTCAATGCAGGGTATACAAAAACCGCCTCCGAACAAACCGACATTTCGGCCCATACATGGATTCAATTTGAAGTCTCCAGCTAACAGACTTTATTGACCGAAGACTTAGGGGACTATATTATGTACCATATATTAGGCCTCAACTAGGCCTCATGAAAATACTTGGGGGACTTAGCCCATTATCTATGTACTTAGGAGCGAGCCCTTATTCTATAAAAGGGACTCCTTCACTTTCATTAGAGAGCACTCATGAAAAATACTTGGGGGACTTAGCCCATCACTTATGTATTGAGGAGCAAACTTTTATTTTATAAAAGGGACTCCCTCACCTTCGTTAGAGAGCATCGCTGCCAGCTGAGCAACTGCCTCGCCACGAGCATCACTCCTAGCCCATTATTCATATACTAAGGAGCGAGCCCTTATTTTATAAAAGGGACTCCTTCACCTTCGTTAGAGAGCATCATCGTCAGCTGAGCAACCGTCTCGCCACGAGCATCACTCCTAACCCATCATTTATGTATTAAAGAGCGCGCCCTTATTCTATAAAAGGGACTCCCTCACCATCATTAGAGAGCATCAACTCTAGCCCATCAATCATGTATTGATGAGTGAGCCCTTATTCTATAAAAGGGACTCCCTCACCTCCAAACGCCACAAGTCGTGTCAACCAAGGCAACATAAGCCACGAGCCAAGCAGCCGAGCAGCATGTGCTACTTCTAATTGAGCATCATTTCAGATTGAGCACCGCCTCATATCGAGCATCAGTTCAAGACAACATCTAGTTACTTCGGCCCACACATGGACTAAATTTCAAGTCTCCAGCCAAAAGACTCTCTTGACTGAAGACTTAGGGGACTACTGTTTATACCATATTTAGGGTCTCCGTATTTAGACCTCGTACAAATACTCAGGGGACTTAAATGTAATTATGTAATAAAGGAAAGGGCAAATATGTAATAAGTGAGGAGCCCTTATTCTATTAAATGACTCATCACCCTCACAATTGGGGGATGCTAATTCTTAGGCCTTAAGCTCTCATCCTCTCACATCCTCTCTCACATTACAGAGGTTCTCTCTCCCTCAGAAATACATAATCAGTGTGGACATAGCCCAAACCTTGGGGTGAACCACGATACATCTTGTGTTATTTACATTTCATGCAAGTTCACGGTCGGATTTACGTTGTTCCAAGACCTCCGGTTTTATGCATCAACAAAGTTAGGTTTAATTAAGCCGTCTGTATTGTCAAACTATGAATATTTTTCTTTTTGTCACAAAGAAAAAGATATTGCTATATAATTCCTCAATCATTTTTTGATATAATGCTAATTACGTTTCACACCTTTAAGTTTGTTTTAGTTTTTTAAATGGGCCACAAAGTTTTAAATTTTTTTATATTACATCATAAGGTATTGAAATAGTATGAAGTTATGCTTTCGACGTAATTGATTGTTAGTCCTAATTGATTGTTTGATCTTGCATAAAATTGATGATGTGATTGTCATGTAAGCCACGTTTTTTGAATAAAAAGTTCATCAATTAAATGGTGTATTAAAGTTTATACAATTTTAGGATGCTTGAACGTTGTAGACTATATATAGCCTTTTATATTTACTGATTGATGAATGAACTTTGCATAAGACACTTTATTGCAGTAAAGGAAAGCAATGATGCCGACGTATCCTGGTGTGGGTCAATCCTACTGATCTCTCTTTTTCTCTTAACAACTAACAATTTAACCCATAAAAGCTACCTTTTATAAATAAAAAAATAATAATAAAAAAAAAAAAACAATTGATAAATGAACTTTTGTATCTATTTTCATGACCTAACTCTGGTGTGTAGATTCGATCCCCAATATTTGTCTTTTAGTGTTGGCAAGTGTTTGTTCTTTTTTAAATGCCAACTCGAACCCTAATCCAATAACCTAAGCATTAAAATAAATAAAGATTTCTAAATGCTTGGGCGGCTGCATATTCCAATGAACTGATTGACCAGAAAACTTGTATAACAATCATGGTCTTCAAGTTTGCGCGTTGTACGGTGTCCCATAATCTTTGGATTACTTGGAGTGTTCTCCTGCATGATTAAACTGAATAATAAATCATACATTATGAAACAAATCGGGATTGCTTATTTATATATGTTGAATTAATCAAAATGTTTGAGTGGCGACATATGCACATCTTGTTGATTGAGTCTAATTATTTCTCAACTTGGTATTAGTCGAACAAAAAATGTAAGCTTCAACGCAATCTTATATTCGACTGTCAACATATGACATCAAAGACAATCGGATTAGATCAGTTTAAAATGAGTGCGACTATTGATCTAGCTAATCAACCATAGATTTTGTCCTCTTAAAAATTATTATGAAAATCTGAACTAACTTAACTTAAAATGATATAAGATGCATCCTAATCTCAAACAGGAATGAGAACATACATTCGTATTGAACAGAGCGCTCCACGCCTTAGTGGGTGAGATTTGACGGCTGCTAGTACTGGTATTCCTAAATTTGTTCTTTCTTCCACATTGTGATCACTTGATTTATCAGCATAACAATTTAAGCAACTAACTGGTTAGGCAGTGATAAGGTCTTCCATTGGACGTGAATTCCATTTAGTGTATCTTTCATCCGGTCTACTTATAATCGAATTTTATCCTTCACAACTATATGGTCCAAATCCATTTGATTTGGAAATTCAATCCAAAAGAGAGTTAGCCAAGTTTGGGTTTTCATTATTTTAGTGTTTGGTATATTCTCATATAATGATGGAACAAGTGAACAACCAAGTGCTTTCACTTTCACGTTACAAAATTGTTAGTGATGGTTATCTATTTGTTGTACTTAAGAATAACATGCTCCCATATTACATAATAAAATGTTAACATGTGTTAAATTTAGTAGACTTGTGAGATCCATATTTTCTGTATTATTTAGAGATTAGCACTATGTGTGCTGCTTAGAGATGACTAAGCTATGTGCTGAGCTTGCTGGCCGATTAAGTTAGGAGGTGTCAATAAAGTTACATGCAATGGGATATGTAGGTGAGTCATAGCATGAGCTGTGGATATCACGTAAACATTCATCCACATTGAGATGACAGGTGTGCTTGCTACCGATTCATCCATTAGGATGGTTTGTTTGCCGTTATTCTTGTACTACAAATAGGAGCAAATGCTCCTGTTTAATATCGTGCAGAGGGCTAGTTTGCATGCAAGCTAAGGTCTGATGTTCATATATATGTTAGAGAGGGATTAGGAAAGAAAAGAGTGGAAGAAATACATGGTGTTAGGAGTGATCAAAAAGTTGCTTAACTACGTGGAGTTTAACTATTGCGGTAGTAACGTGGATCTTCGTTTTAGTTTTATGGAATTGATGTAGGGGTTTCTTGGGGAACTTATCACTATTGGGGTATTTGTCTTGTTTAAGCTTTGTGAAATATGTGTTATACTTGATCTATCTCAACAATTGATGTAAGTGTGTATTTTGGAATATGATATTCATATTTCTAATATTGATAATGTTGATTATATGCATATGTCATTGCATATTGGAGTGGATGGACTTTATTGTAATATTTGAGTGGTTATGAAAATGGAATTATATTTTGTGTGGTTGAGTTTGACTCTTGTAGGGACCAGCAAGGGTGGTAGAAGTGAAATTATAGGAATGATACAAAGTAGTGGAGACCCTGGCAACCTAGAGGAGAACAAGATGACAAACAAAATGGGAATTTTGGGATGATTGAGTTATGGGGGTTAGTTTAAATAATAGAGCATTCAGGTCACCGCTGAAGTGGTAAAATGCATGGTATGAGACATGCAGGTCCGCGTGTTTTATTATAAATTAACGGGCTGAGTAATTGAAGTTAAGTTGCATTCATGAAATATAATGTGTTTGATAACATGTTAAAATTGATTACGTGTTGCATGACACTTAGTTTAGCGTTGACAATTATCCTTGATAAGAGTTATGTTCCTATTGAGTTGTGGTTTTGCTCACACTATTTTAGACCTTGCAGGCTTGGTACAAGACTGGTCCAATCCAATAATCTAAGTAGCAAACCAGAAGAAAATTTGTAGTTGAATAGGCAGAAAAATTCCTGATTTGAATTTTTTGTGAAATCCGATTCGACCCTTATTTCTTTCTTTCTTCATATTGTAAAGGAAAGCAAAGCTTCTTTTATGTAAGATATAGCTTTTATTCAATTAGGGCTCAAGATTAACAGAGGGTAGAAGAGCTGAGGTTGTGTTAGACAAGGGATTTTAAGAGTTTTTATTATATTTGTAACGGATTTTGGAGCTATTTGTATAAGAGAAGTTAGTTTTTCGGTTTTTCTTTTCTTTTTTACTCACGTGCCAAGCACGAGATCGTATTTTCCCACCAACCCTGAGTCCAAAGTGTGACAAGACTTGACAACTAAAGGAGTGTTGAGAGTTTCATACACTGAAGATGGAAGTCTTGAAGTGCTTAAAAAATCATTACTTACTCTACCGACAAGTAAATGATTTTATGTTAGAACTCATATTGGAATACACATTTCAATTGAGCAAAAACTTCTTGTCGATTTGGTTCAACATCATCTAATCCCTCGTTCCTATGTTTTCAGGTTAAAAACTCCAGATTGTTCACGACTCTTCTATCAATTTGTTATTGAAGATTCAAAATGCACCACTTAAATTTGAGAAATACTAGCAACTTTCTCACTTATTTTTTCACTTAAATTCTCTCATTTTCTTTAATGTCACGTGTGCTCCATTAGCATCCAAAGCTTTAATTTTAATTATATTAAAAATTCTACAATTTTTCTTCCTCTGTTAGTATAATTAAAATTTTAGTTTTTCAATAAACAAAATAATTAGCCTTTTAGTTTGCGTGCTAGTAGAATATACTTGACATAAGTTGAAGTGAAAATGTTGAATAAGAAAGAAAGTGAAAAGGTTGCTAACATTCACCGTCTGGAAATAATTTCCGTAAAGGGATATGATCTTTTAATCTTTATGTATTAATCGTAAAAGTGTTAAAAATATCAACCATTCAAACTACTAATGCGTATAATTTCATAGGCTTTTGTTAATCGTTTATGTAGCATGTGTGGAGCTTACGTTTTGTATTTGAGGATACTAATGTGAGAAAATTAGAACGTCTATCGCTTTATTGGAAAGTAGAACTACACATCAAAGTGTATATGCAATTGAGTAATACTACGTAAGAGTAAATTGTAACAATGATCCATTAACTTTAACTCAATTTGGCAATGGTCTCTCAACTAAAAATCCATTACCATTGGTCCCTGAACTTATCAAAACGTGCAGAAAAATTCATTACCACTAGTCCTCAACTTTAGAAATAGTCTATCAACCTTAATCCAACTGGAGAAATAGTCCATCAACCTTAATCCAACTGGAGAAATAGTCCTTTAACTTTGACAAAATTTTGACAAAGTTGACGAAAATGACCATAGTTACACATTTTGATGAGTTGAGGGACCAATGGTAATGAATTTTTAGTTGAAAGACCATTACTTCAATTTGATTAAAGTTGATGGACAATTGTTGCAATTTATTCTACTACGTAAACCAATTTTTTAGATTAAATTTACAAATAATATAATGTGTCACTATTAAAAAATAAGTATATTAATCAATACTTAAGTAATAACATAATCATCAATAATCACGTCAAAAATATAATTTAAATGTTGATGTTCCTACTATTATCTTTTGCAATTAGGTCTACTGGTAAACGACGTGAATGTTGCATCCTATTAAACGGACAACGTGAAACTAAGCGTCGTTTTGCCTTCTCACCGACTGGGGCCTGTTGGGCCATTTCGTCCACCGAGAAAATTCTTTATAGCCGTTAGAAAGAAAGAGCTTCCCTTCCATTTAAACCGACGGCTCAGATTCACTCGATTCAAACTTGAATGCGATCAAAACACTAACCCTCACAAATCCCTCCGGTCCCATAAACGAACGGTCTCTTTCTCTCTCTCTAGCTCTCCGAGATCTTCGCCTAAAATTCACAACCCCCCTCTCTCTCTCTTCAATTATTTCTTGTTTTTTATTTAATTTCTTGTTAAATCGTGGAGCGAGAGGTGTCAAATGGTGGGAATATTGCCCCAAAACTACAGAGACTTCGTTCCAAATCACGACTCCAAGCCCTCTTCAACCTCTGAAGCAGGTTCTTGTTTTTGTTTTATTTTATTCAATTTGCCCACTTTTTAATTGTTTGAATTACAAGAAAATGTTGAATTTGAGGTTTGGATTCGATTATTACAGCTTCTTATAGTTTTAATTTTGTTTTCCGGCACAAGAAAATGTAGAATCGGGGAATTTTCTGATTCGATTTCATCCCTCTTTGTCTGCAGAGTTAAAACTGAAAACCCTAGAGCGATTACAACAAAGTTGGAACAGTGACGTGAGCGACAAAGGTGGGTAATTTCTGCAATTCTTGGTTTTTTAATCTTTAATTTTCTAAAAGAAATTGGGAAACTTTTCAACTAAGCTGTTGCGTTGTGAATTTCAATTGAGTAGTTGAGTTGTAAGAAAATGGAAAACTTTTGGGGGGTCGTTGAAGTCATTCTCTGATTATATCATTATTTTCAGAATGTACTCCAGATATTGCTACCAAACTTGTCGAGTGAGATTCTGATTTGATTGGTGAGAGTAGCACGTCGAACGGAACTCAGAAAGTGATTGGTGAGATTCTGATTCTGATTTGTTAACGTCGCTTTGAGGAAAGCTCAGAAAGTGATTGGAAGCATTTGTATATTCTTTCTGTTTTTAATCTTTCGACAAATTCACTAAACGTTTTTGGTTTTGTTCTCATGCTTTAGGATTTGAAGAGAGAGCATACTGCCTTGTCTGATGAATTTCTTACCGGACCCTGCAGTTCTAAACACCATTCAGTTGCTAAGTGAGCCTTTTGTTTTAATCACTCACAATTATTTTCTAACTTCCCTTCTCTCTTTGATTGTAATTTGTTGTTTCTGGATATCCAAATCCATAAGCTTCATCGGAATTGCCCTGGTATGCTTTCTGTAAACTCACTTTATAACTGCTGTTTGTTGTGACTGTGCTCTGAGTGAAATTTGGAGTTAACTGCTAGACAAACAAGATTAAGAATGATTTTAGAGACCTAGCAATTCAATGAAAGACTAGGAACCCATATCTGCTTGGACTGTCCTCTGAGTGAAATTCGATTGCTTTGAACTGCTTAAATTTTCTGCAATATGATAGTCTTAGAACTGCTGTGGTTGACGTCAATGAATGAATCTGCTGCTGGATGTAGGATCCAGTTTTTTCTTTATTTGCCTTGCACGTCTTGATTGCAACCTGCAAAAGCCCAAAGTTTTTCAATCAATAATCTGTTTTTATCAACTCAGTTTTTCATAATATAAGTTTTTTTTTTTTTTTTTTTTTTTTTGGTAAACTGGAAATGCAATATCCGGGTAAAGATGCCAAAAGATTATAAGAATGCCTACAACGAGGCAAACAAGCACAAACACCAGCTACAGAAATAGTAGTACAAGAAGGTAGAAAGAAAATCATGACGCCAAGAAATCCCATCTTTACACAAAACATGAACCAAGGAAGATGGGGTTCTATCGACCCAGATTAAGTCACATGCTTCCAAACAATGCTACGATGCCAAGAAATCCGCAGCCGAGTTGGCCAGTCTTAAGATCCAAGACCAACGACAATCTTGGAAGACCAGTCGCAAATTGGAACACTTCCTAAGAATGGGAAAAGCATCCTAACTACCATTCCTTGCCAAATCTCTAAGGCAAGAAATTGATTCGAGTGAGTCCGATTCCACAATTATCGAGTCCCGCCCTCTACTAGCCCCTAGCTTGCACCCATGCAAAATAGCTAAAGCCTTCGCCATTGCAACACCATTAGCCTTTATACAATACCTACAAGCTGCCAGGAAACGACCCTCCTCATTCCTTGCCACCACCCCCGTGAAACCCATCCCATCACTTGCCACCCAACTTGCGTCAACATTAATCTTAATAGCGCCCGGAGTCGGTGGGGACCATTGGACTACATTATCCTCACTCTACGCCTGGTGATGGAATAGATTCTTTAAAAGCCGAGACAGAGAGGGAAATAGCAACTAAAACCCTCCTTGGGTTGAGAATCAGATTGTTAAACAGGAAGTCATATCTTGATTTCCAAATATGCCAGCAAGTAAAAGCTATGTAAGATAAGAGCATAATATGTACCTCCTTTGACCCAATAGTCGATTTAAACATCTGAAGAAGCCAATCTACCCAGTTTGAATCCTGCAGCCGATTCGCTCTAATATTCAACGTACCTCCGAACCAAACACCATCTATCCAAGGGCATTTAAGAAACATATGTTCTATTGACTCATCATGTGACTTACAAATGGGGCACAACAGAGAAGGAGAGGATTGACGTTGATATAAGTTCGCCATAGTAACAATAGCCTCATGCATAGTTCTCCACATGAAGTTTCTAATTTTCAGCGGTGCCTCCAGCTTCCAAATGATCTTCCATAAAGCACCGAGGCAATTGGTCGTCATGATAGGTGAAGGGATCTTTCCAGTATTATGATTCAAGTTCCAATAATAACCAGATTTGATGGAATAGGACCCCTTCTTCTTATAGGGCCATACCAGCCTGTCTCTAAGCGCCAGGTCACCATTTTGTGTCCCCAAGATAGCCTCAAAATCCACCTTCGCCAAGAACGGCTTTAAGAAATCAATGTCCCATTCCCCACTGTCCTGGCAAATTAAGGACTTCACCATTAGATTTTTTGATATCGGCACCGTCCCCAAAGGGGCAGGTCTACCTAGGGGGAATAGAAGGGAGCCACCTATCCACCCAGACCCAAGTATCATTACCATCCATAATCTGCCAGTGAGCCCCGTCGCCCATGATCTCCCTTCCAACAAGGAGGCTAAACCAAATCTAAGATGTTCTCCCACCCCGTTTAGCCTCGAGGAAAGAGGAATTCGGAAAGTACCGGGCCTTAAGCACCAATGCCCATATAGAGTTTGGCTCCACAATCAACCTCTAACACTGCTTGGCTAAGAGGGCATCATTGTACATCGAAAAGCTTCTCAAACCAAGACCTCCTTCCTCCTTTGAGCGTCCTAGTTTCTCGCGAGAAACCCAGTGTATCCAGTTTTCACCCTGTTTTTGTCCCCATTAAAACTTCAAAATCATGGCATCCATTTTGTTACAAAAAGATGTGGGAAACTTAAACAAAGTAGACTTTTTCCAACCTTTAAGCTTTTCTAGTAGCCCCCATTTTACATAGGCAAGACCGACTTTCTTTGATCGGCCCCATATAGCCGGAACCCTAAGGTAAATTCTCGGATCCCGACCTTCTCCATACCGAGAATGTTCCCCAGATGTTGTGTGACCTTCACAAGCACATTGGAGCCGAAGCATACATTGGATTTCGACTTATTGACTTGTTGTCAGAAGCCGCACAAAAGTCATCAATCAACTGAATAAGGTGCCTACAATTCATTTCCTCCGCCTCGAGAAAGATGAGAGTATCATCTGCAAAAAGAATGTGGGAAATATTTGGACCCGACAGATTCATCTGCACCCCCCTTATCCTTTTTTTATCGCAAACCTGTTGAATGAGGAGCAATAAGACTTCATTGACCAAGTGGAAAAGGTAAGGGGATAATGGGTCACCTTGCTTAAGACCACGAGAAGGCGCGAACTTTGAACCCAGGTGACCATTGAGCAAGATGGCAAAGTTCAGCGAAGAAATACAGCCCATTATCAACTTTCTCCAACTGTTATTGAAGCCCAATTTCTCTGTAACTGCCATTAAGAAATCCCATTCCACTCTATCGTAGGCCTTGTGCATATCTAACTTGATTCCCAACTCAAATTTGCATTTCGCTTTTCTCATTTTTAGGAAGTGGAAGAGCTCATGCGCAATACCAATATTATCTTGAATTTGCCTACCTATTACGAAAGCATTTTGGGTAGGAGAGATCAAGTCCGGCTGCTTGAGGCGGTTGGCCAACACCTTGGAAAACACCTTGGAAAACACCTGATAAGAATAATTGCATAAACTAATGAGGCGAAATTGTGACACAGACACTGGATTTTGAACCTTTGGAATCAACACCAAGTTAGTAGCATTGATGTGCCGAGGGTTTTCAGTTCTATGCATCAATTCCTTAATTATTTCATTCACATCCGCTGTAATAATCTCCCAATGAGCCTGGTAGAAAATGCCAGGAAAATTGTCAGGGCCTGGGGCCTTCAAACTCCCCATCTGCATAACAACAATTTTTTACCTCTTCACTCGAAACCAATTTCGAAAAAGCAGCGTTCTTCTCATCATAAACCCTTGGGATAACACAGTCTAAAATCTCACCCCATTCCCGATGTCCCTACAATGTGAATAATTCCATGAAGTACTCATTAAACATGCGCCGAACCTACCTTTGGTTCTCAACCCAATTACCACTACTATTTTTAAGGAGACCGCCTTATTTCTTCTTCTTTTGTGCATAGTAGATTGATGAAAAAAATTTCCTATTAGCGTCTCTCCTTAAGCCACTGAACCCTCGATCTCTGCTGCCAGTAGCACTCTTCCTGGCTCCATAAAAAATCCACTTCTTTGGATAAAGCTTGAATCTCCGCAGAGTTCCTACCCAAGTTTTGTTGAAGCCGACCCAATTGACCCATCATATCTTTGATCTACCATATCCTTTGTTTAAATTTAACATTACACTCCATTTTGAAAGGGAATTACGGCATTCATGAATTTTTTCATTCCATCTCTGTAAAGGATTTCCCGCTCTGCTTAATTCCTATGCATATTTCACGATGTCATTACATTCACCATCCTTAGCCCAAAACGCCTCGAAGCGGAACAACTTCTTTGTCCTTTCAGACTTCGGCTCACTTTGCACCAAAACAGGATAGTGATCAGATCCCAGAGTCGTGCCATTTGTAACCGATGGGTTTAGCCATTGAGATACCATTATTCATTTACCAGACCCTTGTCTAAGCGGGCTTCCACTAATTGCCCATTTCGAGTTCCTCTCCAGGTAAACATTTAGCCATTAGAATCCAAATCCACAACCTCCAATTTATCCATAAATTCCTCCAAGTACCTTGGCCAGTTGTATTGCACTTCAGCTCCCCTCAATTTCTCATGATCCCACAGGAATTCATTGAAATCGCCACCATAAATCCATATAATGCACTCCGGCCCAAATTTCTGTATCATTCCCCTCCAGAACACCTCATTTTCCGCCTTGTAAGACGTACCGTAAACCTAAACACCACCGCCGAGTCAATAAGATAGCCCCGGGCATTAATGAAATGCTTAGACGATTCAATAACCTCCACCTGTATTGAATCACCCCATCATAAGCTGAGGCCACCTGCTCTACCAATCAGAGCAACGTCAAAACCATTAAAATAACCCATCCTTCTTCTCACCCCTGCAATTCTATGATTTTTCATTTTTGTTTCCGAAAGAAAAATCATGAGGGTCTGTGTTCTTTAATTTGCCCATGTAGGGCTCGAACTACCGTGTCAGACCCTAGACCACGGTAGTTCCAGAACAGGTGTATCATGGCGCTCCTGCGGCTGTTGAAGGCCAGCCACCACCACCTTGGGAAGAAGATCCCACTATCTTGGCCCTCAAGGCATTTCTCCCATCCTCAGAGGTCTCCTCACGTGTAATCTTTTTTGGTTATTCCCCTAAGCCATTCTGCTGCCCTATCTTTTTTTTCCTTTACCCTTCTCTTCTCCTCAATAGTTTTTTATTTTTTCAGAGATAAGTGGCCCACCTCCTTGGTCGATGCTTCCAACACCCTCTTGTTTGTACTTTTAGATCATTCAGCACACGATTCTGTGTAGCCTATTTCTTCTAAATTTTCCATGCTTGAAGGTTGTACCTGGGTTGGCTGGTCGATTTAGAAGTGGATCCGTTCCTGGATCTCTTCAATCAGGACTGATTGGATTCTTCCATGCTCAGTTTGACTCTCTAAGGGCTTGAAACTTATGACCAGACGATGGAGAGCCATCAGCCCATTTCCTTCCATGATCCATTGGGCATGGTTGAAAGTCAGTCCATCCCCAGTTCTTGACATTCTACTCCACGTTTTCAAGTTTTTCCCTTTCTTTTGTTGCTACATAGTATGCATATGGTCATCCCCAACAGTTACTTCTACCTCACTCAGGTCCCCTAAGCCTTGTTTCTCTCACTGTTATTTTGAGATCCTTGTTCCCACTCGAGTTGCTCCAGCATGTCTACGTTCCGCCATGGTAATAGCCAGAGGTTTTGGAGGTTCAACGAAGTCTTTCACAGGTGCCGTTTTGGTCCACTCTCCATATTCTGCCATACCACCTTTCACTGACTCAAACGTACACTCGATGTTTGAATGTCTGATTCTCCCACATCAATAACAAAAGTCCTGTAGCCTTTCGTACCTGAACATAATCCATGATTCATTATTGTTGACTCTCGGGAGCCAACACCATATGCTTAAAGGTGTCAAAATATCCACATCTACTTTGACTTTCAAAAGGCCCCTTGCCTTCGATGGGTCTTCTATAGTTTCAACTTTCCCAATTTTTGACGCCAAACACCTAAGATTCTTTTCTGAGCTTAGATAAGGCGGGACACCCCTAATTTGCACCCAGAATGAGATTACATTCATATTAATTTCCTCCAAGGCTAACTTATGTGGCCATATTTTAACAGAGAAAATTTTCTTCATAACTGCCCATGGGACCTGGTCAGTGATCATGGTAGCTGTACTTTCATCATTTACAGTGATAATGAAAGTATTATCTTTGACCCACTAGATGTCAACCTCACCCATCTTTTTCGAGGAAGCTGTAAGGATGTTGCAAGTGCCCCATTTGTTAAGGATTTTCTTGGCCAGAATAGTGCCCACGAGCTTGATTCCTTGTTCCATGTTAGATAAGTCCATACTTTTCTCCAAATGGACCACTAATTCCTCCACCTCCGCTCCAGCCATTTGACGCGACGATTAAGAAGCTTTACAGACTATCAGAATCATAGAAAGCCACAAGTATACTTTTGATTTTTTACCTAGATTAGTCCTTTGTTTTATTGTATCTCCCTCTTTGCCTTTCGAATTTGTTGAAGATAAATGGAGGCACAACAGACCCACAAGCACACTACCCGATTTATTAAGACTGACCTCTTCATAAATACCCTCATTATAACTTTTTAGGTGGTTGGCTTTGATTGTTTGTGTAGATCATTGTCGCGGATACCGAGACTTTACTCTCTTGCTTGGATATGGTGGGTTGTACTTATTGATGTACCCACAATGCCCCGGGATTGTTCTGTTATCATTCTAAAAAATATATATCCCTTTATGTCTGGTGGGTGGAGATCTGATTTCTCACCGTCCTGTCATCCCTGCAAAACAGACCCGCAGCTCTATATCTGACCCAATAAAGAAGGAATAAGGAAGGAAGAAGTAAAGACAGATTAAAAGGAAGTACAGAGTTGGAGGTTGGGGTTGAGCAGAAAGATTTGAAGTTAATTTCAAAGGTGTGGGTTTAAATACGGAGAGAGAAAGCCAAAATAAAGGGTAGGTTTATGTATTAATGAGACAGAGAAAGATATGGATTTGGTGGGTAGGTTGATTAAGAGAAGATCTGGGTTTTGGGTTCATGAATCTTGTGTATTAATGAGATTGAGAAAAGTATAAACCTGGTGGATAAGCTGATTAAGAAGAGATTAGGGCTCAGTAACCTCATGATCGCAGATGAAACCCACACAAATGAAGGACTCTCACGGAGGAGAGAATTTTTTTTTTCAAATGCGTGTTTTCATAATATAAGTTTCTCCAAGCAAAAATTTACTTTGAAAAGATAAGAATTTTATCTAACAAAACAAATGCTTCTTCAAATTAAAAACACTCAGGCCAACAACAATTTTATTAAAACAAGGATTTTCACAGCTAACAATTTGTACACACGAAAAAAATACTTTAAAATACAAAATTTTAATCTAGTATTACTGAAAGAAAACAAAACTAAAAGCAAAAAGTATTTTTTTGATTGTTTTTCAAGTTAGTGTTAGAAAATTAGGATGCCTCTCAATAAATGCTGTAGTTAGTTAGTCTACAGCTAGACGTACCAGAAGTCCGATGGTCAAATCACTGGTTTCTTCTCGCATATGGCATCGTAGGGTGACTCCATGTATAGTTTCAGCTTGTGGACACCTTGAATATGTTACCACTTTACTCATTAATAATGTTGGCAAGCCTATGAGGATAAACCTTAGTAACCTAGTGTTGTCTGTCCCAATGGCTCTTCAACTTCCCTGGAAACAACTTCAACCTTGAATTAAACAACAACACTTTCTGCCTTAGTTGAAACTCTTTTCTAAATTTGATTGTCATGAAACCCCTTAGTTTTCTCCTTGTAGATCTTCGTAGTTTCATATGCCTCATTACGAATTTCATCTAACTTGTTGAGTTGCAATTTACGCTTATCATCAGCAAAATCAAAGGCAAAATTTAGATGTTTGATAACCAATACACCTTATGCTCTAGCTCCATAGGTAGATGACATGCTTTCCCATAAACGAGCTGAAAGGGGGACATTCCAATTAGAGTTTTATACATTGTTCTATACGCCGAGAGAGCATTGTTTAATTTCAAACTCCAGTCCTTGCGAGTAGAGCTGATTGCTTTCTCTAGGATACGTTTTATCTCTGTTGGAGTTTTCAACCTAGCCTGATGTTTGAGGATGATACGCATTGGCTACACAATGGGTGATCCCATATTTCGTAAATAGTGCAGCAAAAGGCTTATTCAAGAAGTGCTTACCTTCATCGCTAATAGTAGCTCTCGGAATAGAAAAAATCGGATAAATCATACCTTGGAGGAAATTTAGGACCACTGACCCTTTGTTATTAGGTGCTGTAATTGTCTCAACCCACTTAGAAACATATTCTATAACCACAAGAATGTGTTGGTTCTCATGGGATGATGGGAATGTTCTCATGAAATCAATGCCTCAAACATCAAATAATTCAACAACTAGAATACTCTACTGCGACATCTTATTCTGCATAGACTGATTGGCCACTCGTGGACAACGATCACAAACTTGACACCAATTATTTGCATCCTTGAAAAATGAAAGCCAAAACAACCAATTTTGCAAATTCTTAGTTGTTGTCCTCTTTGGCCCCAAAGTGTCCTCCAAACACATAATGATGGGCAAATATGAAAATATTTTCCTGCTCCTTTTCTGGAAGACTGGAATACATTGTCGAATGATCTGATATGGGCAATACTTGTACAAGTATAGTGTTAACGTTGTGCATTTTTAGGCCCACACAATGGCACATGCCCAAGGAAAGACCTAAGAGCCGACTCAAGGGGTTCATAGAAGGTCACCCCGAGCACTTGAGCCAACTGAGATAAAAAAGGTGTTGCCCCTGATCGCATGGAATACGGAAGCAAACTGATAGCTTTATAGCAAAAGTCTCCAAGGGCAAAACTACTCAAGTGCCATTTAGATTATGTGGCAGCTCGTAGTTAGTAACAAAGACCTAATATGAAACGTAAAGGTAGTTGGGACAATGCTCGACGAGACGAGGTAGAGTAACCAAGGTTCGAGTGGGACACTCGGCTCCCTTAGACCTAAAAAGGTGTGCCACCTTGACTGTAAAAATGTCATTTCACTTACGAGAGCTTGGCCGAATAGGTGGAAAGGTGTTAGTAAGTTAGTACAAGTTGTTGGCATACAAGACAACGAGCAAGCATAAGCTTTGGCACCATCTATTGGGAACACATACGATTTGGTTGCATTTTCTGCCCTATTATTTTTGCTCCATAGTTTGTAGTCCACTAAGTAAGATGACCAGCAAACCTTAGCCGACACTTCGAAGAAGACGACGAGAAGAGAGTACTAGGCTCGCCATCTATAAGGAGAAGATGAATGCATACTTGTTGGTTTTTGATAGATGGTACATAACCTTTTCCACACCCAAGACACCCTACTCCAGAAGAAGCATGATGACCTCCTAGAACAAATCAACCAAACGAACGAGAAGATTGATAGCATATCCAAGGAAGGGGCGTGTGGCTCCACAAGCCCCCTTAGGGATGTCAACAACGGGGGAAAAGATGCCCATGAAGTTGTTGTGCTAGGATAGCACCAAACCCTTGTGGAACCAACTCAAGCTAACCCACAGGAAATATATCAAATAAAATGCAAGAACAAAATATTAAAGACACCAAGATTTTAACGAGGTTCCTCAACAGTCAGTGTAACTGGAGTACGTCCTCGGAGCAGTAGGAGCTCACCCAAGAATCCACTATCAACCAAATGGGAGTTTACAAAGTGTTGGCAATCTCACAACCCAAATAACCCAATAACTCACACTCTAAAGAAACAAATAGAGAAAGAAATATAGTGATTAATTTCTTCTCTATACAAAGCTCAAAGCTATTACAACAATAACACTTTGATGGAGTGAGAATTATCCAATGAAAGGAACAACAACCCCTTCTCTGAAAATGGTACTGTAGCAGTACCTTCTTTCTCTCCCTCTCTTCTCTTCGGCTCTCTCAATTTTCTGCACTCTATTTTCTTCTCTTCTATCCCACTCTTACTTCTCATTACAACCAAAACTTATTATTCAAAACCTCAACCGTGACTTCCCATGGACCAAGACAAAAAACCTTTTCCCTATTTTCCTCCCCAAAACAAGGAAAGGTGTTGTCCACCTTTGGTTTGTTTAATCTAAAGTATATGGCCACTTGGCCACATAATCCAACAATCTCCACCTTGGCCAAGTTCCGAAAACGCCATGATAAGCCAACCAACACAATTAGCACACAACATCACTCCCAAACACTAGCAAGAGAACAACTCATGCTGAGCCAAATGCTCCAAAACTCCTACTACTCAACGCCTTCTTTATATAGGCAAAATGTGAGCCAAGTTCAAACAGTGAACAAACTTGGCTACACCAACAACCTTAGTCAACATATCAGCGGGGTTGTCTTTAGTTGGAATCTTCTGGAGAATGATTTCCCCTTCACCAACAATTTCACGAACAAAGTGATAACGCACATCTATGTGCTTGGTCCTCGCATGATGAACCTGATACTTAGCCAAATAAATGGCACTCTGACTATCACAATGTACCTCCACCTGCTTCTGATCAACCCCCAAATCTCTAATAAGCCCATGTATCCAAATGGCCTCCTTTATAGCTTCAGCAACTGCCATATATTCAGCCTCTGTAGTAGACAAGGCAACAGACGACTGCAAAATGGACCTCCAACAAACTGGCCCTTTAGCCATAGTAAACACATAGCCTGTAGTAGACTTCCTTCCATCCAGATCACCTCAATATCCACTTAGCTGCTTGCCAATGCTCTTTACCTGGATTATGCATATATCGACTCACCATGCCAACTGCATGAGCAATATCCGGTCTAGAGCATACCATTGCATACATCAAACTACCAACCAAATTTGCATATGGTATATTTTTCATTTGCAGTTTCTCTTTATCAGTTTTAGGACATTGTAGAGAACTCAATTTAAAATGAGGAGCCAAAGGGGTACTAACCGGTTTGGTTGAATCATGAACTCCAAACTTCCGAATCAACTTCTCAAGGTATTGTTTTTGATTCAAACTGACGAAACCCTTTGCTCTATCTCTAGTGATCTCCATGCCAAGGATCTTCTTCGCTTCACCAAGATCCTTCATCTCAAACTCATTCTTCATTTGCTTCTTCAATTTCTCAATCTCTTCGACATTCTTTGAGGCAATCAACATATCATCAACATATATCAATAAATAAATGAAAGACCCATCTTGCAACTTCTTGAAGTACACACAATGATCATATTGACTTCTAGAATAATTTTGGCCTCTCATAAATTTATCAAACCTCAAATACCATTGCCTTGGAGATTGCTTCAAACCATAAAGTGATTTCTTCAATTTGCAAAACAAATTCTCCTTCCCTTTCACTATATACCCATCTGGTTGACACATATAAATCTCTTCATTCAAATCACCATGTAGGAAAGCCGTTTTTACATCAAGTTGCACAAGCTCAAGATCATACTGTGCAACAAGAGCTAACATAATGCGAATTGAGGAGTGCTTCACAACCGGAGAAAAGATTTCATTGTAGTCAATGCCCTCCTTTTGTGCATACCCTTTAGCAACTAATCTTGCTTTAAATCTCACATTGCTTTTCTCATCAGCATCTTCCTTCTTGGCATACACCCATTTGCAACCAATAGCTTTCTTGCCCTTAGGCAATTTAGCTAACTCCCAAGTCTTGTTCTTCAAGAGAGAATTCATCTCATCACCCATGGCATTGCACCACCTATTCTTCTCCTCACTCTCAATAGCTTCCTCAAAATTGGATGGAATCTCTTCAGTGATAATAGGAAGAGCAAAAGCAACATAATCACTATACCGAGCTGGCTTAGTAATTTGTCTCTTTCCTCTGTTCTTGGCAATAGACTCTTGAGGTGAAACTTGCTCTTCAACTTGAATAGAATCTTCAAGTTCAACTTCTTCAACATCCTCATGGTCTCCAACTTCTTCACTTGTAGTGGCTTCGACATCAGCGGAAATAGGATTTGAAGTACCAGAAGCAACTTTCTCAAGCTCCACCTGTTGGACATCTTTCACATTCTTCTCAGAGACTTTGTACATACTTTCTTCGTCAAATGTCACATCTCTACTAATTACCAGTTTCTTCATCTCTGGACACCACAACCTGTAACCTTTGACACCACTACTAAAACCAAGAAAGATAGCCTTTTTGGCTCTAGGATCAAGTTTATTTTCAGTTACATGAAAATAAGCAGGTGAACCAAAAATACGAATATGATCATAATCAGAAGAAGGTTTTCCAGTCCATACCTCCATTGGTGTCTTACCCTGAATAGCAGCTGAGGGTAACCGGTTGATGATGTGACATGCATAATTAACTGCCTCTGCCCAAAATGACTTGCTTAAACCCGACTGAGACAACATACATCTAACCTTCTCAAGCAAGGTTCGATTCAATCTTTCTGCAACTCCATTTTGTTGTGGAGTTCCCCGAACACTGAAATGTCTCACAATTCCTTCCTCTTTGCAAACTTTAAAGAAAGGATCGGATGTGTATTCACCACCATTATCCGATCTCAAAATCTTAATCTTTCTCCCAGTCTGGTTCTCAACCATTTTCTTCCAACCCAAGAAAATGCTTAACACCTCACTCTTATGCTTCATAGTGTAGACCCAAGACCTTCTTGAATAATCATCAACAAAGGTCACGAACCAATGTCTACCACTCAAAGAGGGAGTCTTTGTAGGACCCCAAACATCCGAATGCACATAATCAAGAATGCCCTTCGTCTGATGTACAGCAGTACCAAACTTCACTCTAGTTTGCTTTCCCAAGACACAATGCTCGCAGAAATCAAGCTTACAAGTCGTGGCACCTTTTAGAAGACCTTTTTTCACAAGCCCTTGTAGAGCTTTCTCACCGGCATGGCCTAATCTCATATGCCACAATCTAGTAGTATCTGAATCAGATGTGCCCATATTTTCAGAGACTACAGATGCTTCACCTGTCACAGTGCTTCCCTGCAATAAATACAAATGGCCACATCTAGGAGCTTTCATCACAACAAGTGCACCATAAGTAACTTTCAATGTCTGTCCATCTGAATGAAACCTGAAACCCTTAGATTCCAAAGTACCCAAAGAAATAAGATTTTTCTTCAAATTCGGTACATACCGAACACCTGTCAACTCTTTAACCATGCCATCATGCAACTTCAAACGAACTGTACCAATCCCTTTTGTTGTGCAAGGATTGTCATCTCCCATGAACACAACGCCACCATCAAACTCTTTCAAGCTTGAAAACCAATCCTTGTGAGGAGTCATATGATGAGTACAACCCGTATCCAACACCCACTTAGTAGCACAATCAAATGATGAGGAAGTGGTTAAAGCAAAATCAGAAAAATCTGTTTCAACCTCAGCAACATTAGCTTCAGAACTTTCTTTTCCTTTGGTCTTCAATTTGGGACAATCTTTCTTCCAATGGCCCTTATTACGACAAAAGGCACATTCATCCCTTTCCAAAGGTTTTCTACCTTTAGAGTTTCCTCTAGGTCGAGACTGTGATTTTTTCCTGCTAGAAGATGACTTCCTCTCCGATGATCTACCTCTAACAAATAAAGCTTCAGAGGTACTATCATGATTTTTATCTCTATGCCTCATTTCATAATTCATCAAGGCATTTGACACATCTTCAAATTTCACAGTTTCTTTACCATGCATAATAGTTGTAACAAAATGCTCATAAGAGTCCGGCAAGGAATTCAACAATATTAAGGCCTTATCTTCATCCTTAATATCCTCATCTAAATTTAACAAGTCGGCAATCAACTTATTAAAAGCATCAAGGTGTCTAATCATTTTTGTACCTTCTTTGTATTGGAAGCGGTAGAGCTTTTTCTTCAAGTGTAGTCGGTTCTCTGCACTCTTTGTCATATACTTGTCTTCCAATTTTTGCCACAACACACTTGCTACCGTCTCCCGCATCACAAAATACTTCTGAGTTTTTGCAAGGCACAACCGAATTGAAGAGCAAGCCCACAAATTTAATTTTTCCCATTCCGGCTTCGACATAGTTTCCGGCTTCTCTCCCAACGCGGCAAGTAGATCTTGTTGAGCCAACACATCTTTGACCTCACATTGCCACATCCCGAAGTTGTTTGTGCCATCAAACTTTTCCACTTCGAACTTTGCAGTTTGCACCGTCGTTCTTGCAAACCCGGAGCTGCTTCCAAAAGGATTTTCATCTTGCCCGTCTGACATCTTTGGCAACTAGACAGTACCCAAGAGCAACCAGTGCTCTGATACCAATTGTTGTGCTAGGATAGCACCAAACCCTTGTGGAACCAACTCAAGCTAACCCACAGGAAATATATCAAATAAAATGCAAGAACAAAATATTAAAGACACCAAGATTTTAACGAGGTTCCTCAACAGTCAGTGTAACTGGAGTACGTCCTCGGAGCAGTAGGAGCTCACCCAAGAATCCACTATCAACCAAATGGGAGTTTACAAAGTGTTGGCAATCTCACAACCCAAATAACCCAATAACTCACACTCTAAAGAAACAAATAGAGAAAGAAATATAGTGATTAATTTCTTCTCTATACAAAGCTCAAAGCTATTACAACAATAACACTTTGATGGAGTGAGAATTATCCAATGAAAGGAACAACAACCCCTTCTCTGAAAATGGTACTGTAGCAGTACCTTCTTTCTCTCCCTCTCTTCTCTTCGGCTCTCTCAATTTTCTGCACTCTATTTTCTTCTCTTCTATCCCACTCTTACTTCTCATTACAACCAAAACTTATTATTCAAAACCTCAACCGTGACTTCCCATGGACCAAGACAAAAAACCTTTTCCCTATTTTCCTCCCCAAAACAAGGAAAGGTGTTGTCCACCTTTGGTTTGTTTAATCTAAAGTATATGGCCACTTGGCCACATAATCCAACAGAAGTCATTAGCAAGAATCTCAAAGCAGAGGAGGACATTGGACGTTCGGGACAAATGGGCGAGAGCCGTCGAGCAAGCATTGGAAGGCTGGATGGGAACCCTAGTTGGCACCCCAACATGAGAAGCACCTTGAAAGAAGTAATGGGTAATAGAATAATAAGCGTGTTGGATTGACTTAGAGACATTGAGTGATCGCCTAAACTAAAGAACCCTAATTATTATGAGGATGAGGTGTCACTACACTCGAGTGTTCAAGATGCAAAGCTACGAATGGCTTACTGATCTGTATGACTATCTCGATGGGTTCATATACGTCATCGAGGGTGTAGGCTATTTTTGACTATCCTTAAGATAACTACTCGGGATTGGTTTAAGAAAATAGTCTCAAGGTCCATATGCCTTTCTTGAACTGAGGCATGTTTTCCTTGAAACTTGTACAATCATCTTTAAAAGCCAGTACACACCGAACGGCTTTGCCTCTGTGAAATAGAATCTGAACGAATCCTTAAGCTATTATATATCTAGATTCAACAATAAGTACACTAAATGCATAGGATGTGATGAGGTGACGACACATAATGCCTTCATGGAGGGATTTGCTGGTGGCAATTTATACTTTTATCTTACTCGAAATCCTCTTAATGCCTTCAAAGATTTGTTGTGTGAGGCAACGAGTTATTGCTAAGCCAAACAACTAAACAAGACGAGGTTACAAATGTAGGAAAGATTGATTGGTCGAACACGTCGGCTAAAGCCAAGTAGGAAGTTGTGTATCGCCTGCCTAGAAAAAGGTATGAAAATTACTAGACCAACACCGAAAGTCACCCCGAGCGATATGACAGGTACGAATCTTATGCCCCTATGAATATGTCTCAGATCAAGATGTTCCTTCTTGTGGAGCATTAACTGCCTACCACTCAAATGGTGCAACCCGATTTTTACGGACGGAGAGATGATACCAGATATCTCCTGTATCATAGAAACCATAACCACCTTACAAACGACCACATGGATCTCAAGGACGACATAGAAGCGCTCGTTCAGTGAGGACAACTCGCGAAATACCTACCCGTTAGACCGTTGGCCCAACTGAGCTTCATTGACGTCGAGTGCCACTGCAAATTGTGATCAAGTAGGAATGAGGTGATCTACGTATTATCTTAAGGCTTATATGCCCGAGCGTCATGACAGGCAGTTTCGCATACCTATTGGGTCGGAGAGGATGCTAGTGATGATGATCCCGACCCTTGCGAGGTAGGAATGGTTAGAGATGATCAGATGTTGGCAAAAGTGTGTTATGCATCAGAAGTAAAAGTACAAATGCTCGGAGGGTCGCCCACACCAAATCCTAATACTTGTTAAACGGCCCGACCGCTCGTTCAAGAAAAAATGTAACATGTTAAGTAAATTCAACAAGTTAATGAAGATAAGGACCAATGTTCTAAAAAACACTAGGCGCTAGTTGGACGGCGGGCTGGGGTATAGTTAAAACTTATATTTATATTGAGAATTTGAGAAAGTTAAAAGTTAAAACTTAGGTCTTCATGACATTGCCATCATCACAAACTAATACTATAAAAATAAGAAAAATGGAAAACGGAAATCCAAAATCCAAAATTCTCTTTTTAGTAGGTTAGAAACCATTTAAGTTTATTAAAAAATAATTAAAAACAATAGAACCGCCTAGACACGGCCTAGCCCGCCTAACTTGCCTAGGCTGCCTTCTAGCTCCTACTTGATTTTTCTTTCTATGTTGGTCTAAATTGTATCGGTCCTCCACCGCTTAGCACAGCCAGGACCAATTTTTAAAGCAGTGATGAACACCCAATTTGAACTCTGAGCAACAGGTAACACTATAAGCAAGACTTGAGTAAGAAGAATAAATCTTCGAAGGATATAGTAAAAGGAAAAGTTTTGCAATGTGGGGCCAAACACTCAAAGCTAAAGCAGGCATGCTAGGAAAACGAAGAAAAAGATGATAGAATACCAGAACAACAAACGGTACAACACTTAACCCAGAACCAGTCATCAAGGCCACTCAAAGGAATGTTAGCAGGAGATTTTTTTTGGAAGAACTTGCTTTGAAAGAAATTGGAATTTCGGATCAGAAGCTAGCTAAATGGTCTAGAGGCATCATGTTGGCTGAGTCATATCAAAGTGGTAGGAACATCGAAACCACTAAATAGAGTCATTCCTTGATCCCCCTAAGGATGGTGTTAAGGGTATCACGTGGAGATTTTTTTTTTCTAGTTAGTATAAAAGAGAAAGGAGTTTGTTGAAAAACAACTTTCCAAATTAGTCCCCCTTACACTAAAAAGTTTAAACCAATCATCAATGTTAAGAATAATCCAAAATCAATCGCCCAAACCACATTAAAGGATAAAGAAAAAGATGCTTCATAAAATTATTTAAAATGACCCCTAAAAGACCTTGTCAAATAAAAAGAAAAAATTATTGTAAAAATTATGTTGAGGAGGCTGGTCTGGTCTTGTTTGCTGGGTCGGTAACCAAAGAGTCTACGGCTGGTCCAGTTTAGTCGATGGGGGTTTCTCTGACTCCATCTTCCTTATCCCCGCCCTTCTCAACACTGTCTTTATCATCCCTGACATCTAGATCATAGTCAGGATGAGTTATCTTCACCTTCTTGTAAAACTTCACATAGCACTGGAAATAAAGTTTTTTGGTAAGCTTTTGGCTTGCTGACGATTGGAGGTCTATATCATTACTGCAGATTTGAAAGGATTCATCCAAGGCCCTCTTCTGCTGCTTGTTCTCCTCCCTCAAGGCCCAAGCAACATCTTTAGCCTCGCCCCTAGCTCTAGAAGCTTGAAGTTTCTTTGTACTTGCCTCCCCAAATGCTTGTTCATTTGCTTTAGCTGAGCACTCTTTTTTTACCGTCTCAACGATCCTCATTGCGGCGCCAAGCTCCGTCTCTTTAACTATCAAGGCATCTTGAAGCCTCTTAGGTCTCAGTCGAGTTGAACACTGTGCTTATTTTTAGATGACATAACCTTTGGCATTGAGCTAAGAGACACGAAAAAAAGACTATGGAAACTTTGGTATTTTGCATTTGATCTGCAGGCTAGAGTAAGTTCTTTTTCCTATTTCACTTCCTTATGCTTACAAAACATCTTTTCCTTGGCTAAATTTCACAATCTTTTTCCTATGCAGGCTCTCTTTGCTCAGTATCATGGGCTTTAACCCTCTTCTCTGAAAAGAAGCACATGTTTAACTCGATCGAGACCTAAAAGTCTTTAGGATGGCTTGGCAGCTAAGGAGACGGAGGTTGGGGTCACCAGGAGGACCGTCGAGATAGTAAAAAAAGAGCTCAACTAGAGCAAAGGAACGAGCGCCTGTGTAGACAAGTGAGCGAAGCTACCACAAAGAAACTTTAGGCCACTTTGGAACTGATGGTGAGGCTAAAGATATTGCTTGAGCTTTAAGGGATAAGAACGAGCAACAGAAGAGGACCTTGGATAACTTCTTTCAGATATGCAGTCGAAATATAAACAGCTTACCAACAAACTACGCATTTAAGGTAAGTGGAGGAAAAAATTAAAGCTAGAGAAACCTTCATTGAGTTTACCTTTCTCAAAACCTTGGTACATGTCGTCGAGTAAGTAGCTGAGCCCTTTAGTCCTCTTCCTACCGAGTGAACTCTTGTGCTTTTGTCTAACTCGTTGGGTGTTCCTGCCAATTAAGCAACCTAACAGCTCTACACTTAGCATCCGCAGACTCCATAGCCACCGACTATGCAGCAACAATCGCCCAGACCAAACTAGCCACCCTTTAACATTATTATTGTGCTTTTAATTTTAAGTTTTTTTGTAACAAAACGAACAACTTTAAGTTTGTGATTTTTTTTTTTTGTTGAATAAGGCCTATTAGGGGTCATTTTAAATATTTGTATAAAGTGTGTTTTCCTTTATCCTTTAAAGTGGTTTGGGCGTTTGATAGGACGTGGATTATTCTTAGTCACGATAGTGATGATTGGTTTAAATTTTTGAGTAATTAGTGGTCGGGCAGATGTGTGTGTGCAAGTTTTTTAGTGTAAAGGGGACCAATATGGAAAGTTTGTTTTTCAATTTATACTAAGTAGAAACAAACTCTCTATCCGGGTAAAGTCCTATACTGTTTTTCGTTATGGTATTTTATCATATTATCTCTTTTTTTTTGGCCTACCTACCTCTAGCTCCCAGCGCTTGACCCTACGTTGTGGTCGTTGCGAAACTCTTCCTTCTATTGTATCAATTGAAGACGTATTCTTCATGCTCAGGTGTTATCTTCCATAGGTAGGCTAAAAGAGTCTTGCTTATAAAGTGTTATCTGTTGCTCGGAATAAATGCCTCAGACTGGGTCTTCCTTAACCTGCTATTATGTCCTTATCTTCTTGAACTTGTAGAATTTCATTAACGTGTTACCCTTATGCTCAAACGAGTGGTCGGGCCATTTAACAAGTATTGTGATCTGGTGCAGGCAACCTTCAGATCATTCGTAGAAACTGCTCTGTTGCCACCTTGGTCTTCACTTTTGCTGCTGCCGTGTATCATACTTTTGCCAACGCATGATCGTATCTGACCATTCCTACCTCCGCAGAGGTCGGGAACTTCATTGTTAGCATCTTTTACAACTGAGTAGACACACGAAACTGGCTGTCATGATGCCCAAGCATAAGCCTTCCTAAATTGGTTAGAATTCCTCGATAGTAAAAATCTTCTAGACAAAGTGTAAATCACCTTGCTTTCAACCGAACCACAATTTGCAGGGGAACCCGACATCTAGGGAGCTCGGTTGGGTCAACGATCCATCAACTATGTATTTCACAAGTTGCACTCGCAGAATAAGTGGTTATATGTCGACCTTAAGATCCATGCAGTCGGCGGTAAGGTGGTTGTGGTCTCTGTGATACTGACAATACCCTAATCTCTCCACCCGTGAAAATCGGGTTGCACATTTCGTTCGAGTGGTGAGAAGTTAACTCTACACAAAAGGGAACATCTCCCCCCGAGGCATATTCATTGGGGCCATAAGATTTGTACCTGACATATTGTTCAAGGTGACTCTGCGTGGGGCTAGTAATTCTTCTACCTTTTATTTTTAGGCGAGCGGTCGCACATAACTTCTTGCTTGGCTTTAGTTGACGTGCTCGGCTGACTAATCCTTGTTGCCTCTATATCCTTATCTTGTTCAGTGGTTCATGGAGCAAATCCTTAAAGGTCTCGGGGGATTCCAAGTCAAATAAAAGTGAAATCGTTTCCAACAAATCGTTCCATGAGGGCATTATGTGTCGTCGTTTCATTACATCATATGCATTTGGCGTACTCGTTGAATCTGGATATATAATCACTCAGGGATTCATTTGAACCCTATTTCATGAAGGTAAAGTCGGTCAGTAGCATATATGAACCCATCGAGATGGTCATACAGATTAGTAAGCCCCTCATAACTTTGCATATTGAATGCTCGAGTGTCCCGCTCTTAGGCTCATCGAGTAGCTTATTAGAGAATGGCAGTGACACCTCATCCCCAAAATAATCACGGTTTTTTGGTTTGGACGATCGGTCAATGTCTCCAAGCTGAGGTCGAGGGGGTTTCGTAGAGTTCCCATCAAGCAACCTAGCTTATGCTCGACGATTCTCGCCCCTTCGTCCCAAACGTCATCCTCTTCTTTGAGCTTCTTGTTTATGACTTTACATGCATCTTCGCCCCCGCTTCTGAACTCTTCCCTTGGATATGCTGGCGATTTTCTTGTTCATTTTGTTAATTTATTCTAGGAGGTTGTCATGCTTTTCCTAGAGTAGGGTGTTTTTGGCGTGGAGGAGGTTCCCTACCTCATTTATCTCTCTGACACCAGCAGGTTTGTCATTAATCTTTTTCTCATAGGTGGCGAGTTTGGACCTCTTTTCTCATCTTCTTCCTCAAGAGTGTCGGCTCGAAACTGCTCGTCATCTTGCTTGGTGAACTTCAAACTATTGAGCAAAGATAACTGGGCAAAAAACGCAACCAAATCGCATGTGTTTCCCATAGATGTATAAAACTTTTATTGGGATGTCCTCATTTCAGCTCATCTATAGGAAAATGTGTCATCTACCTATGGAGCTAGAGCATAAGGCGTACCAGGCTATCAAACATCTAAATTTTGCCTATGATTTTGTTGGTGATAAGAGTAAATTGCAACCCAACAAGCTAGATGAAATTCGTAATGAGGCATATGAAACTGCGAAGATCTACAAGGAGAAAACCAAGGGGTTTCATGACAATCAAATTTAGAAAAGAGTTTCAACTAGGGCAGAAAGTGTTGTTGTTTCCAGGTTGAAGTTGAAGTCTCGCTGGACCAGACAACATTGGGTTACTAAGGTTTATCCTCATGGGGTTGTTAACATTAATAATGAGTAAAGTGGTCACATATTCAATGTATCCACAAGCTGAAACCATACATTGAGTCACCCTACGATGTCACATGTGAGTCAATGACTCTGAAGAAACCAGTGGTTTGAACATCGAACTTCTGCTACGTCTGGTTGTAGACTAACTAAATCGTTTATTCTTGGCAGCCTAATTTTCTAACATTATGTATTTGTTTCTACCCAAAATATTGTTTGGGAGTTAAGTGTTGGATATGCCGGGTTCAAATCCTCTATCGGCCCAGAAGTCGTGTACAGGTGTCAATATGAGATATTTAGCCCATGGACCGTACGACCGAAATTGGCCATATCCTATCGGAAAGTGGAATGTGGACGAATCCTATTGTGAGAGGGAGTCTCAACGTGATCAGGATGCTAAGATTGAATACGGTCTGATAACGAGTTATGTTCGGAGTCCTCGTAGGAATAGGATTGGCCGAAATGAAATTGGATAATGAGAAGGAGTTTTAATCCGATAGTGATTAGGATTTAATACAAGCTGGCTGCTATAAATAGGGAGGGAAGACGTCGAAACAAGTCCCATTCAATCCAACACACAATTGCCCTGCGCAAATTCTCTCAACAACCTCGAGATTTTTTCCTTTTCTCTTTTCGCCGACACACCTTCAATTTGGATAAACAGCACTGCGAAGGCAACCGGTGATATCTTCAGTCGGCATAGATAACATTGTCGTCGTAGAATCAGCCGACCTCGCAGCATCTTCAGTTGGCATAAACAACACTGCATCAAGGGCGACTGGTTATCTAACTAAGTCTTGATCAAGAAGGATTTCCAAGTCCTTGTTGGTCGAGGTCATCTCATCAGCCTTCTCGGCGAAGTGAGGTGTCACAGTTTATTAGGCTCGACACATTGCACGCTGAGTTATTTTATGATTGGATACTCACAGGTGAGATTTTGAGTTCGGCATTCCAACGGCCGAACCATGTTTATTGTCAAGACTTATATTCGCTTTGAGTATTTGTGCCCTTACACTTTGGTGTCGATTCGACGTGAGTTTACTCTGATGATTACTATCACTGTGATCGAACTCGACGACGACGATTTGTGAACTTCGTAAGAATAGTAGCCTTGTCTTCAGGTTCGAGAACCTAAGAGGCCGAGACATGTTCCTTCCTCGGTCGTAATCGCAAGACGCAAAAGTCGGCCATGCACTTAACACAACATCAGCATATTTTACTCCTCAACCGAGCTCGGCCGACGAGTTGGCACGCCCCGCATTTAATCGAATGACGTAGTTAGCTTATAGATTACTCGGCATGCGCACCACGTAGGCTTGGTAGTTTTTGAGATCAATATTTTGGCACGCCCGATGGGACCAGTGCTAAAATTACGAAGTTCATGCCAATTAAGACACGATCGATTAAAAAGAAAACAGCTATGGGAAAATCAACAATCGATTTGCCAATTCAGAACATAGGACAAAGTGTATCACAGGCACAGAATCCTCTTAGTGCTGTGACACCTGAGTCCACAAGCGCGACTCGCCGAGAAAAGAAAGTTAGTCTCGGCAGTCAGCTTCGCAGTATATAAATCTATAACAAAAACACCTGCGTTCTCAATGAATGGATAGTGGATGATTGTGATGAGGACGGTGGTGAAGGCTCTGATCCACCAACAAGATCGTTTCTTCGAAGACGACTTGATGAACAGTCCCAGATGGTTAAACAGACATTTAGTCGAGGAATCGATAAACTGCACGACGTAATACGCAGTACTAGTGAGACACAAACCAGATTACTTGAAGTGCTGGTTAGTAAGGTCGGCGACGACAAGTCCTTCGATTTTTCCTAGCAATTACTGTCAAGAAATAATCTATTCCTAATAGTACAGGTCGAGCCAATCCCTACTCGGCTCAAACCAATTAACTTAGAAACAAGAGGAGGATCAAATAGTAGGTCAGATGGATCCGACCAGAGAGTGGAAACAATACCCGTTGATATGACCGAGGTCCAGCGGATGATCGATTCGGCCATGAAAAAGGGGTCGAAGTTCCCTAAATTTATCCATCCGTATCCATCTTAGGTAGAAACATTCGAATACCCTAAAGGTTTAAAAATTCCAGATTTTAGCCTTTTCGCTAGGGAATCGTCCTTATCTTCGTTAACATGTGGCTCGTTTCACCGCGCAATGTGGAGATGTTAATGGTGACTTTCATAAGCTACGGCTGTTCAACTTTTCGTTGACCGGCTCAGCATTTTCCTGGTATATCAACCTCCCACTTAATTCTATCCAAAGTTGGGAGGAGTTGGTCGAGAAATTTCACGAGCAGTTTTATTGGCCAGGAATGGAAATGTCAGTTTCTCCATTAGTGAGGATGACTCAAGCATCTGATGAGTCACCAATGGATTATCTTACCAGATTCAAATCGGTCAGGAATTGGTGCCGAATGCCTCTACCCGAAGTCGAATTTGTTAGACTTGCTCTGAACGACCTCGACGTGGAATACAAAAAGAAATTCTTGGGGGCAAACTTTCGAGATATGTATGAACTAGCCTAACATGTCGAGCAATATGATCATTTGCTCCGAGACGAGAAGATCTCGAAACCCCCATCCCGATGGACGATTTACAAAAACCCCACGGTCAGTTATGCATCGATCGAATGTGATGAGTCTCAATACGTCAGCGTGGACGCAGCTGAGATAATAATAGATAAACCATATATTTGCAAGGCATTGACTCAGATTAATTCTAAGGAAGCTAAACTCGCTTGGCCATGGAAGAAACAGCGAAGACATCGAAAGTCTACACTTTTGATATTACAAAGGTCGAAGCAATTTTCGATCAATTGCTATCAGCAAAGATCATCAGACTTCGGCCAGGGCATAATATTCCCAAGGCTGAAGAGCTTAAAGGGAAGACATATTGCAAATACCATAACTCGACAAAACATGCAACAAACAATTGTGTCATATTTCGTGATGATATCCAGAGCTAGATTGACAAAGGCAAGTTAAAATTTCCTGAAAAACGCATGACGATTGATACAGATCCATTCCATTCGGTGACAGTTGGCTTGGTAGACGCCCGTTTGCCCAATTGCAAAGGAAAAGAAAACGTTGAATTTGCCCCAGTACAACACATCCTAAAGCAAAGCTCCCAGCCTCGACTCAAGATCGACCTATTTTCCAATGCGCCACCCACCGAGCTATCAGGACCAGCCATAGTTGAACCCATGTCAAACTACAACGACGAAGAAAATGGCGGGCCAATAGTATCACATATCCTAAAGAAAGGTTCCCAACCTCGACTCAAGATCGACCTGTTTTCCAATGCACCACCCACTAAACTCTCAGGACTGGCCATAGTCGTGTTCATGTCAGACTCCAGTGACGATGAAAATGGTGGACCAATAGTTCTGTGTAGAAATTGTAAGGCATGCGTCGTATTAACCGAGCCCAAGAGGCAACTGCCTCCGATGCAGATGCCAACACCGCAACACCAATCGGCGATTACGGTGAAACTTTCAAATGAACCTAGTAAAGGCCAGCGCCAGAAAGTATTCGACATGCTCGACCCAAGGAAACAAACAGATGGTCCTACATTGGTTAGACCGTGCTTTGATTTTGACGCACCATTTTATGAGGATGATTATTCACGCAATTCCAGTAGCTTAAGCTTATCAGCAAATCCAAAAACCTTCGGGCTACCTAAACCACGTGACCAACGTTGGTATAGCTACAATTCTCCCACTGGCATGTATACCGCGCTTTCCAAATCTCAGAAACGTCGATGTCAGCGTATAGATTGTTTGGCTCGACGGCAAGCAGCCCAGCCTGTTTCGGCCACTAAATGGCAGCTGAAAGAGACGACAAGAAGCTAAGATGATTGGCCAACCCCAACAATCATGGTTGAATTACAATGGCAGAAGGAAACCAATCGTGACTTTGAAACTACCATTGAAGCATATGAGAAACGCATCAAACTTCTTCTTCGGCCTGGGGGAATGAAAGCTCATTTCAAGCAATTTAAGAAAGAGGCCGAAAGCCAATTGCCCCCGTTACCTTTAAAAGAACCACTAATCAGAGTTCGGTGGAATCTGCACCCCCCATTCCTTGGTGAATCATTAGAATATATGAAAGAATTTCACAAGAAATATTTCGCCAACGACTTGTATGGGTTGCCCAATGCTTACCAAGAAACTCTTGACCTGGCATTAACTTGCCCCAATGCTGAGCAAATCATCCAAAAAACCACTGATCCAGCAATGAAAGCCAGATTCCAGCACATTCGAGAGGCTAGGGTTCTCGACTTCGAGGTCGAACCATATACAGACATTGACATAGCCGAACTCCCCTTTTCTCTTGAAGACCTTCAACACCTTCGATATCACTTCGAAGTTTTTTTGACCGTATCCTTATTCGGTTTAACGGCCAATGAGAAAGAGTGGGTGGCACGTCTGGACGCTTACCTGGACACAAGGAATGCCCGGATCGCCTATGAGGAACGAGCTCGAAAAATACGGTAGGAGCAGAGTCCGACACCAAATGCTTACAAGCCCGAAGATGACAGTCAAAAGGACACAGAGTCGGATTGTGTGGCATAAGCGCACGAATATGTTGAGACACACAGTGATCCGACCGTGAATGCTCTAATACATGATGTTATAGTCCTCACCACCCCGAAAGATGATGACCAGGATCCAATAGGCCCTTCAGTCCTTGAAAATATGGAAATCAACATGGTCCATGTTCTACCTGCCGAATTTCAGCTGACTGCACACCAACCAAGTTCCTTGGACGGTGACGTGGTCACCGAGGAAGCAACACAAGTTGATTTCGTCACTACTACTGAAGACAAGTCACCAAACGACGACAATAAACTTAAAACAGCCTTGGACATCTTGTTTCCCTATTCTTCCTCAACTGATCTTCAGCATTTAAAATCGTTGTACGTCACGGCCCATATTAAAGGCTACCCAATCTTTAAGGTTTTCGTCGATTACGGAACAACAATCAATATCATGCCTATATTTGTCATGAAAGCATTACGATAATCCAACGACGAACTCATTCCTTCAAGAATAAACATGAGTAGCTTTGTCGGTGACAAGTCTCAGACCAAAGAAGTACTCCCTCTAGAGGTCCACATTGCAGGTCGCAATCACATGACCGCATTTTTTATCGTTGACTCCAAGATCGAATATAATGCTCTGCTTGGTAGGGATTGAATTCATCAAACGAATTGCATTCCTTCTTCTTTAGATCAAGTTCTTATTTTTTTGGGATGGTAAATCAGTTGTGGTCCACCCGGCCGATACTCAACCGTTTGGAACCAACATGATTCAGACCCGCTATTATAATGATCACGTCGGCTATATTACCCTACAGGGTTTTATTGAAGATGGACGACCGACTCGGATCTCAGTCCAGAAGGCCATCGAGGTAGGCACCAAGATTGTCCACCAGGATTCGGCAAGACTTGGTTTGGCCAATTTACTCCCCACCACTGATGATTGTCATCAAAAGCGAGAAGCGTCCAGCCGTGGTTTCATCCATGATGGAACATCTGTTGGCCCATTGGTATGCTATTTCCAAGCACCCACATTCGGGTATCCACTTAATCGAATTTTTGGCCGAAGAGGATAACGGCCCGGTACTATCGTTGGATAAAGTTCAGGCCGTACCAGCCAAGCTCGACGATAGCCGACCCCAAGTTACGAATCCTCTAGAGGAAATAAATGTTGGAACGACCAACGATCCTCGACCATTATTTATTAGTGCATTATTACCCCATGCCATGAAAGTTAAACTCCATCAATTACTTCACGAGTTTAAAGATTGTTTTGCTTGGAGTTATCATGAGATGCCGGGTCTCGATCGGACCCTTGTCGAACATAGATTACGTATCAAACCTAGTTGTAAGCCTTTTCAACAACCTCCTCGATGATTTTCGACCGAAGTACAGTTCGACATAAAAGATGAAATTGTTTGACTGTTAAATGCTAGGTTTATCCGAACTGCTCGATACGTCGAGAGGTTTGCAAATATCATACCGGTGCTCAAGAAAAATAGGGCCCTACGTATTTGCATTGATTTTCGAAATTTGAATCTGGCAACACCCAAGGATGCATATCCCATGCCAATTTCAGATTTGCTAATCGACGCCATGGTTAATCATGACATGCTGTCATTCATAGATGGACATGCCGGTTATAACCAGATATTTATTACCGAGGCTGATGTTTATAAAACTGTTTTCCGCTGCCTGGGGGTACTTGGAACCTACGAGTTGGTAGTCATGCCGTTTGATCTCAAAAACGCTGGTGCCACATATCAACGCGTGATGAATACCATTTTTCATGACCTGATCGGCACTACCATAGAAGTGTATATTGATGACGTCGTGGTCAAATCGAAAAATCGTCGAACGCTTTGCTTGGCTTTATTTGTCGTCGCCTCCAAACTCCACACGATATGTTCCTATCCGTTATAGTGGTCATCACCCAGACAAATGTCATTCGATATATGCTTACTCGACCAATAATCAAAGGCCGAATCGGGAAATGGACACTGGCACTATCCGAGTTTAGTTTGCAGTACGTCCCAGAAAAAGCCGTCAAATGACAAGTGCTTGTTGATTTCTTAGCCCATCACCCTTCTCCATATGGGTTCGGAGGCAACGATGTTGAAATCGGAATGGTGGGAGCACGTGACAATTATTGGACAATGTATTTCGATGGTTCTAGTACGTCGACATCAGTCGGCGTGGGGATCGTACTCCAGTCTCCACACCAACACTGCTGGTTCTTTTCCCTCAAGTTAGATTTCGATTGTACCAACAATCAGGCTGCATATGAAGCTATTGTGATCGGCCTTAGCGTACTTCATGATTTGCACGCTACTCGTGTCCTCGTTTTCGACGATTCAGAGCTTGTGATTAACCAACTCAATGGCACTTTTCAATGCATGAGTTGCACTCTGGTGCCCTATCACATGGTTGCCAGTTACTTAGCTAAGTCATTCGACGGTATCACGTTCAATCATATTTCCCGTGGTCGGAACACCGTCGCAGACGAACTCGCTTAGATAGCCTCCGGAATAACTCATGAGGGGCAAGTATGGACCAATGATACCCGTTTTACGGCAATCGTATCCGGCTTTGGTTAATCAACAAGTCATTCAGCGCGACCAAGTCATTCGTACACGAGTAATGTCCTTACCTTCGTTGGTCGAATAGGAGGATCCTGTATATGTTTGCGCAGTCGAGACGCTACCAAACGACTGGAGAAGGCCAATTATGCAATACCTTGATGATCTTAGAGGCAAACACGATCGAAAGACAAGGGTCCATGCCACAAACTATCTCGTACCAGAATGAGTAGTATCGAAAAGGCGAGGGCGGTTTATTACTGTTATGCCTCGGCCCGCAAGAAGCCGCCCAAGCAATCATAGAGGTACACGAAAGAATTTACGGAGCCCATCAATCAGGACGCAGGATGCGTTGGCTACTTCGCCGGCACGGTTACTTCTGGCCAATCATATTAAAAGATTGTATTGAGTATGCACGAGGATGCATCCAGTGTCAAATTCATGGACCCATCCAAAGAGCCCCGGTCGAATTACTTCATTCGGTCACCAAACCTTGGTCATTCAAAGGATGGGCAATGGACGTGATCGGTAAAATTACGCCATCTTCTGGAGCAGCATGCATGGATACTCGTGGCATCTGATTATTTCACTAAATGGGTCAAAGCAAAATTATACGCCGAATTAACCTCCAAAGAGGTTTGCGATTTTGTGGAGGAACATATTGTGACCAGATTCGGCATACCAAGAACAATCATGAATGATAATGGCACAATCTTCACAGCCGAAAGGTTCAAAGAGTATACGGCGAACTTAAAAATTCAGCTTGAGCAGTCCACACCATACTATCCACAAGCGAATGGACAAGCCGAAGCGAGTAATAAGGTTTTGATCGGCATTCTCGAAAAAATGATAAAAGAAAGACCTGGCATGTGGCATTTAAAATTGAATGAAGCCTTGTGGGCATACTGGACTTCACCCTGGTCGACAACGGGGACCACCTTATTTGCGTTAACCTATGGACATGACGTGATGGTATCGGTCAAGCTAAGTGTAAATTCTTTACGCGTGATCGAGCAGAGTAGTTTGTCCAACGCCGAATACAACTAGGCCATGTTACAAGAGTTAGAAGATTTGGAAGAAGATCGGCTTGACGCTTACAACTTGCTAGTGGCACAAAAGAAAATTACCGAGGGAGCGTATAATCAAAGAGTCAAACAAAAAACGTTCGGTGAAAGGGAGTTAGTTTGGCAAACTGTGCTACCCGTGGGAATTAAAGACCTCAGGTTTGGCAAATGGTCGTCGAATTGGGAAAGACCGTTCATCGTCCATAAAGTCATCGGCAATGGGGCATACCATCTTAGAAATTGAACCTGTTTATTCACATGTTGCCAATTAATGGAGAGTTCTTAAAAAAATACTACCCAGTCACATGGGAGATGCAAGAATAAAAGCGCATTTCATTTCATTGATAAATCGTTTTACAGTCAAATCATTCTAGGGCAATGAAGGAAGAAGAGTTCCAATAAGGGCCTTCAGCTCCAACCACCTCACCTCGCCCATTATGACCTCGGCCTGCCGGTTCTTCTTGTCCATCTTCAGCTGCTCGACTCACTTCGCATTTGCCGTATATTCAGTTAAACAAGATTTACCGCCCGACTCAAAGTCCCTCGCAAGCTCAGAAGTAATGGCCGACCTTCGTTTTACCAGTTTGGCCATTTGACGGTCGAGGTCGGCCAAGGCTTCCCCTTGCGCCTTCAAAGCATCGATCTTCGAACAAAGAGTGTCTTGGACAGCCATGGCAGCTTTCAAGTCATTATCAGCCCGAAGAGCGTTCTCGAAAACACTAAAGGATTCCCGAACTCGCTCCAAGGCAGACGATGAATGAACGATAGCTTCGATGCTCATTTGACCATCTGCTCAAAGGTCGTTTAGGCATGCACCCAACGAATCGAGACCTTTGTGCTCAAAGACTTGTGACGCTGAGAGAGATAAAACTTCTTGCAACCAAACCAGAGCAGCTGAATCGGCAGGAACAATTGTAGTGGCCGAAGGACCAGCCGCTCCAGAAATGCTTGACAAGAGAGCATTAAACTCGACTTCCTATGAAGGCTGCACATAAAAATCATTTTAAGCACAAGGAAATCACGAAAGCATATAGCAAGAAGGTTTTTGTTTTAAACCTGCCGATAGGAGACTTCGGCCATGTCTTCGGGTTCGTTGCTCGAACCTAAAGAACTTAATGGCCAAGCCCAATGTCTTAAACTACTTCTCAGTTCACGCGGCTAATGGAAGTTATCTACGTTTGACGGCCACTAAGACGGCCAAGAAATATAGATAACACCCTTCGGCGCGTAGAATTTTCGATGAAAATAATGGGTGGGCACCTGACATTTAATATTTTCTCGGTTTAGACATGTTATAACAAATTGACAATAGAAAGTAATCGAGCCTTACAAAAGTCGAGGTCACTTCTTGAGGAGGGATGCCGAGGTCTTCATCCTGAGGGTGAAGTGGAGTTTCTGAAGTCACTTCAGGCTTGACCATAGGTTTCTTTCCGCGATCGACCGTCGGAGGATCAACCTGATCGGCCACCTCAACCACTAGGGGAAGATCAACGGAAGAAGCCAGGATTGGTCAAGAGTGACTCACCAACGGAGTCTCGTCGCTCCCATCATCCTTAAACAAAAGTGTTAATAATTGTTTGATACTTAATAAGCAAAGGGAGTTAACAGCGTAATCATACTTCTTCTAAGATGACCACCGAATGCTTCGGATTCCTGGAGAGATCATTTATAATGGAATGAGTCGTTTCCCCCAGAACAGGTACTCCTATTGACCCTAGAGCTGCATGTAAGTCAACCGAGGGTGCAGCAACTAGCTCAACCACTACCCCGAGGACCTCAGGTGTTGGTTGAGCTTGGGATGCCAGGCCGGCCGGAGAAGGCTGATTATCCGTCGAAGTCTGAGCAACAAGAGCGGGAGGAGAGGCACTTGGGGATGTCGTCCCAGTGGTATGGATGGAGATGACATGAATCTCCCGAGCTCCTTCTTCGCCAATTTCTTGACGCATTTTGGGGGACGGGGAGTTTCGCCTGTCGTCTTGGTAATCGAGTGAAGTCGTTTGCTCGGTAAGATTTTTGCGGTGGTCATCTTGAAGGAAAAGGCCAACTTTTTCTTGACCATTATTGGGGCGACCACATCCGTCTGTTTTAGTACCCGACCACCTAAGAAATCAAAGTCCCATTAGTAAAATTACCCAAATGTCTAAAAGAAAAAATATAGGTAGAAATAGGGGTATACCTTGGGGTGCCTCTTTAGATTGAGAGGCGGAGAGTTTCTTGGGTCGGTCACCAAAAATTTTGTTGACTACTTCCTCGACCGAAGTGCCAAAAAAGTAGTGTGTATATTCCTCCCACCAGTCGTCGAAGATATCAGTGCCAAGAGATTCAGGAGAATTTGGTCGAAGACGAAATTTCCTACATCGTTCCTGAAATTCTTTCTCGACGTCTCTACACTCCCTTTCTAAAAAACCAAAGACGCGCCCTAAGGTCAGAAAGGAGTGAGAAGAAAGTAAAGGCAATGGGCAACCTTGGAGGTAACCGAGCTGCAGGACGACAAAGTGGGGGTGATAGACTTCCCAACTCGCCCCGATGAGCATCACAACCAAAGGGAAGGTCGCGAGTTAACACGAACGACCCCCAGTTTTGACGAAAAACGGCATCCTCACTGTCACTCCAAGTCGATGTGGGAAGCCTGGTAGAGCAAGGATATTCTTAACGACGACATATCAAAAATTCATCATCAGAAATGACATCCAGGCCGAATAGGTGTTTGAAGACTTCTTTGGCTCGGTGAGGGGGCACTGGTCGAGAGGCCAATTGAAGGTTGAGCGCTACAGTAGACTGGAGGTTAGAGACTTCTAGCCGAAGCGCGGAGAAATAAACCTGCAACCAGAGTTGGAACACACATAGGGGTCCATTTTGGTGCGGGTCAATCTTATTGAGGGTCGTTTCAGCCAAGCAACGAAGAAGGTTGGCGAGGATGGCGAGGCTGAGTGCTAAAGAATGGCCACTAGCCAGGGCTTCCGCTACTGGCATGTTCTCGACTGATGTGAAAATTATGTTGACACACAAATTAAACCCTATTTGTGACAATTGTAGTAATGATGTAAGTAGGGATCGTTCTAACCGGGGATTAACTAGGGGTGCTAATCTAATATAAATTGATTTAAAAACACAAAAACTAAACTTAAAGACTCTAACAAGACTACTATGACTCAAAACAGATTTGAAACACTCAAAACTGCCTAAAACAATCAAATTGACTCAAAAAGAAACTAGAACTTGATTTGGACGAATTTGAAAGTGTTTATGACTCCAAATGCTTAAAAAACACAAAATAAAACAGATTTGAATGACTAAGACTCAACAAAATATGAGGGGATTGTGTTTGGACGAAATTAAATTAAATGGGCAGATTATAAAGAAAACAGATTGTAGACAAAATTGTGATGAATCAATGGATGATGGAATAGCTAAGGGGTTCTTCTCCACACATGAAATATATGCAACGTAAATCAATTTCCAGTTATCAATTCAATAAGTTATGAACCTCAACACTCCAAGTTAATTAGGTCCGCTTAAATTAACCTTCAGATTTCCCTAGAATCATTGAATTGGATGAATATGCATCGCAAACAAATTATTCCTAACAAGTTCTCTATATGAACAGCATGATAAAGACACAAGTTAGAATCATTACGTTCGTTGGAAATCATAAGCATTGACAAGGCATTCGTAACTATGAAAAGCATGATACTCTTGCCAGGAATCTACTTAACACGATCGTGACTAGCGACTAGGTGAAACAAACTTATATCCTAGCACCAAATTCAAGCATGCAAATTAAGCGTGCACTCTCAATCAACATACAAGAATAAGTTATAAATCAAACGGTTAAGCAAATTGTATTCACGACTTATGCAACGATAACTGGAAGTAATCAACTTATTTCACATATATAATCATGGTTTTGAATTCCCCCTAGCCAAGGGGGGTTTAGTTCCTCATACTCGCAAAGCAAAGATACATAAATTTAGAAATTAAAATCCAAAGAAAGAAAACACCTAGAACGCTCCAACTTGGCAGCAAGCTCATCAACGATTTCTCCTTCCTCCTTGCTGCGGCAGAGAAGTTTAGAACAGGTTTTGGGTGGTATTTATGGTGTAGAATGGATGGGGAATGGTATGGAAAGGTTTAGGGTTGATGGGTGGTGCGGCAAGGGTTGATTTTTGGCAGAAATTTGGAAGAATGGTGGTGGAAGGGTGCGGCAGAGAGCAAGGATCAATTTCTGGCGTGAATTGTGAAAGGTGGTATCAGTGGCATAGAATGAAAACACATATATATAGGCACCACAAACCCTAGAGAAATCAGGTTAGGCAATGGGCTAGGGTTTAGGTGCGGCAAAGGGTGAAAATCCACAAGGAATTAGGGTTTTGGCCCACTTAGTTTTAGAAAGGGATTTGTATAACCCAAATCCACAAGGAAAGGGCCTAACAAGTCAGAATCCAAGAGGGATTGGGCTAGGAAGGTGCGGCCTAAGTCTAAAAGGGTAAGGATAGGTCATCTAAAAGCCCAAAGCCAAGAATAGAAACTCTTAAAAATGGAAACCTCCAAGCATAGAAACTTCCAACTTTAGAAACTTTGGTTTCCAATTCTGAATTCTTTGTTCTTCACTTTCATTTCTTCATTTCTTAAGCTCATTTGACCTTCAAACTCGTCCATTCCTTGTGCTCCAAAAGCATACACTCCATTCCAGCTCAATTTTGCTCTAAAATGCTCCATTTTGCACTTCTTTGCATACTTTGTCTCTAAAACCTGAAATTGCACGAAAATGACTTTAAACACTAAAATAACTAAAGAAAAACAACATAAATGCACAAGAACAAGCCCACTAAGTCGCATAAATATGCTCATATCAAATTCCCCCACACTTAGCTTTTGCTAGTCCTCGAGCAAAACAAAGAAACAAAACAAAACAAAAACACAATCTAAACCTTCCAACATTTGCCTCAGGGATTTCCAATGCACATGACATGTTAAAAATCATCACTCCCACATATTTTAGTCATCTTCACACTTAAGCACATACTTAATCATAGTCACCACTTACTAGTTCACATTTAACCATTTAAAACGATGTTTTGAATGTAGTAACATGCCTTGGAGAATTTGCTCAATTCCTTACTAGATATGCACTCAATTTTCACACAGATTTTCTAACTACACACCCTATACTAGTTATACGTGAGAGGATTGATGTAAATATGAATACGAATGCTCACATATATGTATAACAAAGAAAGCACTTTCCGGAGTTAATAAGCATGTTTATCAATATGATCTCATGAATGGAATGCTACTACTTAGATGCGAGAACCAGTGACACCATATGCTCATACCAATTTTAAACTCCACAAATTGAAACACATAACACTCAAGATTAAAGTCAAGGGTTGTAACGGGGCTTAGGGTATTGGCTAACAAAGAAGGGTAAAGGATGAACAAACGTTCTTAAAACAATAGTAAGCAAAGCAATGAAATTGACACTTAGAATTCACTTTAAAGTGCAGAAATCAACTTTAAACACAATGGGGAAAGTTCATGCAACATTTAGGATCAAATTCAATGTTTTGGACCCTTTCTTCAACAACCAACAACTTAGAGCTCATTTTTATGCTCTTCCAACTCCTTTTCATACTTTTCACAACTTTTTCTTTTTTTTCTTTCTATTTTGCACGATTTTTTTTCTTTCTTTGCCGTGCCTTAATATGAACTTTGGCACACACCCATATCAAGAATCCTTCCCCCACACTTGTTTTCTGCAATACCATGATCAAAAGGAATTCATCTTGAGTCATGCTTAACTACGCTTTAAGAACAAGGGTATGGATAATCCTAATCTAGGCTAGGTAAGGATAATGTGGGTTAACAAACAACATAGGCTAACACAAGGCTCAACGGGGTTAAACCTACAAAAACAAATGCATGGAATGAAGGCTTTTTGGCTATTGTGGTAACTACTAACTTTATCTTAAATATGTGTTATGCAATTCAATAACATGTTTTGAATGAAATTGGCATGAGTTCTAACATTTGGAACTAAATGATGAAACGCCTTCTAAGTAGTAACCAAGCAAGGAATAATGAGATCATGCAACGACTTTAGAAAACAATAATGCACATATTTTAACTCTCCAAATAAACGTTTAAGCTCAAGTCTCACAAGGTTGTAGCGTTTGTTTGAGTTCCTTCCTTCAAGCATGTTACAAAAACTGATTTTTCCTTTATGATTACATGTGAATTCATAAGTTATAACCACAACCAAGCATAAACCAAAGAGTAAATCAAACTTTCATCCATGTTAATCACTCTTTTTAACAGCCATGCAATTACAAACCGAATCCTCATCATTGTGTTGGAAGGTACCCTAGACACAAACACACAAAAACGACTCAAAACACACTTTTTAGGCTTTTCAAAACACTTTTTTTTTCAAATTTTTATGTGATTTTCGGAGTTTTATGTCAACACACACTAAAACACACCAAAACTGCTTAAAAACACTTAAAAACAGCAAGGAACAACATTTGAAATTATGGTTGATAAAACCCTACGAATTTGTATCAAAACACTTTGGTTACCCCCCCCCACACTTAAATCAAACATTGTCCTCAATGTTTCAAGCATAAACTAACACAAATAACCAACAAACAAAGAAAACAGCAACTAAACAATCTAACATGGCAGAAATGAAATAACAACAAAAAGAAGGGTTTAGGAACGCAAATCTGGAATTGGAGTGCTCTCTAGGTCTTCCTTTGTCGAATGCATGGGTTGCCTCCCAAGTAGCGCTTTCTTTAACGTCTTGCAGCCGGACGATGCCACATTGATCAACCTTCATGGGAACCCACGGCATAGTGGGTTGTCTTCTCCATATCATGTTCTACAAAGCTCTCGTAGTAAGGCTTCAAGCGATGCCCATTCACCTTGAACTCTTGACCTGTTTTGAAGCTACGAACTTGGACTGCACCATGAGGAAAAACATTAGTAATAACAAAGGGTCCCATCCAACGTGAACGTAACTTACCTGGAAATAGACGAAGACGAGAATTAAACAACAACACTTTTTGTCCAGCAGAGAAGGACTTGGTGCGAATCATCTTGTCATGAAAGGCCTTCGTCTTTTCCTTGTAAAGTCGAGCATTCTCGTAAGCTTCATTCCGTATTTCCTCAAGTTAATTCAATTGAAGCTTACGATGAATTCCCGCCTCATCTACATCCATGTTGAACTTCCTCACAGCCCAATGAGCCTTGTGCTCCAACTCCAGCGGTAAGTGACATGGTTTTCCATACACAAGCCAAAACGGGGACATTCTTATGGGTGTTTTGTAGGCGGTCCTATAAGCCCACAACGCATTTTCTAACCTCAAGCTCCAATCTTTTCTTGTTGGTCTAACTGTCTTCTCAAGAATCTGTTTTATCTCCTGATTCGACACCTCGACTTGCCCGCTTGTTTGAGGATGATAGGGTGTCGAAACCCTATGTGTAACGTTGTACTTCTTGAGCAGTGCCTCGATTGTGCGATTACAAAAATGTTAACCTCCATCACTTATAAGGACTCGAGGCATTCCAAACCTAGCAAAAATGTTAGACTTCACAAAATCTGCAACCACTTTGGAATCGTTAGTCCGGGTGGCTTTTGCTTCCACCCATTTGGAAACATAATCCACCGCCAACAAGATATAGAGAAAACCATGTGATGAAGGAAACTGACCCATAAAATCAATTCCCCACACATCAAATATTTCAACAGAAAGTATAGGGTTTTGTGGCATTTGATCCTTAACACTTATATTACCCATTCGTTGACAACGATCACATGTAAGGCAAAATGTCCTAGCATCCCTAAAAATGGTTGGCCAATAAAACCCACATTCTAAGACTTTAAGGGCAGTGCGTTGGGTGCCAAAATGTCCCCCACATGCATAAGAATGACAAAATGCTAGAATTGAATTAAAATCAGAATTTGGCACACATCTTCTAACAATCTGATATGGGCAATATTTCCATAGATATGGATCATCCCACACATAAAATCTTGCATCATGTTTCAATTTATCACGTTGAACCTTGCTTAAATACCAAGAAATTGACCAAATCGGCATACCAAGGGGTACTTACCTCAATGGACAGAAGTTGTTTATCCGGAAACGTCTCAGAAATGGGGAGAGACTCTTCTTCACGCACCAATCTGCTTAGGTGGTCAGCCACCACGTTTTCACATCCTTTCTTGTCCCTAATTTCAATATCAAACTCTTGAAGTAAGAGCATCCAACGAATGAGCCTCGGTTTGGCCTCCTTTTTGGTGAAAAGATATTTCAAGGTTGCATGGTCAGTGAAAACAATTACTTTAGTACCAATTAGATATGATCTAAATTTATCTAAAGCAAATACAACCGCCAAAAGTTCTTTTTCGGTTGTGGAATAATTCAATTGAGCATCATTCAAAGTGCGTGAAGCATAATAAATAACATGTGGCTGTTTATTTTTTCTTTGACCCAAAACAGCTCCAAGTGCATAATCCGATGCATCACACATCAATTCAAAGGGAATGGACCAATCCGGGGGAGTTATGATGGGTGCCGTGGTGAGGAGGTCCTTGAGATGCTTGAATGCCTTCTCACATGCCTCGTTGAACTCAAATGACACATCCTTTTGTAGGAGATGGCATAGGGGTTGTGCAATCTTGGAAAAATCCTTGATAAATCGTCTATAGAATCCTGCATGACCAAGAAAAGAACGAACCTCTCTCACCGAAGTAGGAGAGGGTAAGTAGCGTACAAGATCTATTTTAGACTTATCAACCTCAATTCCTCGTTCAGAAATTATATGACCCAAAACAATACCTTGTTTAACCATAAAATGACATTTCTCCCAATTTAACACAAGGTTTGTTTCAACACAACGTTTCAAGATTAAAGTGAGATTATCCAAGCAATTATCAAATGAATTACCAAACACACTAAAATCATCCATGAATATCTCAATAATCTTCTCAACATAATCAGAAAAGATGCTAACCATACACCTTTGAAACGTGGCAGGGGCATTGCACAAACCGAATGGCATGCGTCGATATGCAAACGTTCCAAAGGGACAAGTAAAAGTGGTCTTTTCTTGATCATCCGGGGCAATAACAATGTGATTATAACCGGAGTATCCATCAAGAAAGCAATAAAAGGAATGACCTGCTAACCTTTCGAGATCCAATATTCAAACTCAGTTAGCTAATCTTACTTCTATTGTTTCACAGATGGCCGAGGGCATGAAGATGCAAGGACCCATGGTGTGTGGCGTATGTTCTATCCAAGGACATGCCTCCGAAAAGTGTCCTCAACTCATCGAGAATGGTGGATGGGAGAGCGCTAATGCCATTGGGTTTCAGAGCCAAAATCAGGCAAGACATGATCCATACTCCAACACGTATAATCCGGGGTGGAGAGACCATCCAAACTTCAAATGGAGAGAGCCACAACAATCCCAACCACAAGGAGGCTTTAGGCAACAACCCCCGGGCTTCTACACCAAACCATACGCACCCCCTCAAATCCAACCACAATCTGCCCCAAATACTTCAGGTAATGCTTTGGATAATGAAACACTTGTTAAGTTACTAACCACTTTGACTCAGGGGCAAGAAAATCAAAACAAAAGGGTGGACCAACTAGAGAAACAAATGGGGCAGATTGCCGAAGTTGTTGGGCAGATTAGAGACCAAGGAAGGCTTCCTAGTTCTACCATTCCAAATCCAAATAGAGGGTTTGAATCAGCCAAAGCAATCACCCTAAGAAGTGGTAAGGAGGTTGGAGCAGGTTCTTCATCAAAAACAGGTCACAAAGAGGATGAAATGTTGCAAATGGAAGAGGAGGGATCAAATCAACCCACGGCAAAGGTGGAAGTACCTTTGCCGCAAGTCTATGCCCTTAAACTGTCCAATTTGTCCAATAAAGGTAAGATGTGTCAAATTCGGTTCCTACTAATGTTTTTCCTTCGAATGTTCCTTTTCCTAGTAGGTTTATGCAAACAAAGAAGGAGAAAGCTGAAAAGGACATCCTTGAGACATTTAGGAAAGTTCAAGTAAACATACCTTTGTTGGATGCAATCAAGCAAGTCCCGAGGTACGCCAAGTTTTTGAAGGAGTTGTGCACCACTAGGAAAAGGATGTCGACTAAGGAAGTGGTAAAGGTAGGTGAGAATGTGTCCGCCATCTTGCAACACAAACTACCTCCCAAATGCAAAGATCCGGGTAGTTTTACCATTCCTTGCGTCATTGGTAACACTAAATTTGAATCTGCCATGCTTGATTTAGGTGCTTCTATAAATGTTATGCTATATTCCATTTATGCATCTATGAACTTAGGAGTATTGAAAAATGATGGTGTTATCATACAATTGGCCGATAGATCTAATGCCTATCCAAAGGGAGTTTTGGAAGATGTTTTGGTACAAGTTAATCATTTGATATTTCCAGCGGATTTCTATGTTCTTAAGATGGATGAATCGGATCATGCACCCTCGCTGCCCATTCTCCTTGGTAGACCTTTCATGAAAACGGCTCGGACAAAGATTGATGTGTATAATGGAACTTTGTCCATGGAATTTGATGGGGAAGTTGTTAATTTTAAAGCAAATACAACCGCCAAATTTGATGGGGAACTTGGTAGACCCTTCACGCACTTTGAATGATGCTCAATTGAATTATTCCACAACCGAAAAAGAACTTTTGGCGGTTGTATTTGTTTTAGATAAATTTAGATCATATCTATCTTTGTCCGAGCCGTTTTCATGAAAGGTCTACCAAGGAGAATGGGCAGCGAGGGTGCATGATCCGATTCATCCATCTCAAGAACATAGAAATCCGCTGGAAATATCAAATGATTAACTTGTACCAAAACATCTTCCAAAACTCCCTTTGGATAGGCATTAAATCTATCGGCCAATTGTATGATAATACCATCATTTTTCAATACTCCTAAATTCATAGATGCATAAATGGAATATAGCATAACATTTATAGAAGCACCTAAATCAAGCATGGCAGATTCAAATTTAGTGTTACCAATGATGCAAGGAATGGTATAACTACCCGGATCTTTGCATTTGGGAGGTAGTTTGCGTTGCAAGATGGCGGACACATTCTCACCTACCTTTACCACTTCCTTAGTCGACATCCTTTTCCTAGTGGTGCACAACTCCTTCAAAAACTTGGCGTACCTCGGGACTTGCTTGATTGCATCCAACAAAGGTATGTTTACTTGAACTTTCCTAAATGTCTCAAGGATGTCCTTTTCAGCTTCCTCCTTCTTTGTTTGCATAAACCTACTAGGAAAAGGAACATTCGAAGGAAAAACATTAGTAGGAACCAAATTTGACATATTCTTACCTTTATTGGACAAATTGGACAGTTTAAGGGCATTGGAGACTTGCGGAAAAGGTACTTCCACCTTTGCCGTGGGTTGATTTGATTCCTCCTCTTCCATTTGCAACATTTCATCCTCTTTGTGACCTGTTTTTTATGAAGAACCTGCTCCAACCTCCTTACCACTTCTTAGGGTGATTGCTTTGGCTGATTCAAACCCTCCATTTGGATTTGGAATGGTAGAACTAGGAAGTCTTCCTTGGTTTCTAATCTGCCCAACAACTTCGGCAATCTGCCCCATTTGTTTCTCTAGTTGGTCCACCCTTTTGTTTTGATTTTCTTGCCCCTGAGTCAAAGTGGTTAGTAACTTAACAAGTGTATCATTATCCAAAGCATTACCTGAAGTATTTGGGGCAGATTGTGGTTGGATTTGACGGGGTGTGTATGGTTTGGTGTAGAAGCCCGGGGGTTGTTGCCTAAAGCCTCCTTGTGGTTGGGATTGTTGTGGCTCTCTCCATTTGAAGTTTGGATGGTCTCTCCACCCCGGATTATACGTGTTGGAGTATGGATCATGTCTTGGCTGATTTTGGCTCTGAAACCCAATGGCATTAGCGCTCTCCCATCCACCATTCTCGATGAGTTAAGGACACTTTTCGGAGGCATGTCCTTGGATAGAACATACGCCACACATCATGGGTCCTTGCATCTTCATTCCCTCGGCCATCTGTGAAACAATAGAAGTAAGATTAGCTAACTGAGTTTGAATATTGGATCTCGAAAGGTTAGCAGGTCATTCCTTTTATTGCTTTCTTGATGGATACTCCGGTTATAATCACATTGTTATTGCCCCGGATGATCAAGAAAAGACCACTTTTACTTGTCCCTTTGGAACGTTTGCATATCGACGCATGCCATTCGGTTTGTGCAATGCCCCTGCCACGTTTCAAAGGTGTATGGTTAGCATCTTTTCTGATTATGTTGAGAAGATTATTGAGATATTCATGGATGATTTTAGTGTGTTTGGTAATTCATTTGATAATTGCTTGGATAATCTCACTTTAATCTTGAAACGTTGTGTTGAAACAAACCTTCTGTTAAATTGGGAGAAATGCCACTTTATGGTTAAACAAGGTATTGTTTTGGGTCATATAATTTCTGAACGAGGAATTGAGGTTGATAAGTCTAAAATAGATCTTGTACGCTACTTACCCTCTCCTACTTCGGTGAGAGAGGTTCGTTCTTTTCTTGGTCATGCAGGATTCTATAGACGATTTATCAAGGATTTTTCCAAGATTGCATAACCCCTATGCCGTCTCCTACAAAAGGATGTGTCATTTGAGTTCAATGAGGCATGTGAGAAGGCATTCAAGCATCTCAAGGACCTCCTCACCACGGCACCCATCATAACTCCCCCGGATTGGTCCATTCCCTTTGAATTGATGTGTGATGCATCGGATTATGCACTTGGAGCTATTTTGGGTCAAAGAAAAAATAAACAGCCACATGTTATTTATTATGCTTCACGCACTTTGAATGATGCTCAATTGAATTATTCCACAACCAAAAAAGAACTTTTGGCGGTTGTATTTGCTTTAGATAAATTTAGATCATATCTAATTGGTACTAAAGTAATTGTTTTCACTGACCATGTAACCTTGAAATATCTTTTCACCAAAAAGGAGGCCAAACCGAGGCTCATTCGTTGGATGCTCTTACTTCAAGAGTTTGATATTGAAATTAGGGACAAGAAAGGATGTGAAAACGTGGTGGCTGACCACCTAAGCAGATTGGTGCGTGAAGAAGAGTCCCTCCCCATTTCCGAGATGTTTCCGGATGAACAACTTCTGTCCATTGAGGTAAGTACCCCTTGGTATGCCGATTTGGTCAATTTCTTGGTATCTAAGCAAGTTCCTAACACTCTAAGCAAGGTTCAACGTGATAAATTGAAACATGATGCAAGATTTTATGTGTGGGATGATCCATATCTATGGAAATATTGCCCAGATCAGATTGTTAGAAGATGTGTGCCAAATTCTGATTTTCATTCAATTCTAGCATTTTGTCATTCTTATGCATGTGGGGGACATTTTGGCACCCAACGCACTGCCCTTAAAGTCTTAGAATGTGGGTTTTATTGGCCAACCATTTTTAGGGATGCTAGGACATTTTGCCTTACATGTGATCGTTGTCAACGAATGGGTAATATAAGTGTTAAGGATCAAATGCCACAAAACCCTATACTTTCTGTTGAAATATTTGATGTGTGGGGAATTGATTTTATGGGTCATTTTCCTTCATCACATGGTTTTCTCTATATCTTGTTGGCGGTGGATTATGTTTCCAAATGGGTGGAAGCAAAAGCCACCCGAACTAACGATTCCAAAGTGGTTGCAGATTTTGTGAAGTCTAACATTTTTGCTAGGTTTGGAATGCCTCGAGTCCTTATAAGTGATGGAGGTTCACATTTTTGTAATCGCACAATCGAGGCACTGCTCAAGAAGTACAACGTTACACATAGGGTTTCGACACCCTATCATCCTCAAACAAGCGGGCAAGCCGAGGTGTCGAATCAGGAGATAAAACAGATTCTTGAGAAGACAGTTGGACCAACAAGAAAAGATTGGAGCTTGAGGTTAGAAGATGCGTTGTGGGCTTATAGGACCGCCTACAAAACACCCATAAGAATGTCCCCGTTTCGGCTTGTGTATGGAAAACCATGTGAGAAGATGCGTTGTGGGCTTATAGGACCGCCTACAAAACACCCATAAGAATGTCCCCGTTTCGGCTTGTGTATGGAAAACCATGTCACTTACCGGTGGAGTTGGAGCACAAGGCTCATTGGGCTGTGAGGAAGTTCAACATGGATGTAGATGAGGCGGGAATTCATCGTAAGCTTCAATTGAATGAACTTGAGGAAATACGGAATGAAGCTTACGAGAATGCTCGACTTTACAAGGAAAAGACGAAGGCCTTTCATGACAAGATGATTCGCACCAAGTCATTCTCTGCTGGACAAAAAGTGTTGTTGTTTAATTCTCGTCTTCGTCTATTTCCAGGTAAGTTACGTTCACGTTAGATGGGACCCTTTGTTATTACTAATGTTTTTCCTCATGGTGCAGTCCAAGTTCGTAGCTTCAAAACAGGTCAAGAGTTCAAGGTGAATGGGCATCGCTTGAAGCCTTACTACGAGAGCTTTGTAGAACATGATGTGGAGAAGACAACCCACTATGCCGTGGGTTCCCATAAAGGTTGATCAATGTGGCATCGTCCGGCTACAAGACGTTAAAGGGAGGCAACCCATGCATTCGACAAAGGAAGACCTAGAGAGCACTCCAATTCCAGATTTGCGTTCCTAAACCCTTCTCTTTGTTGTTATTTCATTTCTGCCATGTTAGATTGTTTAGTTGCTGTTTTCTTTGTTTGTTGGTTATTTGTGTTAGTTTATGCTTGAAACATTGAGGACAATGTTTGATTTAAGTGTGGGGGGGTAACCAAAGTGTTTTGATACAAATTCGTAGGGTTTTATCACCCATAATTTCAAATGTTGTTCCTTGCTGTTTTTAAGTGTTTTTAAGCAATTTTGGTGTGTTTTAGTGTGTGTTGACATAAAACTCCGAAAATCACATAAAAATTTGAAAAAAAAAGTGTTTTGAAGAGCCTAAAAAGAGTGTTTTGAGTCGTTTTTGTGTGTTTGTGTCTAGGGTACCTTCCAACACAATGATGAGGATTCGGTTTGTAATTGCATGGCTGTTAAAAAGAGTGATTAACATGGATGAAAGTTTGATTTACTCTTTGGTTTATGCTTGGTTGTGGTTATAACTTATGAATTCACATGTAATCATAAAGGAAAAATCAATTTTTGTAACATGCTTGAAGGAAGGAACTCAAACAAACGCTACAACCTTGTGAGACTTGAGCTTAAACGTTTATTTGGAGAGTTAAAATCTGTGCATTATTGTTTTCTAAAGTCGTTGCATGATCTCATTATTCCTTGCTTGGTTACTACTTAGAAGGCGTTTCATCATTTAGTTCCAAATGCTAGAACTCATGCCAATTTCATTCAAAACATGTTATTGAATTGCATAACACATATTCAAGATAAAGTTAGTAGTTACCACCATAGCCAAAAAGCCTTCATTCCATGCATTTGTTTTTGTAGGTTTAACCTCGTTGAGCCTTGTGTTAGCCTATGTTGTTTATTAACCCACATTATCCTTACCTAGCCTAGATTAGGATTATCCATACCCTTGTTCTTAAAGCGTAGTTAAGCATGACTCAAGATGAATTCATTTTGATCATGGTATTGTAGAAAACAAGTGTGGGGGAAGGATTCTTGATATGGGTGTGTGCCAAAGTTCATATTGGGGCACGGCAAAGAAAAAAAAAATCGTGCAAAATAGAAAGAAAAAAAAAGAAAAAGTTGTGAAAAGTATGAAAAGGAGTTGGAAGAGCATAAAAATGAGCTCTAAGTTGTTGGTTGTTGAAGAAATGGTCCAAAACATTGAATTTGATCCTAAATGTTGCATGAACTTTCCCCATTGTGTTTAAAGTTGATTTCTGCACTTTAAAGTGAATTCTAAGTGTCAATTTCATTGCTTTGCTTACTATTGTTTTAAGAACGTTTGTTCATCCTTTACCCTTCTTTGTTAGCCAATACCCTAAGCCCCGTTACAACCCTTGACTTTAATCTTGAGTGTTATGTGTTTCAATTTGTGGAGTTTAAAATTGGTATGAGCATATGGTGTCACTGGTTCTCGCATCTAAGTAGTAGCATTCCATTCATGAGATCATATTGATAAACATGCTTATTAACTCCAGAAAGTGCGTTCTTTGTTATACATATATGTGAGCATTCGTATTCATATTTACATCAATCCTCTCACGTATAACTAGTATAGGGTGTGTAGTTAGAAAATTTGTGTGAAAATTGAGTGCATATCTAGTAAGGAATTGAGCAAATTCTCTTAGGCATGTTACTACATTCAAAACATCGTTTTAAATGGTTAAATGTGAACTAGTAAGTGGTGACTATGATTAAGTATGTGCTTAAGTGTGAAGATGATTAAAATATATGGGAGTGATGATTTTTAACATGTCATGTGCATTGGAAATCCCTGAGGCAAATGTTGGAAGGTTTAGATTGTGTTTTTGTTTTGTTTTGTTTCTTTGTTTTGCTCGAGGACTAGCAAAAGCTAAGTGTGGGGGAATTTGATAGGAGCATATTTATGCGACTTAGTGGGCTTGTTCTTGTGCATTTATGTTGTTTTTCTTTAGTTATTTTAGTGTTTAAAGTCATTTTCGTGCAATTTCAGGTTTTAGAGACAAAGTATGCAAAGAAGTGCAAAATGGAGCATTTTAGAGCAAAATTGAGCTGGAATGGAGTGTATGCTTATGGAGCACAAGGAATGGACGAGTTTGAAGGTCAAATAAGCTTAAGAAATGAAGAAATGAAAGTGAAGAACAAAGAATTCAGAATTGGAAACCAAAGTTTCTAAAGTTGGAAGTTTCTATGCTTGGAGGTTTCCATTTTTAAGAGTTTCTATTCTTGGCTTTGGGCTTTTAGATGACCTATCCTTACCCTCTTAGACTTAGGCCGCACCTTCCTAGCCCAATCCCTCTTGGATTCTGACTTGTTAGGCCTTTTCCTTGTGGATTTGGGTTATACAAATCCCTTTTTAAAACTAATTCCTTGTGGATTTTAACCCTTTGCCGCACCTAAACCCTAGCCCATTGCCTAACCTAATTTCTCTAGGGTTTGTGGTGCAATGCCGCTGATACCACCTCTCATAATTCACAATTCACGCCAGAAATTGATCCTTGCTCTCTGCCGCACCCTTCCACCACCATTCTTCCAAATTTCTGCCAAAAATCAACCCTTGCCGCACCACCCATCAACCCTAAACCTTTCCATACCATTCCCCATCCATTATACACCATAAATACCACCCAAAACCTGTTCTAAACTTCTCTGCCGCAGCAAGGAGGAAGGAGAAATCGTTGATGAGCTTGCTGCCAAGTTGGAGCGTTCTAGGTGTTTTCTTTCTTTGGATTTTAATTTCTAAATTTATGTATCTTTGCTTTGCGAGTATGAGGAACTAAACCCCCCTTGGCTAGGGGGGAATTCAAAACCATGATTATATATGTGAAATAAGTTGATTACTTCCAGTTATCGTTGCATAAGTCGTGAATACAATTTGCTTACCCGTTTGATTTAGAACTTATTCTTGTATGTTGATTGAGAGTGCACGCTTAATTTGCATGCTTGAATTTGGTGCTAGGATATAAGTTTGTTTCACCTAATCGTTATGAATTTATATTCGCAAGTAGTGAAGGTCGCTAGTCACGATCGTGTTAAGTAGATTCCTGGCAAGAGTATCATGCTTTTCATAGTTACGAATGCCTTGTCAATGCTTATGATTTCCAACGAACGTAATGATTCTAACTTGTGTCTTTATCATGCTGTTCATATAGAGAACTTGTTAGGAATAATTTGTTTGCGATGCATATTCATCCAATTCAATGATTCTAGGGAAATCTGAAGGTTAATTTAAGCGGAACTAATTAACTTGGAGTGTTGAGGTTCATAACTTATTGAATTGATAACTGGAAATTGATTTACGTTGCATATATTTCATGTGCGGAGAAGAACCCCTTAGCTATTCCATCATCCATTGATTCATCACAATTTTGTCTACAATTTGTTTTCTTTATAATCTGCCCATTTAATTTAATTTCGTCCAAACACAATCCCCTCATATTTTGTTGAGTCTTAGTCATTCAAATCTGTTTTATTTTGTGTTTTTAAGCATTTGGAGTCATAAACACTTTCAAATTCGTCCAGATCAAGTTCTAGTTTCTTTTTGAGTCAATTTGATTGTTTTAGGCAGTTTTGAGTGTTTCAAATCTGTTTTGAGTCATAGTAGTCTTGTTAGAGTCTTTAAGTTTAGTTTTTGTGTTTTTAAATCAATTTATATTAGATTAGCACCCCTAGTTTTTGTGTTTTTAAATTGTTGTTTGCCTAAGTCTGTTTTTAATGTGAAAAAGCATTTGTTTTGTTGGATAAAATTCTTATCTTTTCAAAGTAAATTTTTGCTTGGAGAAACTTATATTATGAAAAACTGAGTTGATAAAAACAGATTATTGATTAAAAACTTTGGGCTTTTGCAGGTTGCAATCAAGACATACAAGGCGGCCTTATTTCCTCTAAGACGTGCAAGGCAAATAAAGAAAAAACTGGATCCTGCAACCAGCAGCAGATTCATTCATTGACATCAACCACAGCAGTTCTAAGACTATCATATTGCAGAAAATTTAAGCAGTTCAAATCAATCGAATTTAACTCAGAGGACAGTCAAATTAGACAAGCAGTTAACTCCTATGCATGTTTCTAAGCACAGTCACAGTAAACAGCAGTTATAAAGTGAGTTTTCAGAAAGCATACCAGGGCAATTCCGATGACGCTTATGGATTTGGATATCCAGAAACAACAAATTACAATCAAAGAGAGAAGGAAAGTTAGAAAATAATTGTGAGTGATTAAAACAAAAGGCTCACTTAGCAGCTGAAAGGTGTGTTTAGAACTGCAGGTCCCGGAAAGGAATTCGTAGTGAGCTTGACTTGATCAGACAAGGCAGTATGCTCTCTCTTCAAATCCTAGAGCATGAGAACAAAACCAAAAACTCTTGGTGAATTTGTCGAAAGATTCAAAACAGAAAGAATATACAAATGCTTCCAATCACTTGGTAGTCAAATCAGTGATCTTCTGGAAAACTGGAAGAACTATCTGACATGGAGAACCTTGTTGAGTCCGTTCGACGCGCTACTCTCACCAATCAAATCAGAATCTCACTCGACGAGTTTGGTAGCAAATCTGGAGTACATTCTGAAAACAATGATATAGTAAGAGCATGACTTCAACGACCCCCAAAAAATTTCTGTTTTCTTACAACTCAACTACTCAATTGAAATTCACAATGTAACAGTTTAGTTGAAAAGTTTCCCAATTTCTTTTAGAAAATTAAAGATTAAAAAACCAAGAATTGCAGAAATTACCGACCTTTGTCGCTCACGTCACTGTCCAACTGGGTTGTAATCGCCCTAGGGTTTTAATTTTTAACTCTGCAGAAAAAGAGGGATGAAATCAAATCAGAAAACAAAATTAAAACTATAAGAAGCAGTAATAATCGAATCCGAACCTCGAATTCAACATTTTCTTGTAATTCAAAAAATTAAAAAGTGGGCAAATTGAATAAAATAAAACGAAAACAAGAACCTGCTTCAGATGTCGAAGAGGGCTTGAAGTCTTTGCAATTTTGGGGGAATATTTGGATCGTTTGACAAGAAATAATTGAATCAAAAACAAGAAATTAAATTAAAAAACAAGAAATAATTGAAGAGAGATAGAGAGAGAGGACAATCACAGCAAGAATGCGAGTTCTAGAGAGAGAGAGGGTTGTGAATTTTAGGCGAAGAAGATCTCAGAGAGCTAGAGAGAGAGAAAGAGACCGTTTGTTTATAGGACCGGGGGGATTTGTGAGGGTAGTGTTTTGATTGGATTCAAGTTTGAATTGAGTGAAACTGAGCCGTCGGTTTAAATGGAAAGGAAGCTCTTTCTTTCTAACGGCTATAAAGAATTTTATCGGTGGACCACTTCGAAATGGGCCAATAGTCCCCAGTCGGTGAGAAGGCAAAACGACGCTTACTTTCACGTCGTCCGTTCAATATGATGCAACATTCACGTCGTTTACCAGTAGAACCAATTGCAAAAATAATATTAGGAAGATCAACTTTTAAATTATATTTTTGAAGTGATTATTGATGATTATGTTATTACTTAAGTGTTGATTAATATACTTATTTTTTAATGGTGACACGTTATATTATTTGTAAATTTAGTCTAAAAAATTGGTTTACATAGTAGAGTAAATTGTAGTAATGGTCTCTCAACTTTAATCAAATTTGAGCAATGGTCTCTCAACTAAAAATCCATTACCATTGGTTCCTCAACTTATCAAAATGTGTAGCTATGGTTCTTTTCGTCAACTTCGTTAAAATTTTGTCAAAATAAGTTATATTGGAAGGACCATTGCTATAATTGGGGCCTTCAACTCATCAAAACGTGTAGCTATAATCCTTTTCGTCCACTTCGCCATAATTTTGTCAATATAAGTTATGTTGGAAGGTCCATTGCTACAATTGGGTTAAATTTGAGGGACCATTTCTCGAGTTGGATTAAAGTTGAGAGATCAATGGTAATGAATTTTTAGTTAAGAACCATTTCTCAAATTTGATAAAAGTTGATGGACCAATGGTGATGGATTTTTAGTTGAGGGACCGTAACTGCACGTTTTAATGAGTTAAAGAACCAATGGTAATGGATTTTTAATTGAGGGACCATTGTCTAATTGAGTTAAAGTTAAGGGACCATTGCCCAATTTACTCTTACGTAGTATTACTCAATTGCATATACACTTTGAAGTGTAGTTCTACTTTCCAATAAGGCGATAAACGTTCTAATTTTCTCACATTAGTATCCTCAAATACAAAACATAAGCTCCACGCATGCTACATAAACAATTAACGAAAGCCTATGAAATTAGTTAATGTACAAAACCGGAGGTCTTGGAACAACGTAAATCCGACCGTGAATCTGCAAGAAATGTAAATAACACAAGATGTATCGTGGTTCACCCTAATGTTTAGGTTACGTCCACACTGATTATTGTATTTCTGAGAGGATTGTGAGAGAGAGCTTCTGAGAGTGACAGGGCCTAGGAATTGGCATCTCCCCATTGTGAGGGTGAGGAGTCCTTTTATAGAATAAGGGATCCTCACTTATTACATATTTTCCCCTTCCTTTATTACATAATTACATTTAAGTCCCCCGATTATTTGTACGAGATCTAAATACGGAGACCCTAAGTATGGTATAAATAGTAGTCCCCCAAGTCTTCAGTCAAGAGAGTCTTTTGGCTGGAGACTTGAAATTCAGTCCATGTGTGGTCCGAAGTAACTAGATGTTGTCTTGAACTGATGCTCGATATGAGGCGGTGCCCAATCTGACATGATGCTCAACTAGAAGTAGCACATGTTGCGAGGCTGCTCGGCTTGTAGCTTACGTTGCCTTGGTTGGCTCGGCTTGTGACGTTGAAGGTGAGGGAGTTCCTTTTATAGAATAAGGGTTCGCTCCTCAATACATGAATGATGGGCTAAAGTTGATGCTCTCTAATGATGGTGAAGGAGTCCCTTTTTATAGAATAAAGGATCGCTCTTCAATACAAAAATGATGGGCTAGAGTCCCCCAAGTATTTTTCATGAGTGCTCTCTAATGAAAGTGAGGGAGTCCCTTTTATAAAATAAGGGCTCGTTCCTCAATGCATAAGTGATGGGCTAAGTCCCCCAAGTATTTTGTATTTTTCATTAGGCCCAGTTGAGGCCCAATATATGGTACATCATGTAGTCTCCCAAGTCTTCGATCAATAGAGTTTGTTGGCTGGAGACTTTAGATTGAATCCATGTGTGGGCCGCAGTGGCGGTTGTTCGGAGGCGGTATTTGTATACCCTGCACTGAAGCTTTGTAAGTGAAGCTTTGCAAGTGAAGTTTTGAAGCTGGAGCTCTGCAGATGAAGCTTTTGAAGCTAGAGCTTTTGTAAATGAAGCTTTGGAAGCTGGAGCTGTGTAAATGAAGCTTTTGAAGCTAGAGATTTTGTAAATGAAGCTTTTGAAGCTGATTGACATGAGTGATGTTCATGGATGTTGACATGAGTGATGCTCACGAATGTTGACATGAGTGATGCTCATGAATGTTTATGTATGATTGACATGAGTACTCATGAATGTTTATGTATGATTGACATGTGTAATGCTCATGTATAATTTAAAGTACTGTGCGTACTTTTGATCACCTGGTTGGTGATAATAGCGGCAGGCTGCCGAATAATTTTGGAGTACTGGGCATACTTTTGATCACCTGGTTAGCAATAATAGCGGAGGGCTGCTGAATAATTTGGAGTACTGGGCGTACTTTTGATCACCTGGTTGGCGATAATAGTGGCGGACTGCCGAATAATTTTTTGTAGTACTGGGCGTACTTTTGGTCACCTGGTTGGTGATAATAGCGGCAAGGTGCCGAATAATTTTTGTAGTACTGGACGTACTTTTGGTCACCTGGTTGGTGCTATTTTGGGCTTATAGGCATTTGCCCTCCACACAACATTGCAGCCCATTTATTTTGGGCTTTGCCCTTTTTTTTTATTATTACCCTCTGATGAGGTTTATACAGATGTCTCCGAAAGATAAGAAAAATAAATCACATCATACAAAAACAAGCAAAGTAAATCACATCATTCTGGTGGGGTGTTTATTCCTTACTTTTGTTTTCTCTTTTGCTTTCTGCTTTTGTTTTCTGCTTTTGTTTTTTCTTCTGCTTTTGCTTTCCCCCATCTTGAGATGATGGGCCACGAAAGCTGGTAGCAGAGACTGTCCGTAACCCGAATAATCATACTCTACCAAGTTGACTCGGAGGTAGAGACTCAGCTCACTGGACAACTCGTACATCTAACCCAGATCATCTATGTTCCTATGCGAGTGCAGAACAGTGAGCTTTATTTCTGGTCTCTGGCACCAAGGAAGTACACAAGGCAGTTCTTCGCAGAGCTGCTTTAATGGTTGCCGCAGGCAATTATGGTCAGGAAAATCAGCGAACTTGTAGAATGAGGCCACCACGAGAATCTCATTACTCATTATTCCCCGTATCTCCTGCTTTCGCTCCGTAACCAAAGCTTGAGTCTTCCTCTGCATCACTAGCAGCACGTTGTGCCACGTGTTTACTCTCGAATTCACCTTTTCGTACAACCCCCACATTCACGTCCTGCAAATCCCGAGTCTCCACTGCCAAAAACTCACCCGCCTTTGCACCGTCAAGCATCCAAATCAGGCACGAGCAGAACCCCTTCGAGATCTCTGAGTTGTTGTCCGCCTGGAACCTAATCTTCCCCGCCTTGTCCATCTCCGCCTCTGCCGCTACTCTCTTAGCCAAAGCCACTATTTCCACCGCCGGAGGCAAAAGAGGAAGTGGAGCTACCGACGCACTCTAAACGGCGCCGTAAGAACAGGCCAACGACGCAGACACTTCTCAGAGACAAGGAAGAGAAAGGATCAGGTTTAGGGGCCTGAAAGCCATAGTAGCTGGTGTGCATCGAAGTGAAGTGCCTGCGAGCAAGAAGACGACACGGGAGGTGTTGGCTGAGCAAGGTCCTCATTTCCAGTCGACGGTTGAGGGATAATGACAGCTGCAAGTTTCTGCTCAAGCTTCAAGTTGAAAATCGCCGCCTCTTCCCTCAAGCTTCAAGTTTCTGCTCTACTATCTATCTTATCATATAAAGATAATCGCAGGAGATTTGAAGTCGCACGTGCGTGCTTAATAATAACAGCTGCAGCAAATTCGGAGTGGAGCGACATGACAATACCGTCACTGTGACAATTTGACAAACTGACAATAGAATTGAATGCAGTGGTTGTGGTGGTGGTTGTTACAATTGCAGAGAGAGACTGAGTGAGAGAGGAGGTGGCTCCATGGGTTTTCTGGAAAAGTTTTAGATTCTTGGTTTCTGCAGATTCACGGCGGAGGTGAAAAAATGAAAGAAAACCGACATAGTTTTTCGTGTCATTTCCCACAGACGGCGCCAAATGTTGATGCACAAAACCGGAGGTTTTGGAATAACATAAATTCGACCGTGAATCTGCAAGAAATGTAAATAACACAAGATGTATCGTGATTCACTCCAATGTTTGGGCTACGTCCACACTGATTATTGTATTTCTGAGAGGATTGTGAGAGATTGCTTCTAAGGGTGAGAGGGCCTAGGAATTGGTCTCTCCCCATTGTAAGGGTGAAGAGTCCTTTTATAGAATAAGGGCTCCTCACTTATTACATATTTGCCCCTTCCTTTATTACATAATTACATTTAAGTCCCCCGAGTATTTGTACGAGATCTAAATACAGAGACCCTAAGTATGGTATAAACAAAATTATACGCATTAGAGCAAGTCCACCCCTAAGGACTTTGTGTCAGCACCCAGCCCATTTATCCACTTCAGTGAACAGTAACAGACTCCAATAAACAATAATAGGCCAATGCATCTCCGCCCCTAAAAAAATGCATTGGTACAAACGATCTTCACCCCTACAAAATGCACTGGCACCCAGCCCATTTAAAATATTTTTAAATTTTTTCTAAAAGAATAAAAAATAAAATAGTTTTAATTTCGGATAGGATTTTTAACCAATCTCGTCACGCCACATGACATCTTCAATGAGCTTCCATGAAGACATTTTTTTCTCTTAAAGTGTAGAAAATATTGAAATGTAGATAGTATAGAAAGTGTAGAAAATATTGAAATATGGTGTAAGGTGGAAGATGAGGGTTAGGTATTTATAGAAAAAAAAGATAACTTTTTTAAAATTTTACTATATTTAAAAAAAAATTCTCTATTTTTTTTATATTTTTTAATTAATTTTAATGTAGTTAATTAATCTGGACTGTTGGATTTGAAAAATATTCAAATCCAAGAGCCCAGGATCTGCCACGTGGCCAATGGTCATAAATCTGACCGTTAGACCATTTTTTTTTGGGATAAAACGTGGACCATTGATCTGTGATAGAACGGTCCAGTTTAAAAGTAAAATTTAAATTTTTGTTACCGTTGGAAATCCAACGGTCTAGAAAAACTAGCGGTTGGAAATCGAACGGCTCTAAGCGAACCATGTTGCTACAGCATAAATGGGCTGACAGCGCCTGCCGGCTTGTCTCCTACTCGCTGCCAAACGCGCATGCAGTCCACGCGCCAGCCAAATAGGCCGACTCTTGGGTCTGTCAAAAATAGGCTGGTCTGTTGACTGGCATGGGCTGTGTGCCAGGCAGCCCGACGGGCTGGAGTGAATTCCCTAATCCTTAGCTTGTTATTTGGACAGGGTGCTGGGCAAAAACCACTCCGGTGGACTTGCTCTTAGTAGTTTGAATGGTTGATATTTTTAACTCTTTTTATACATAAAGATTGAAGACCATATCCCTTTACAGAAATTATTTCCAGAACTTCAGGTGAATGTTAGCAACCTTCTCACTTTCCTTCTTATTCAACATTTTCACTTCTACTTATGTCAAGTATATTCTACTAGCACGCAAACTAAAAAGCTTATTATTATTTTATTGAAAAACTAAATTTTTAATAATACTAACAGAGGAAGAAAAATTGTAGAATTTTTAATATAATTAAAGTTAAAGCTTTGGGTGCTAATAGAGCACACGTCACATTAAAATAAATGAGAGAGTTGAAGTAAAAAAATAAGTGAGAAAGTTGTTAGCATTTCTCAAATTTAAGTGGTGCATTTTGAATCTTCGATAATGCCCAACGATTAACAAATTGATAGGAGAGTCATGAACAATCTGGAGTTTTTAACCTGAAAAAATAGCCCCACGCCCGGTGCGTGAGTAAAAAAAAATTAAAAAAAAACGAAAAACTCGCACGAGTAAAAAAAATTAAAAAAAAAACGAAAAACTAACTTCTCTTATACAAATAGCTCCAAAAGCCTTTACAAAAATAATAAAAACTCTTAAAATCCCTCGTCTAACACAACTTCAACTCTTCTACCCTATGTTAATCTTGTACCAAGCATGCAAGGTCTAAAATAGTGTGAACAAAACCACAGCTCAGTAGGAACATAACTCTTATCAAGGATAATTGTCAAGGCTAAATCAAGTGTCATGCAACACGTAATCAATTTTAACATGTTATCAAACACATTATATTCCATGAATGCAGCTTAACTTCAATTACTCAGCCCGTTAATTTATAATAAAACACGCGGACCTGCATGTCCCATAACATGCATTTTACCACTTCAGCGGTGGTCTGAATGCTCTATTATTTAAACTAACCCCCATAACTCAATCATCCCAAATTTCCCATTTTGTTTGTCATCTTATTCTCCTCTCGGTCGCCAGTCTCCACTACTTTATACCATTCCTATAATTTCACTTTTGCCACATTTGATGATCCCTACGAGAGACGAACTCAACCACACAAAATAAAATTCCATTTCCATAACCACTCAAATATTCCAATAAAGTCCATCCGCTCCAATATGCAATGACAGATGCATATAATCAACATTATCAATATTAGTAATATGAATACCATATTCACATAGCTTAAACAAGACAAATACCCCAATAGTGATAAGTTCCTCAAGAAACCCCTACATCAATTCCATAAAGCTAAAATGAAGATCCACGTCACTACCGCAATAGTTAAACTCTACGTACTTAAGCAAGTTCACATGATATTAAAAGAAATGAGAGAGTTGAAATGAAAAAAAATAAGTGAGAATGTTGCTACATTTCTCAAATATTCGTAGTGCATTTTATAATTATTTCTAAAGTGTATAAATCACTCAAAAAATAATATTTATCTAATAAAAAATAAAATCACTACAACTTTTGTACAAGTAATGGTGGTGTCGGTGGCCGAGGTCGATGATGGCTTCCTTCACATCCCCGATCTGCTTGTTTCACTTCTGCTCCCTGTCTTCTTCTTCTTCTTGTTCAGTATCCAACACAACCTCCACCACACATTTGTCCTTATCTTCTTCTCACTCTATGTTCAATGGTTGCACTGCAATTTCACTCACCAAGTCTTCTTCTTCTTCAAGAATTCCTGCCAAGTTTGATAAGTTCCAAGGTCAGACTCCCCAGGAAGTTCTTGAAGATGCCACACCACCACCATCTCTAGAAGCCCTTGAAGAAGATGGTGAACAAGAAGAAGATGACAGGTGAATTTCTTTACAAGCGATATTCTACTTTAAACTAAGATGACAGGAAATTTCGGACAATACTTCGTCGATCTCCGCATTGGCACCCCTCCCACATCGCTTCTTTCTCGTCCCCGATACCGACAGCGATCTCGTCTAGCTCAACTGCTCCAACCGCAAACCTAATAAGAGGACCCATCTCATTTTCCTAGCAACTGGGTCGCCTATTTGGGAACAATTTCTCGTATTGCCTCATGGACTACACCATGTCCCCGTCGCTGACAAGTTACCTTTGATTCGGAGGCGGCTCTCCGAGAGCCGTTGTTTCGAATTCGACACCCGGCGTTGATCCTTGCGCCAACGTGTCAGGGGCGGGTCAGGCCGAGTCTGCCCAGGCTGAGTTTTAAACTCGTTGGGAACTCGGTGTTTTAAATCCCTTCATTTGTATTTTATTTTTTAATTTCCACGTGAGCCTTAGGTGGACACGTGGTGTCCACTCATTGAACTGCTGTTTTAACAGGAACTTCACAGATATAAAACTGTCTAACAATTATCACTTTAGGTACCAAATTGGGATGAAAAAAACTTAATGTATAAAATGTAGAAAACCAAAAAACTTCAAAGTAGTATAAATTGAGATTTACCCTAGTTTTTAATTTATAATTTCTTAATGTCCATGTGGCGCCAAAGCGACATGTGACACACAGTCATTGTCTACATGGGCGTCACGTCATTAGTTAACGGAGATTATAACGGAAAAATCAAGAGATGTATGAAAGTGTCTCATAATTATGACTTTAGGTATTAGACCGAATGAAAAAAACCTTTTATGAAATGTTAAAAACTAATAAATTTCAGAATAATAAACTGAAATTAACCCCTTCTTCTGTGTACCAAAAAATGTGAGGTTTTTTCCCTCCCTTTTTTTTTTTTTTTTGAGAAAAGATTGATGGATTCATTGCCAACAAAATAGAGAGATACAGCCAAAAGCAATTACAACAAAGCTTCCGATAATATGCCCAACGATTGACAAATTAATAGAAGAGTTGTGAAGCGCAGCAACAAACCGGAGTTTTTAACCTGAAAAAAAATGGGAACAAGGCATTAGATGATGTTGATCCAAATCGACAAAAAGTTTTTGCACAATTGAAATGTGTATTTCAATGAGTTCTAACATAAAATCATTTAGTTATCAGTAGGGTAAGTAACGATTTTTTAAGCACTGCAAGGCTTTCATTTTCAATGTGCGAAACTCTAAATACTCCTTCACTTGTGAAGTTTACTAAATTTTAACACATGTTTAAAAATTTATTTTGTAATATGGGAGCATGTCATTCTTAAATACTACAGATGGATAACAATCACTATTTATTTTGTAACGTGAAAGCACGTAGTTATTCACTTGTTCCACCATTATATGATAATACTGTTGATGCACAAAAATGGAGGTCTTGGAACAACGTAAATCCGACCGTGAACCTACAAGAAAGTAAATAACACAAGACGTATCGTGGTTCACCCCAAGGTTTGGGCTACGTCCACACTGATGTTGTATTTATCTGAGAGGTGAGGGGGAGAACCTCTGAATATGAGAAGGGATGTGAGAGGGATGAGAAGGCTTAAGAAATGGCCTCCCCTAATTGTGAGGGTGAGGAATCCTTTTATAGAATAAGGGCTCCTCACTTATTACATATTTGCCCATTCCTTTATTACATAATTACATTTAAGTCCCCCCGAGTATTTATACAAGATCTAAATACGGAGGCCCTAAGTATGGTATAAACAGTAGTCCCCCAAGTCTTCAGTCAAGAGAGTCTTTTGGCTGGAGACTTGAAATTCAGTCCATGTGTGAGCCGAAGTAACTAGATGTCGTCTAGAGCTGAATACTCAAGATGAGGCGGCGCTCAATGTGAAATGAGGCTCAACTAGATGTAGCACATGTTGCAAGGCTGCTCGGCTTGTGGCTTATGTTGCATTGGTTAGCTTGGCTTGTGGCGTTTGAAGGTGAGGGAGTTCCTTTTATAGAATAATGGCTCGCTCCTCAATACATAAATGATGGGCTAGAGTTGATGTTTGCGGCGAGACGGTTGCTCAGTAGACGGCAATGCTCTCTAATGATAGTGAGAGAGTCCCTTTTATAGAATAAGGGCTCGCTCTTCAATACATGAATAATGTGTTAGAGTTGATGCTCTCGAATGATGGTGAGGGAGTCTCTTTTATAGAATAAGGGGTCGCTCCTTAATACATAAATATGGGCTAGAGTTGATGTTCTCTAATGGTGGTAAGGGAGTCCCTTTTATAGAATAAGGGATGGCTCCTCAATACATAAATGATGGGCTAGAGTTCCCCAAGTATTTTTCATGAGGCCCAGTTGAAGCCCAATATATGGTACATAATGTAGTCCCCCAAGTCTTCGATCAATGGAGTCTGTTGGCTAGAGACTTCAAATTGAATCCATGTATAGGCCGAAGTGGCAGTTGTTCGGAGACGGTATTTGTATACCCTGCACTGAAGCTTTGTAGGTAAAGCTTTGCAAGTGAAGCTTTGAAGCTGGAGCTCTGTAAATGAAGCTTTTGAAGCTAGAGCTTTGTAAATGAAGCTTTTGAAGCTAGAGCTCTGTAAATGAAGCTTTTGAAACTTGAGCTTTTGTAAATGAAGCTTTGTAAATGAAGCTTTTGAAGCTTGAGCTTTTGTAAATGAAGCTTTTGAAGCTATAACTCTATAAATGAAGCTTTTGAAGCTAAAGCTTTTGTAAATGAAGTCTTTGAAGCTGATTGACATTAATGATGCTCATGAATGTTTATGTTGATTGATATGAGTGATGCTCGTGGATGTTGACATGAGTGATGCTCATGAATGTTTATGTATGATTGATATGAGTAAAGCTCATGAATGTATGTATAAGAGTAATGCTCATGAATGTTTATGTATGATTGGCATGAGTAATGCTCATGTATAATTTGAAGTACTGGGCATACTTTTGGTCACCTAGTTGGTGGTGATAGCGGCAGGTTGCCGAATAATTTTGAAGTACTGGGCGTACTTTTGATCACCTGTTGGTGGTAATAGCGACAGGTTGCCGAATAATTTTGGTAGCACTGGACGTACTTTTGATCACCTGGTTGGTGCTATTTTGGGTTTATGGGCATTCGCCCTCCACACAACATTCCAGCCCATTTACTTTGGGCTTTGCCCTTTTTTTTTTTTTTTTTGGTATTATTACCCTCTGATGGGGTTTATACAGATGTCTCCGAGAGATAAGAAAGATAAATTACATCATTCAAAAATAAGGAAAGTAAACCACATCACTTTGGTAGGGTGGGTGTTTATTCCTTGCTTTTGCTTGTGTTTTTCTGCTGCACTCTCTCTGTCTCTTCATCTGGCAGACAGAAGGAATCATAATAATAGGACGATCTTTTACTTTTCTTCTTTTCTTAGCTTTCTGCAATTATCTCCGAGACTGATCGAGTAGTGGGTAGCCATGCTTTCTGCTTTTATTATTCTGTTCGTCTATCATTGCTCTAGTAGTGAAACTGTGAGCAGAGACCCAAAGTATAAACCTTTTTGTCTATCAGTGAAGAGGATGGGCATTCTGCAGGGCAGTATCCCTGCTTTGAGAAAGCACAGGTTTTTCTTGCTGTAGCAAACTTTAAGATTTGTCTTACTTTGTACCAGAACCACGATACCATGTCCCCCCTTTATTTATATACAATATAGTTTTGGGTTGGAATTATTAAAGATAGGAATAAAATATCACAGGATGCATGTGATAATGTGATGATGTGGTTTCCAGTAACAGGATATGAATTTGAAGAAAACTTATCTTCTTCGTTGCTTTTCCACTTGGCACTTTCCAAAAAAAACAGTTTCTCTATTATTCTCAGGGGCTGTGAGATAGCGGGGAAGCAACAGGGGTAGGATGGCGAAGAAAATGAGAATTCCAAGGCTACCCTTGAGGAAATCGTTGATCGGAGCGTAGAGGACGGTGACGAAGGAGATCATAGTGGTTAAAACTATCTGGGAGGCCAAGATTCCGTACACCTTGCGGATGAATCCCCATCGGAGTTGGTTCTCGCCTTTACTCAGACCTGGGTACAACAACTCCCCCGACTCTATGTTCACCTCCGCCGCCTTGCCGTCGTTGTTTGTACCCACATCCGTGTATCCGTGCATCTTTCATCGGAGTGACAACACCTTTGTCGCGCTAATCAAAGTCCTTTGGAAGATCATTGGTGGGAAGAATCGAAGCATTGTTCGCGTCGGTCGGAAGCCGAAAATGATGCTTGAGTCCGAGAAAGTTCCTGTGAAACTCCTTGAGAGTGAGATCTTGGTGACACCGTGGACTACAGAGGGGTCGAGCACTGGTGTCGCTTAGCTCTGCAGAGGTTGGCCTTGAAGATGCCGAACCTGTAATCGTGCTCCACCTGAGTCATGTAGGTCTTCCCGAACATGGCTTTGAAGCTGGAGAAGTGCTCGGCGTGGAGGAGTTGATTTGCTATGTTTTGCTGCTGCCTCTGCGACCTATGTTGCTTGCCCTGCTCAATAATTTAATCTTAATTTCAAAAGATTATGAATTCTTTGTAACTATATATTTGATTTGTATCTGGTTCGTACGTGCACCGACTCGTCCCTCAATAATACTTCCTTAATTATATCAATGTTGATTTGCAGTACATTCTCTTATGTGCCAAGATTTGTAATAGTTAATTAACATGCAACAAGTGAGGGCGGAGAATAGGAGAGAAATAAGGAGAAGGAAGGAGGCGAGATGATCCATTGTTAGTGGTAAGTGTAACTGTGTTTCCATTGATGCTGCCGTGACCGGGAGCTGAAGCGGAAGACATAGGTTTTGCAGTGACTGTGCAGATGTTTGGTTCTTGGATTTCTGTAGATTCACGGTGGAGGTGAAAAAATGAAAGAGAACCGACACAACTTTTCATATCGTTTCCCACAGACGGCGCCAAATGTTGATGAACAAAACCGGAGGTCTTGGAACAACGTAAATCCGACCATGAACCTGCAAGAAAGTAAATAACACAAGACGTATCGTGGTTAACCCCAAGGTTTGGCTTACGTCCACACTGATATTGTATTTATCTGAGATGTGAGGGAGAGAACCTTTGAATATGAGAGGGGATGTGAGAGGGGTGAGAAGGCTTAAGAAATGGTCTCCCTTAATTGTAAGGATGAGGAGTCCTTTTATAGAATAAGAGCTCCTCACTTATTACATATTTGCCCCTTCTTTTATTACATAATTACATTTAAGTCCCCCAAGTATTTATACGAGATCTAAACACGAATGCCCTAAGTATGGTATAAACAGTAGTCTTCCAAGTCTTCAGTCAAGAGAGTCTTTTGGCTGGAGACTTAAAATTCAGTCCATGTGTGGGCCGAAGTAACCAGATGTCGTCTAGAGCTGAATACTCGAGATGAGGCAGCACTCAATGTGAAATGAGGCTCAACTAAATGTAGCACATGTTGCGAGGCTGATCGGCTTGTGACTTATGTTGCCTTGGTTAGCTCGGCTTGTGGCGTTTGAAGGTGGGGGAGTTCCTTTTATAGAATAAGGGCTCACTCCTCAATACATAAATGATGGGCTAGAGTTGATGCTCGCGGCGAGGTGGTTGCTCAGTAGGCGGCGATGCTCTCTAATGATGGTGAGAGAGTCCCTTTTATAGAATAAGGGCTCGCTCCTCAATACATGAATAATGTGCTAGAGTTGATGCTCTCTAATGATGGTGAGGGAATCCCTTTTATAGAATAAGGGCTCGCTCTTCAATACATAAATATGGGCTAGAGTTGATGTTCTCTAATGGTGGTGAATGAGTCTTTTTTATAGAATAAGGGCTCGCTCATCAATACATGAATGATGGGCTAGAGTCCCCCAAGTATTTTTCATAAGGCCCAGTTGAGGCCCAATATATGGTATAACGTTGATGCATGGTTCATGGCCCAATATTTTTTTTTTCTCGGAAATTCGAAAATTCAAAAATTTGAAAATTCGAAAATTCAAAATTTAAAAAAAAAAAATATATATATATATATATATATTTTAAACTTTGTAGGTGAAGCTTTGGTGTTGAAGCTTTTGTGGTGGGTGAAACTTTTGTTGGTGAAGCTTTTGTGGGTGAAGCTTTTGTGGTGGGGAAGCTTTTATGGGTGAAGCATTTGTCTTTTATGGGTGAAGCTTTTATGGGTGAAGCTATTGTGGGTGAAGCTTTTGTAGGTGAAGCTCTAGAGTTGAAGCTTTGGAGTTAAAGCTTTATGTAGGTGAAGCTTTTGTGGTGGGTGAAACTTTTGTGGGTGAAGCTTTTGTTGATGAAGCTTTTATGGGTGAAGCTTTTGTAGGTGAAGCTATTGTGGGGGGTGAAGCTATTGTCGGTGAAGCTTTTGTAGGTGAAGCTTTTATGGGTGAAGCTATTGTGGGTGAAGCTTTTGTGGTGGGTGAAGTTTTTATGGGTGAAGCTTTTGTGTGAAGCTATTGTGGGTGAAGCTTTTGTAGGTAAAGCTTTGGAGTTGAAGCTTTGTAGGTGAGGCTTTGGAGTTGAAGCTTTTGTTGGGTACCAGGAATTGATTTTGCTTCACACTATCTTGATCAAGATAGTGTGAAGCTTTTGAGAATTTGTAGTTGTCCTCCATTGATGAAGCTTTTGTTGGTTAAGCTTTGGAGTTGAAGCTTTTGAGAATTGTGGTTGAACTCATTTGATTAAGCTTTTGTTGGCACCATAAATTGGTTTTGCTTCACACTATCTTGATCAAAAGTGTGTGAAGCTGTTGAGAATTGTGGTTGCCCTCCATCGATGAAGCTCTTATTGGCACTATAAATTGGTTTTGCTTCACAATGTCTTGATCAAGAGTGTGTGAAGCTTTTGAGAATTGTGGTTGAACTCCTTTGATGAAGCTCTTATTGGCACCATAAATTGGTTTTGCTTCAGACTGTCTTGATCAAGAGTGTGTGAAGCTTTTGAGAATTGTGGTTGCCCTCCATTGATGAAGCTCTTGTTGGCACTATAAATTAGTTTTGCTTCACACTGTCTTGATCAAGAGTGTGTGAAGCTTTTGAGAATTGTGGTTGCCCTCCATTGATGAAGCTCTTGTTGGCACCATAAATTGGTTTTGCTTCACACTGTCTTGATTAAGAGTGTATGAAACTTTTAAGATTGATGAAGCTCTTATTGGCACTATAAATTGGTTTTGCTTCACACTGTCTTGATCAAGAGTGTGTGAAGCTTTTGAGAATTGTGGTTGAACTACTTTGATGAAGCTCTTATTGGCACCATAAATTGGTTTTGCTTCACACTGTCTTGATCAAGAGTGTGTGAAGCTTTTGAGAATTGTGGTTGCCCTCCATTGATGAAGCTCTTGTTGGCACCATAAATTGGTTTTGCTTCACACTGTCTTGATTAAGAGTGTGTGAAGCTTTTAAGATTGATGAAGCTCTTGTTGGCACTATAAATTGGTTTTGTTTCACATTGTCTTGATCAAAAGTGTGTGAAGCTTTTGAGAATTGTGGTTGAACTACTTTGATGAAGCTCTTGTTGGCACCATAAATTGGTTTTGCTTCACACTGTCTTAATCAAGAGTGTGAAGCTTTCTACGAGTTATAGTGTTTGCATTGTTATAGAGGGGAAATGTCTGAAGCAGATGCAAGATGGCTGAATAGCTTGATCTTCGTATGCCGTGTACTGAAGTTGTTGTTGGCTTACAATAAAATTTTGTTGGTGACTATAACTCTTTTTGGGCATAAGTGCTCCCCTAGTTGAGTTGTCAAGCTTGAGGGTTTTTGATTATTTGTGAATGCTAGGAGTTCACATGTACAAGTTGTACCACTCGTCTTATGGTAAGTGGAATGAATGGTGAGTTGCTTTCATCACTTGGTTGGTGGTACGAAGGTGAGTTCCTTCATCACCTTTCATCACATTTCATCACCTGGTTAGTGGCACGATGATGAGTTCCTTCTTCACCTGGTTGGTGGCATGAATGGCAAGTTGCCAAATGATATTAGAGTACGGGTTCTACATTTCATCACCTGGTTGGTGGCATGAAGGAGAGTACAGGTTGTACATTTCATCACCTGGTTTGTGGCATGAATATGAGTTCTTTCTTTACCTGGTTGGTGGCATGAGTGGCAAGTTGCCAAATGATATTAGAGTACGGGTTGTACATTTTATCACCTGGTTGGTGGCATGAAAGGGAGTACGGGTTATACATTTCATCATTTCATCACCTGGTTGGTGGCACGAAGATGAGTTCCTTTTTCACCTGGTTGGTGGTATGAGTGGCAAGTTGCTAAATGATATTAGAGTACGGGTTGTACATTTCATTTCCTGGTTTGTGGCATGAAGGAGGGTACGGGTTGTACATTTTATCACCTGGTTGATGGTATGAAGATGAGTTCCTTCTTCACCTGGTTGGTGGCATGAGTGGCAAGTTGCCAAATGATATTAGAGTATGGGTTGTACATTTCATCACCTGGTTAGTGGCATGAATGAGAGTACGGGTTGTACATTTCATCACCTGGTTGGTGAAAATAAGGGCAAGGCGTCGAGGCACATTGTAACAAGTGTCGAAGACATAGCACAGTTGGCTTATATATGGATGTGTTGGAATGTATGATGTTTATATATGAATGTGTTGGAATGTATGATGTTTATGTATGAATGTGTTGGAATGTATAATGTTTATGTTGATTGATATGAGTGATACTTATGAATGTTTTGCTATGCATGAAGGGATCCATGCCTTTGATATGTGAACCATGTTGGTTGTAACACTTAGTATCACATACTTTGTGTCAAAGTACGCTTGTTGAAGCTTTGAGTTGAAGTATAAAGGTAGGTTAGTGTAGACCAAGTGTTCCAGTACTAGGAATGCAAAAGACTCAGAAGAAGTTGTCTGAATTCCCTCTTCTTTAAATATTTGCCAAATGGCTTGTGTGACAAAAGATCTCAAGCAGTTGAGAGTCAAAACATTTGTAATATGTATGCCTTCTTATAATAGCATTTCCTTCAGTACCTAGTCATCCACTTTGAAAGAGTGAGGCTTGGCCCCATAGTCATAATAGTCGACGGTACGTTCACCCCTGGTTGTCTTGATACGAACTTTTATCCCTCTTGTTGTAATGGGCTTGCTAAGAGTAAAAATCTTTCCTCTTACTAAGAGACAGATACGTTTGGTGACTTAGCGAGTAGCTAAATGAGGCAGGAGATGATGCAATGGGTGTCTAAATGGCCAATATCTCCTCACTTGGTAGAACTTGACTTCCACTTCCCATTTGTTGATAGGGGTTAACCATATGGAGGTTTCCTTGGTACATCATTGTTTCGGCAAAGGCGTGGTTGTAAGCATGTGCCATCACCTCAGAATAAGTCTTATAAGTGTTGGCATTGATCATATACTTGAAGAAATAATTACGTAGGCATGCCGTGAAGGCCTTGATGGCGGTCTTGTCATCTGCCTCAGCGTAGCGAGAATACTTATGGCTAAAACGACCGGCATACTCTCGTAGTGACTCGTCCGGCTTCTGGCGAATTGTGTACAAGTCATCTATAGAATGCAAATGATCGGTCTGAAAGATGTGTTGAGAGAAAAATAGTTTCCTCAATTCCTTAAATGAGTTTACTGTCTCAGGTGGAAGACAACAATACCAGTTCAGAGCTCCGTCAAAGATGGTGGAGGGGAAGAGAAGACATCGCTCTTCATCGGTGTGCATCTGATCTGCCATGGTGGACTCAAAGAAGTTAAGGTGTTCAAGTGGGTCTTTCCTTCCAGTATAGAGTTGTAAACCAAACTTTTGTTTTGTCTTCGCTTGAAGGGGGTGTCAAGAATCCTTCTTGTGAGAGGGTCAAGCTTGGGTTGGTTCCAGTCAGGTATCTCGACCTGACGTTCGGCCTTTAACTTGTTTACTTCCTCAATGAGCTGTAGGACAAGAGGGTCCTGAGTGGAGTCATGTACCACTAGAATTTTCTTTCGTAAGTCTCCATCGCCTCTTGGAAGTAGGAAAGTTTGAGCAAGGGCGTGTGTTTTTTTCTTGGACTCGCCGTACTGACTTCTAGGGCGAGTCTGTCAGAATACCTCAGAGTCCCCTGTACCTTCATGTTCCTCTGGGACCTGTCGTTCATTCCCTAGATTGGCAGCTGGCCTAGGTCGTGGGAGGGGACTGAGTCTTTCAGAAACCCTTGGGTTATTGATCTTCAAGCATATGTGGAGGGGATTATCTCAACGTTGCTTTAGGAAGTCTCGGCAGTTATGATAAACGGCTTTCGATCCTTCCAACCCTTCTGCAAGGAAGTGTCTTCCTCCACTTCTTCTACTTCGGGTCGAAGCATCTCGGTTGAGAGAAGTCTCATGTTGATCAATTTTTTTATGATTAGCTCGCTCCTCATCAGGGATACCCATGTCGAATGGAGGTGACCCTTCGTGTTGGGGGGCACCCAGATGATGGTTGATGTCCACATGGGCAACGAGCTCACGTGTTTGAGTACGCCTAGTTTCGTTGAGCTTCTCATACTGCTCCTGGAGAACTTCATTCTTCATTGCTATCTTGTTGTTCTGAGCTTCTAGCTCATCGACTTTAGCTTGAAGAGCAACCTTATTTCCTTCCTTTTTTTCGTTGCTTCGCAACAGGTGCAAGAAGGGTGTCATTCTGTGTGTTGTGGCTTCCTTCGCTCCCCATGTTGGAAAGGGATGTCTGGTCAAAAGATAGTGTACGAATGGTGGAAACCAGTTTGGCAAAGCTGAAGAGAATGGCAATAAGTGTCGTTCCCACATACGGCGCCAAATGTTGATGCACAAAACCAGAGGTCTTGGAACAACGTAAATCCGACCGTGAACCTGCAAGAAAGTAAATAACACAAGACGTATCGTTGTTCACCCCAAGGTTTGGACTACGTCCACACTGATATTGTATTTATCTGAGAGGTGAGGGAGAGAACCTCTGAATATGAGAAGGGTGAGAAGGTTTAAGAAATGGGATCCCCTAATTGTGAGGGTGATGAGTCCTTTTATAAAATAAGAGCTCCTCACTTATTACATATTTGCCCCTTCCTTTATTACATAATTACATTTAAGTCCCCCGAGTATTTATATGAGATATACATACGGAGGCCCTAAATATGGTATAAACAAATACATATACCAAACACTAAAATAATGAAAACCCAAACTTGGCTAACTCTATTGGATTGGATTTCCAAAATCAAATGGATTTCGACCATAGTTGTGAAGTTAAAATTCGATTATAATTAGACCGGATGAAACATACACTAAATGGAATTCAAGTCCTATGGAAGACCTTATCACTTCCTAACTAGTTAGTTGCTTAAATTGTTATGCTGATAAATCAAGGGATCAAAATGTGGAAGAAAGAACAAAATTAGGAGCACCAGTACTAGCAGCAGTCAAATCTCACCCACTAGGGCGTGGAGAGCTTCGTCCAAAACGAATGTCTATTCCCACTTCTGTCCGAAATCATGATATCTTATATGAATTTAAGTTAAGTTAGTTCGGATTTTTATAATAATTTTTTAGCAGACAAATTCTATGATTAATCAATTAGGTCAATAGTTGCACTCATTTTAAACTGATCTAATCCGATTGTCTCTGATGCCATATGTTGACGATGGAACATAAGATTGCGTTGAAGCTTACGCTTTTTGTTCAACTAATTCCAAGTTGACAAATAATTAGACTTAATCAACAAGATGTGCATATGTCGCCACTCAAACATTTTGATTAATTCAACACACACACGTATAAATAAAGCAATCCCCGATTTGTTTCATAATGTATGATTTATTCAGCTTAATTATGCAGGCGAACACTCCAAGTAATTCAAAAATTATGGGACACCGAACAATGCTTCGTTTGACAACTCGAACTGTACGGATTATTTCAGTCGGATAGGATAATCTATTGTCAGATAATACTGACTATTTAGTCACGCGTATTGACTATTTAGTCAGGAGTTTGGCGTAAAATCGGATTAAATACCGATTTTTTTATAAAATAAATAAATAATAATATTATCTATAGTTTCTAAGAGTATAAACAAATTAAAGAGTATTGATTAGATTTTGAAAAATAAAAATAAAAACTCAGTTCATCTTGGACTTGTTTTAGTTTGCATTTCTTCCTTAATAAAAGTTGCCGCTGCACAAAGAATCAAACATTATCATGTTGATCTACTTCCTCAAAAGGAAATTGAAGAATATTTAATGGCATTGGGTTTCCAATTTAAAATCAAATTTGGTATTAGAGCCCGTCGATTTGATGGAAAAAACACTAGAAACCACCACCTTTAATCCAAAAGCAGATGTTGCGGTCATGGATGTTTGTCACGAGTATCTGCAAACGCAGGTCAACGACCTATTCATCGATTAGCCCAAATTCCAACTTATTCCATTACCCAATCCCCACCCCCAACAACCATACACAGCTGCACCCCCAAACTCCAATTCCTTCTTCATCGAGAGAGAAAAAATGGAATATTGTTTGAGAAGATGGATCGGGATGGTGTTGGAGTAATCTACGAGGAGGGATGGAAAAAGAGCCAGCATGATTTTTTTCCAACAATCCGAATAATAATACTAAGAATTTGAAGTGTATAAAATATCTAGTGTGTGCCGTATAAAAGAGACGAGACCGCATAAAAATTTGGTGTTAATTTAATAAGGAATAACACCAACTACCAAATGGTATTGAAGACCATGATTGGTAAACAAGTTTTCTGGTCAATCGGTTCATTAGAATATGCAGCCGCCCAAGCATTTAGAACCTTTTTTTTTATTTCTTTTAATGCTTGGATAATTGGATTAGGGTTCGAGTTGGCATTTACAGAAGAATAAACACTAGTACTTTTAGTCATATGAAATTCCAGCCCGTGATTCGCTAGCTTTGGCGTCGTTTATTAATTATTGACAAGAAGCTAAATAGCCGTCTGAATAAATATGAAAAAGGCAAAAATAATGGAGATGCGGGGTATCGATCCCCGTACCTCTCGCATGCTAAGCGAGCGCTCTACCATCTGAGCTACATCCCCGTTTCTTGTTATTTTTCCTTTTTTAATCATTATACTTCCGTACTTAAAGCTCAGGAGGGCAACTTGCTGAATCGGGTTCACTGTTACGGTGGACCGAGACATCATGACCGTAAACTTGTTTCATGTACGTCATTTTTTACAATAGGCATGAAAAAACTCTGCTGTATAAAAGTACGTCATCACATCACACAAATTTATGTCACAAGTACGTCAAAATTTAACAAGTCACAAATAGTATGTTATTGGGTTTTAATTGAACTTACACCGCATCATTATCTTTTGCATTAGCCTCATAATCCAAGGGTTTATTGTTGATCTTGTGAATTTTGATTTCCAAAAGTAGGTCATTAGTGAGAGAAGCCTCTATCCTTTTGAAATCTGCATCTTGTGGGAGCTCAAGCCTCCGAACATAACCATGTTCCCACCAATTCCCACTTCTCCAATCCTTTGTGCTCTTCAAGGAGTTGGACTCTCCTCCTTGCTGCTGCTGCTTCCACCGCCCACTAATTTCCACCACCTTCCCATTTTCAGCATACACCTGAATATTATTTTTCCCTTCTCCTGTTTCACCAAATAATTACTGTTGAGTACGTTTTCGATTTTTCTTTTCTGATACAAACGATTTTGGGTACATGAAAATAAATTTAAAAGCGTGGATGCAGAGCAAGATACTTTTTAACTATTTTAAATAAAAGTTTTGTGCATTAAGTTATAGTCTCACTGCCCTCATAAATTTAGATTCTAGTTATAGTCACATCTCAAGCTCCACAACATTCCGGACTCAACTCTGTTATAGCACGATATTATCCGTTTTAGGCTCTGATTACACCCTTATGATTTTGTTTCATCCATCCTGGAAATCCCTTTTTCGCTTAACTTCGAAATTCCTACTAAACTAGAAGTCATTGAGCTTCCAAAAGACCTTGTGCTAACAGAGGTGGACATGTACATATAAAGCATAGAGGATCCACTTTCCTAGACGATTTGGAATCTAACAGCAAGGTGATTACTATTTATAAATAAATAAATATATATATATATATATACTGCTACTGTATCATGCACGTGTCATTATCGTCCTAACTGTATTTAAGGAGATTAGTAGTAAAAATAAATATTGAGTTGTGGAGAGGAGAATGAAGAAGATGATTGAGTATATATTTGTAGAATTAAAGAAAAGAGTTTTTTTTTTTTTGGATTTTTTTGCCGTTGGATTAATCCTGACTCTTGATTTTCAAAATCTTTTAAAATTAGACGCATCAGATTGTTCCACGGCACAACCTATAATTTAAAAAATAAAATTACCGACGAAAATCCAACAGTCCATATGAGAAGACTGTTGCAAAACCAATGGTTGAGGCCAAGGCAGACTTCTTGGGTTTGTAGATGCAGTCTCCTTAGTTCATGAAATTTAAATCATAATTAGGAAATTAAGAAGTCTAATTTCTGAAACAAATAAATTAAAAGTAGTTGAAAAACCTTACCTGGTAGCTCTACTTTAAGGACATAGTCTCGATCTGTTTGAAACCAATCAATAGTGTTTTGGCCAGCGCTTCTGAGACCAGACAGCAAGATATCTGACTCAAACTCCCACAGTGGGAAGGCATCAGAAGGATCAAAAAATTTCCCAAACAACAAAGGACTGAAAAAAGATGCACCACCAAAGACCTTCTGGATTGTTGGATTTGGACTGCCCTGAGACATGAATCTTCTGAACACGTCTTCTCTCAATAAAACACACCATTTCTGCGGAGTTTGATCGTCTCTTACGACTTCAAGCTGCTTCCGAGTAGTACTACTAGTAGTCATTGGAGAAGCTTGAGAGAGCAACTTTTGAGAGGATGGTGGAGAGAGGTTAGCGTTGTTTGGTGTTTATAGTGAAGGAGAGCACTTTGGAGAAAGTTAGAGCACCAATTCCTTGGTGAGAATATTTGGAGGGCTGTAAAGCAATTTGGAATATTTTCTTTTTCCAGGTTTTTGCTTGTCGGTGTGAAGAAAATCAAGCTAATTAATTTTTCTATCAAGCTAGCTAGTATTTCACTTGTCTCTAACAGCACAAGGTTGGCTTTTTGTTTCTTTGGTATACAAGACGAGTTATGATCCATGCTATGACAATTTTGTAACTTTAGGTGAGGGCCGATGGTTCGATTGTTGGATGGGAGTTAGAATGAGTACCCAATTTAAAATCAATTAATAATGCAGAAGTATGAGATTTTTTATGTTAAGTACTTTTGAACACATTTTTTTATGTGTAGCATTTGCTGTGCATAATATGAGTTCAATTTATATAAATGACGTGAGAGCACATGTCGCTATGACACTTAATAAATTTATAAGTTATAAACTCTAGACTCTAAACCCTAAACCCAAACATAAACACGATTTTGTTACATCAAATACATACATCATGCAGTTCTCCATGCAAACTATACCTTAGATAAAGTGTATTTAAAGAAATGAGTACCTTTGCTTGTTAGATAGAAATATACCAATTAATTTGTACTCATAAAGGTTGTGGGAAAGGAATATTTGTAAAGTAAATGTGAATGTAAATGCATGCACCTCCTCTCATAAATAAAAAAAGCTTTTACGGAGAGCTGCTTTTTACAAAAGCAGGATTAGTATCTGCTTGATTGATGCTGAATTTCAGAGTCCACAGGGAAATTCTGGAGCAACTCGGAAAGTGGGGCACAGCCACAAAGAGCGGTGCGGTTTGTCATGAAAGGTGAGAGGACTAATCATCTGCTGCAGATGCTACAATGGTTGACCCGTTATTGTGATTCATCATCTTCATCCTCGCTGATGTAGTATGCTGGGAGCGGCTAGGATAAGGCAATCAAATACACTCAGGCCCTTTTAAGGGTAAAGATTAAAACAAAGTGTTCGTCAATTTCTTTAAATTCTCTTAAATATTTTCGATTTGACTAATATTTTGCAAAGATAATCTATGAAAAATGAGGATCCTCTTTGTGAGGATTCCGAAAAATCATGTTCATTTATCGTATATCGTGTGGTTATAAATCATTTTAAATTTTATATTTAAAATTGAATACAGATAGTACCTAATGAAAACTGATCCATGATTTACGACGAACAAACACGATTAAAGGATCTCCTGGATTCTCACAAAGAAAATCCGAAAATGATCCCTATTCATCTATGAGGTGCAACTTGAAAAATTAGATGGTTCGACACATAAAATTCAACAAGTGGATTAAAGTAATCTGTTTGTAATTTTTTTTTCTTTTTGTTATTCCTCTTGTAATTGTTCTATATAAAGTGAGCGAAAAATATTATAACTGGATGGACATATCAGCACTATTGTTAAAATCGAAGATAATAGAAGATAATGACTTATTGCCTAATTGTGAGAGCTCCTAAGGCCATCTCCAACCGAAGGGTCTAGAGGGCCAGAAGGCCGAAAATAGCTTGAAAACCGTCTATGTGGAGCCAAAAATATTCACTAGGCGACACGTGAATTTTTTGACAAAAGAGGAAAAAAATACCCTTGAGACATAACGGGATTCCTACGCGCGAGCAGCGGGCAATCATTCATCAACGAAGTCAAAAGTGCCCAAAATAGGTAACAATTTAAAACCTATTTCATCAAATCTCATCCACAAGGTAATTTCCAAAACCTATCTCATTCCATATATTTTCTACTTCATTATTTAGCTAATCAATTAGTTAAATAATTTATTCATTCCATAACTCCTAAAACATTCATTCTAAAATCATGATAATTAGCCAATTAATGGTTTAATTGCCTAATTAATCCCTTAATTATCAATTAAGTCATCCATTTTATCCAAAACACACAATAAGGCCGGCCATCCTTCACCCCCAAAGAAATCAACCATGCCTTCAACCTTTTCTACCACATCTTTCCTTTTTATGATAATAATTTGCTAAGTTAATTAGGGAATTATTTTGATTAATTAGCTAATTATTTCATAACTCCCAATTTGAAACAAATCAAAGATCTAGCCCACAAACAAAGCTAGGTGGCTGGTCCTTTCTCACCCAAGGAGGCTGGCCACTCTCCTATAAAAAGCCTCACATTTTCTCCAAAAAAGGTCTCTCACACTCTTGCTAAAATTCTTCAAAATTCTCAAACACTTTCTCTCTAAATTCTAACTTTGGCATCGGAGGTTTTTCGGCCAAAGTCCCCCTATTCATTGTAGGTGCATGAGGCTTTTGGCCTTGACCTAAGGTGTTAATTATTTTGTAGATGCAATTTTGTCCAAGATCAAGAGGAAGAAATTTGCATCCACAGTCTCCAACCGAGAGCTAGGCCAAAAGGCTCGTGGGCCTCACGAAATCTGAAAGGGCCAAAAGGTTGGCCAAAAGCAGCCAGCCAGCTAGCCCGGGCTAGCTAGAAAATCATAGCAATCATGTCGGTTCTTAAAGAAAAATTTGAATCCAACAGCTAACTGACGTCAGCTAATTGTTATTTTTGAATTTTTTTTACAATTTTTTTTTATTTACAAAATTTTTCCTATAACTTCTATTTTTTTAAGAAAACTAATGAAAATGGCTTGAAAACTTTGAGTTTTAATGATAACGACAAAATAAAGGGTAAAGTGAATAGTACCATATTTGACTTTTTAGTGTAAAAATGTGATTTTTCGTTAAAGTGAACAGTACCGTAGGTTTTTCGTTAAAACTCCCTTTTTTTTTCTATAACTTCTATTTTACAAAATTTGTTTCATATATTTTTTAAAATTCTATTTTTTTCCTATAACTTCTATTTTACAAAATTTGTTTCCTTTTTTTTTTAAATTCCATTTTTTCCTATAACTTCTATTTCACAAAATTTGTTTCCTATTTTTTTTTTAAATTCCATTTTTTCCTATAACTTCTGTCACAGCCCGTCCCGGGATTTTATTTATCGAGGACGTGAAATGACGGGATTGCCCTTCGCGGTTACTAAGGTATGTGTGTGTGACATATTTTGGACTAAATACATATATTCCTAAACTTTTGGAAAAATAATTTAAGTTGGATTAAAGTTGGTATGTATATTTTGTGTGGTTAGGGATTTTAAGAATTGGGTTGTGACTTGTTTTTGGGTGGACCACACACACACACAGGACAACCCTCTCCTTCCCCGTGCTCTCTCTCTCTCTCTCTCTTCTTCGTTTCAATCTCTCTCTCCCTCTCGAAATTGTACGGACAAAGCACCAAACCCTCGAACCTTCACGGATCAACGCCAAAAAGGGAATTCTAAGCTTATAGTGAGCTTAGTGAGATCCTAAGGAAGCTCAAAGTGCTTAGTTTAAAGGTTTTGGACGTCGGGATCGTTGAGTTCGAAGTTGGCCGGTTTTCTTGGAATTTCTTCGGTGATACCTATCCCGAGGACGAGCGCATCCAAGGATGTCACGGGGGTTACGACCCTTCGACTTATCAGTGAGTGGACATTTATTTTCTGTATTTACCTATATACTATTGATTTTCCCAAAAATTGAATTTATATGAAAGTATGTTTTAAAATACCATGCATGCATATTGTGAATTATATGAATTGATAATTGATGCATATATATATGTGAATTGGTGCTGTGGACGCACATATGAGTATCAGGTGAGTTTTATGTTATTCATGTGAATCATTGATGATGTGAATTGTGTTGAGAGCTCATAACCTGCACCTCTGGTGTTAGTGCTTATAGTATTCACCGCACAGCACGCTCACCTTGGATCCAAATATGTGCATGTCATACAGACCATGAGAGGGTTCCGACATGCTAGTCGTATAGATCACTAGAGGTGGTTCCGACTGGTAGGTAACCTTAGATTATGCGTGCAGATGATTGATGAGAGAAGCACTAGAGCATATTATTTCACCATTCTTGTCGTACAGACTACTTCAGGTAGTTCCGACTTATGTGCAGAGCAGCGCCGTACAGGTCACCGTGGTGACTCCGGCTGGGTTGGATATTAAGCTATAGAATTAACCGTACAAGACCAACTGCAGGGTCTCCGGTTGATTCATTATGTCATCTGTTATATTGATGCATCCATATTCTGTCATTGACATTTATAGCATGGCATACTTGCTGGATTTTGATAAAGATTAATGTTTTGAGAGATTTGAACAAATATTATGCTATTATGTTATTTTTTGGGAAAGTATATAGGTTTTACACCGAGGGGTTAGAAATGTTTTAAATGAAATGTTTTGGAAAACTTTGGTTTTACTAACCTACTAAATTTTGTTTTGCACCCCTCCAGGTTCTAGTTAGCAGTTGGTGGCTCACGAGGTTTTATTCGGCGTTCTGACAGACTTTCTGCATGTAGGACTCACCTGCGGGTGTTGTAATTTAATTATAGTTCTACTTGACTGCACCTAGTATTTCTGCTCTGAAATTGTGTACTGTACACTTAAACTCACTCTAGCATGCTAGTTGGATATTATTGCTAGTAGTTGGTTTTTTATTCCTTCGTATTTCTCATATCTTTTGCTTCCGCATCGCACTTTTGATTACGTCACGCTCACGTGACGGCCAGCACGCCTTGATTCTAGGATCAGGGTGTGTCAACTTCTATTTCATAAAATTTGTTTCATATTTTTTTTTTACCATAACTTCTATTTTACAAAATTTGTTTCATATTTTTTTTAAATTCCATTTTTTCTTATAACTTCTATTTCACAATATTTGTTTCATATTTTTTTTAGTTCTATTTTTTCCTATAACTTCCTAAGCCATTATGCAATATTAAATTAAATTAAGTAACATGAAACAACATTAAACAATATGAAACAACATTAAATAACATTGACCAACATAAAAATTATATAACATAAAAAAACATTTAACAACACGAAACTTAAACAACATTTTTAAAAACATTTAACAACATAAAACTTAAACGCCCACTCTATACTTCTTTTGGCCCAAAGATGTGCAACAAGATCCTGTTGTAGGTAATTGTTTGTGGCATGAGAGCGTATCATTCTATAACGTCTCATGTACTCATTTATAGAGATACTACCAGTTATTGGATTGAAAGGCAAATTAGGCTAATTAATTTTTCTATCAAGCTATATAGTATTTCACTTGTCTCAAACAACACAAGGTTGGTTTTTGTTTCTTTGGTATACAAGACGAGTTATGATCCATCTCTATGACAATTTTGTAACTTTAGGTGAGTGCCGATGGTTCGATGGGAGTTAGAATGAGTATCCAACTTAAAATCAATTAATAATGCAAAGGTATGAGATCTCTCATGTGAAGTACTTTCAACACATCTTTTCATGTGTAGCATCTTCTGTGTATAACATGTGTTCAATTTATATAAGTGATGTGAGAGCACATGTGGCTATGACACTTAACAAGTTTATAAGTAATAAACTCTAGACTCTAAACCCTAAACCCTAACCTAAACACGATTTTGTTACATCAAATACATACATCATGCAGTTCTCCATGCAAACTATACCTTAGCTAAAGTGTATTTAAAGAAATGAGTACCTTTGCTTGTTAGATAGAAATATACCAATTAATTTGTACTCATAAAGGTTGTGGGAAAGGAATATTTGTACAGTAAATTTGAATGTAAATGCATAAATAAATAAAAAAATCTTTTGCGGAGGGCTGCTTTTTTCAAGAGCAGGATTAGTATCTGCTTGATTGATGCTGAATTTCAGAGTCCACAGGGAAATTCTGGAGCAACTCTGGAAAGTGGGGCACAACCACAAAGAGTGGTGCAGTTTATCATGAAAGGTGAGGACTAATCATCTGCTGCAGATGCTACAATGCTTGACCCCGTATTTTGATTCATCATCTTCATCCTCGCTGATGTAGTATGCTGGGAGCGGCTAGGATAAGGCAATTATTTCTTCTTTTTTTTTTTTGGAAACTAATAAGGAAATTATTTCTGGTGCTGGATAAGGCAATTATATATACTCAGAAAAGGGTAGAGATTTTTATTTTTATTTAAAAAAAAAAAGGAATTAGTTATAGACTCGCTTCACATCGAACTTCAACGATCAGAATCGTCTATTTTATAAGTCCCAATTCATAGATCATCCTTTCAAATATTCAATTCAATCAGAAATCATTTGTCTATTTAGTTATTACGATAAAATTTCATTATTTCTTATAAAACAAAATGTTCGTCAATTTCTTTAAACTCTCTCAGATATTTTCGATTTGACTAATATTTTGCAAAGATGATCTATGAGAAATGAGGATCCTCTTTGTAGCCTCTTTGCGAGGATCCCGGGAATCCTCTAATCGTGTCCATTCATCCTACATTGTGCGGTTAGAAATCAATTTAAATTTTATATTTAAAATTGAATACAAATAGTTCATAACAAAAATTGATCCATGATTTACGATGAACGGACAATTTTAAAGGATCCGAAGAGGATCCTCTCTGTAACTTGAAAAAATAGACAGTTCGGCATGTAAAATTCAACATTTGGATTAAAGTAATTTGTTTGTAAATTTTTTTTTTTGTTATTCATCTTGTAATTGTTCTATAAGGTGAGCGAAAAATATGATAAGTGAATAGACATATCAGCACTCTTGTTAAAATCGAAGATAATGGAAGATATTGACTCACTGCCTAATTGTGAGAGGTGTTACCGTGTAACATTTCCTCGCTGGCGATCTTATCTTACAAAAGCGCTAGTAACAAAGAAGAAAAAAACCAATTTCGAAACCAGCACTTGTCAATTAAAAACAATCCACCCGGTCACCACGCGCTGAGCTTCATTTCCCATCAGTTGTTTGCACAAATATTATATCGATCGAGTTAGGATTGGGAGACAACTATTTTTTGAAATTTATTTTAGTGAACTTTAACGAAAAATTCGTGGTACTGTTCATTTTAACGAAAAATTATATTTTTACACTAAAAAGTCAATTCTGATACTATTCACTTTACCTTTTATTTTGTCCTTATCGTTAAAACTTAAAGTTTTTAAACTCTTTTCATTAGTTTTCCTTATATTTTAGAGGCCCCCACTTCGTAGTTTTTTTTTAAGGATTTGCATTGGTGGAATTATATATCTTCTCCGGATCTCTTCATTGGGGATTCCGAAAATCAATTAATAACAAATGTTCATCTAACATCGTGCAATCACAGTTTTTTTCTTTTTTATTTATTTATATTTCTTTTTTATTTATTTATATTTTTCACACAAAATAAGGCTGTATGCTGTTAAAAATATAAATAGAATTCAATTATGGCCGTACGATCTTTAATGAACAATTGGTTATTGGTCTCCGAGATCCCCAGTGAGGAGATCCGGAGAGGATCTAATTCCCGCATTGGTTATGTTTCAATTCATTATTTATACATCATTCTTACAAACAATTAAATAAGTCCAAAACAATTAAGACACTTACTCTTAGTGAAAAAAAAAATAGATGAGTACAATTTTGCATATAAACAGTAAAATGACTATCATTTAATCCAATGATCAAAGTTTCAGATTTTTAATAGATTTGATCTTTGAAAGAATACCTAAAAAATAAATAATTCAAATTGTTAAGTGATCCTAGAAAATATGTGTCTCCGAACCTAATCCTATTATTTTTTTTTACTAAATAATGATTTCACCTATGTATAGTTTCCTGTTTTGTTTTTTCGAGGCCATTCGAGTTTGGGGCCCTGTGGTTGGAGTCCAACTGCTCACCGAGTTACACCAATCGATTATTATTCATGAGAAATTTTTAATTGTGATGAGAATATAAGTGTTATATTACGTGTTTTAATAGAAATGGTAGAAATTTTATTTTTTTAAATTATTAATTTTTTATCATATATATCTCACTATTTATTTAGTGACACATGATGTATAACTTCATGCACCGATCATATTGAAAAATATCTCATTATTCATGGTAAACATGCCGACAAGATTTTGACCATACGAACACGATTTTGACGAACCCAAACACGTCAATTGCTAGAATTTGAATAGACAATGCGGGGTTGGAATTTGTGATGAAAATTTGTCCCACGTCGACTGAAAACTTGAGGAAAGACATCTTTGAGTCCATCTCAAGCCGCGCATCAAGCGCATAAACTTGTGAGGGAAATTTGTCACACCAATCAGAGCTGCAGAGACTCTGTTTGGTCATGTTCATGAATGTATTTGGGATGTAACGCCTTTCGGGGATTTTACTCTCTTCCACGAACTTTGTAATCCTAATACATACCATCTATCGTTTTAAAAAAATAAAAAAAATAAAAAATAAAAGTAAGTCCATCTCACTTATTGTTAAATAAGAAATAAGAACTGTTAAGACTGTTCACTGGAAACAGATATAACCCTTTTGAAAGGATAAGACTGAATTCAAACCGTCATAATTGTTGGTTTAAGCCATTACAAACTATGGCTCTAGTATTAGTAACATAATGATCAATTTACAATGTTATCTTCCTATTTTTTCACTGAGATACACACACCAATTCGCCGAGAATCCAAGTTTGAGTGCAAGAACTTGAATTAGAAGTAAATGTCCAAGAACTACCACACATCAATTCGCTGTCAAGAATCCAAGTCTAAGTGCAAGAACTTGGATTAGAAGTAAATGTCCAAGAACTACCATACATGTGTGGGGACAGTTGATTTAGGCCATTATAAATATAGTTGTAGTGTCAGAAATGTAATCATCAATTTCCAATGTTCCCTTCCTATTCTTTCACTAAGAAACACACATCAATCACCAAAAATCCAAGTTCTAATGCAAGAATTTGGATTAGATAGTTGAATCCAAGAACTTGGATTAGACAATTGTAGCCTACAAGATAGACATCCAAGAACAGTCACACATGTGTAGGGATGTATTTCTGCATTAGGAGATTGCTGGTGCAAACCTTTATCTTTGGAAAACCAAGTTAATAATATTATTGTGACTCTAGTTACAACTTATGTTTAATTTTTCATATTTGTGATTAAGTTATATTTAGTTCAATTTGATTTCTATATAAAGTGTGTAATTGTTATATATATTATATCATATGTATTTGGTTGGTTTTAACACTATTTCGTAATATTTTCAAATAGGGTTATCTTGTTGTGTTAAGAATTAAAACCCCTAAATTGCAGGTCTAACTTAGAAAATTACTTTAATTATTTTTGAATCAATCACTTAAAAAAGTATTAGAATGAGAAAAATAATAGCACAAATGCCTCTATGAGTCTTTCAAACCCCCGTAAATTGCCATAGCGAATGTATTTTAGTAACTAACAAAGAAAATGTCTTTTATATTTCATAAAATTAGGGGTGTAATTACTAATTAGTGGATAAGACAATGATAATGCACATCTCACATTTGTTCTGTTGCAAATATTCCAATTAGGACACAAACACATGCATGTGGTAAAAAAGAGGGAGTTTTCTTCACAAAATTAAATAAAAAAAGAAAACAATTTTTATTTTTCTTTTTTTATTTAATTTTTAAAGGGAGAAGGAAAGAGACGGGAAACATAGTCGTTCGACTCGTTCCCTTGACAGCTTTGAGACGAAACGTTGTGAAGAAAAAGAAAACTTAACCTGTTCGACATCTTCCAGTCAATACCGCCAATGCATTTTATACAAATATATAACAGCTGACATACGTTCTTTAAGCTCCTCTGGGTGGATCTCGTCAGAATCGAACACGCGTTTATAAGGTTTTCACACGAGGAGCCTTTGAATTTTTGCATTCCCGGCTGCCATTTGGAAGCCATTTGGAAATTTCTTCAATTTCAGGCTTTTTCTTCAAGTGAAATCAAGGTGAATATTGAATTCTTACAGCTCCATATGAGCTATTTCTGGTCTGTTTCTTTCTGGGTTTTGAATTTTATTTGATTTGGTTCAATATTTTGGCAGCTTTGGGGAAGAAAAATTCTGGGTTTTCTATTGAATATCTTCCTATACTATTCAGAGTTCAAATTCTGATGAGAAGATATTTGGTGGGTAGGTGAAAATTTGCTTGCATTTGCTGGAAGTTGCGATATTATATGTGTTCTCTTGAGGAAAATCGAATTGGGTCGACGCCAAATCGCGAAAGTTTGAAACTTTTGTGTGAGTTTTGCTTGACGAAGGTGTTCTAGGGTTTTGGTTATTAGAGGTTTAGGGATTGATGAAATGAGAAAGATATTAAACGTTTTCGGCAACAAATAGGTCTTATGAAGACAGGCTGTTTCATTGCTTTGATCATTCTGCTATGTGCTTCAGCATCAACGAGCTCAGAGGAGAGCAGCACCACAGAGGAAGTTTTTCTCAGTCAACTAGTCGATCCAGCAACTGGAAAGATTGATGGGGACATGGTAACACACTACATAACTTATCCTATGAGTATGTTGTTTCTAGTTTCACATGGATTAATCCTATATATGATAAATTTGGTCATATGAGTGATTCCGTCATTCGCTTTAAATTTGTATAGAACGTCTTATATATGGATTACTCTATTAGGGAGCATCATATCATATTTGTTGGTCGAAAAGTAGATTAAAAAGTTAGTTAGAAAGTCTAAGCTTTTGAGTACGTGGAAGTACGTTTGGAGCTTATGAAATGTTTAAGGCACAAAGCTAATTTTACTAAAATATATCTTGATTATGTTAAGCTAGTGAAGAATGTTTGGGCGTAACTTATTTCGAAACCAGAAGTAGTATTTGACATAACCAGTGTCTTGGTAATTTTAACAAACTTTTATATTTATTGCAGATAAACAAGGCCTTAACAGAAAACAACTTTTATTAAAAAGATACTTTGATGTGTTTGAACTTCACTTTCACCAAAGCCTTCACCAATGAAATTTTTATTCTTCATTAGCTCTCTAATACGCTCATTTTTTCGAAGTTGACATTAAAACTTATGAAATTCTGTGGCCTGCAGGCACAGCTATTATGGATAAGTTGCAAGGTTGATTTGTTCCGTTTGACGGAAGCTATTGAACATCTTAACTTGTGGTTAACAGAGGAAACATATAGTGGCCCAGATGAAATTAATTCAAAAACACGGTTATTGGGAAAAGAAAAGTTTCAAAAGCTTATTAATGTCCTGCATCCTGAGGTGAAACGGACTCTATCAGATTGTTTAAGAAAGCATAATCTCCTATTCAGTGTCTCTGGAGAAGAGGGTGCCTCTAAGATTTGGTCTGTCAAGTATATCGAGTCCCTGTTTCCCATACCTTATGTTCCAAGAAGAAATTTGGCTGATGTACCTTCTCCAGCCCCTGCACCAATATATTCTCAACGTAGTCCAGTACCATCTCCTGGTGTAGCACCTTCCACTTCTCAAAGTCCTAGTCCTACACCTGCACGCCGTTCTCCACAAGGATCATTTTTTCCTTCCATTCCCAGAAATTCTGGCCTTCAAGCTTCAGGGCCAGCTTCTGGCTCAAATATACAGGAACATAAAGGACGAGATGAACGTAAAAAAATTGTTACTGCTGTTGTTATAACTGCATCAGTGACATTTATTGTTGCAGCAGTGCTCTTTTTATGCTGTACTAAAATCCGTAGAAATGGGAAAAAGGATAGACCAAATGATGACAGGCCCCTTCTTAGCCTGAGTCTAACTGATTCTGCTGGTATAATTCTCAAATATCTTGTTTTTGTTATCTACAGTTGTTTGGAGCCCTTACATTTTGACATTTCTTTGAAATTTGTTTATGTTTCAGGTTCTTCATACAAGTCTTATGCTATGGGAAGTTCAATGAAAGAAGAGAAGCTTGACCATCAATCATTAGGTAATAACTCAAGTCATCTCAGGAAGGCCTAATCTTTAATAGCATTTTTGCGTTGAGTCTCATGTTCTCAATGCTTCACTAAATGAAACTGCAGAATTAGGATCCCCTGGAGGTGCTTCCAAGTTTGACGTATCCAACAATATCAATGGACTAGTACCACCTCCTCCTGGAATATCTCTTCTGAAGCCTCCGCCTGGCAGAGCAAATCCTCTCCCACCTGAACCACCTTCTTCATTTAAGCCTCCTCCCAGCAGGGCTAGTCCTCCTCCACCGCCTGTCCCACCTCCCGCTTTAAACCCCCCAGGGAGTGCAGGCCCTCGGCCCCCACCTCCTCCAGCACCTCCTGGCCCTCGGCCCCCACCACCTCCACCACCTCCTGGCCCTCGCCCCCCACCACCTCCTGGCCCTCGCCCCCCACCACCTCCAAAGAGCGGCGTTCCTCCTCCTCGGCCACCTCCAGCAATGGCTATTGGTTCAAAGGTAGCTCGACCTCCACCTCTTGCACCAAAACATCCATCGGATGCTGGATCGGAGGTTGATGGTGATGCTCCTAAAACAAAGCTGAAGCCCTTTTTTTGGGATAAGGTTCTAGCAAACCCTGATCATTCAATGGTTTGGCATCAGATTAAGTCAGGATCATTCCAGTAAGTCGCAATTTTTTTACCTTTTTTTCTTTGTGACCCATGAGTCATTAGATATTATAAGCCTCTGAAAACAATATGTGATTCTTAAAATAGGTTCGATGAAAATATGATTGAAACTCTCTTTGGGTACAACGCTGCTGATAAAAACAAAAATGAACGCAAGAAAGAGTCTTCATCTCAATATCCTACGCCACAGTTTATTCAAATTATTAATCCCAAAAAGGCACAAAATCTATCAATTCTTTTGCGGGCATTGAATGTGACCATAGAAGAAGTCTGTGATGCAATTCGTGAAGGTAACTTTTCTCCTTTCTTTCCATGGCATTAAATAATATGCAAGTATTGTCCTTTCCTCATTTTCCAGTATGTCGAAATGAAATGTACTAGAAGGGATATATGATTTTCCTAGAGGGAAGCCTGCAAGGTAGCCATTTTATGAGGTTTGACCTATGTCAGTTCAAGTGGCAGATGCACTTAGGGATATTGTTACTCTGCAAATTCTTGGTGAAACATTTTCTTTGAGGAGTTACTTGTCCACTTATCTGCTCAGTTTTTTATTTGAGACAAAATTTCTTATTTTCATAGAAGAATAATTTGCACAGAAAACTAAAACAAAAGATGATAATGAACCTAGTGTTTGTGGAGGGGCAAGTGTGTTTGTTATTTTTCTGGATAGGATGGTTAGAATGATATAAGAGAAGTTTTGAAGATTAAGGGAAGTGAAGGGCTTGTGAGAAAATGTTTGTTATTAGGATTTGATATGTTTTGATTTTATTGATATACCTTTCTTCCACATTTACGCAGCTTGGAAGGCAGCAATCTTTAATGTAGGTGTGATTTATTGTTTTGCTGTTGTATTATCTTCAAAATTTTGTGGTGGATTTTAGCAGCCGGTAGACTAGAGATTCTGCACATCTTGATGTGTAGATAGTTTGTTCACTCTGCTTCTTATTGTTAAGCTTTTTATAACCATTTCTCTCTGAACTGTTTCCCTGCAATCAAATTGGTCACAGAAATGCATCAATATGCCTTCCAAACTCGGGGGTTATGCATCAATGTACCCCATGGCGTCTGATCATTAGTTTTTCTGTTAAAAATTGTCGTGCAACAAGCACATGATGTGATTTCAGGGGTAGAAATAGAATGGTAGACCCTCAATTGAAGATTTACAAAAGAACCATCTGTCTCTCTTTCACCCTCCTCTCTATCACCCTTTCTCGCATCTTGCTCCTAGACACAGTCAATGTACTCTAACGTGCTAAACAAACATTATAAAACAACCTATTTGAACTAATTAACCAGGTAATCAAACACTGTAGACTAAGAATAACATAAACTACCCAAAATGCTTACCTGCTATAGGACTTCAAATAATTATTTTTGAAAACCATAAGTGAAAATGCCCTCAATATTTGGTCATCTGCTTTGCATGTGATCAAATTGAACAGAAATTGAACAATCAGAAGTCTGGAGCCACATTGATGCATGGTAATAGAGTTTGAGGGTCACAATGATGCAATTGAAAGTTCGGGGGCCACTTTGATTACGGGAACATCTTCTCAAATTCTTGAGGGAACATCTTGTCTGACTAATAGAATAACATACAAAGAATTCTTACTAAAGACTGTTTCTACAATGACCCATTAACATGCGTTTACTTTTCTTAATTGGATCAGGGAATGAGCTTCCCTCGGAATTCTTACAAACTCTGTTGAAGATGGCACCAACACAAGAAGAAGAACTAAAGCTTAGAATGTTCAATGGTCCACTTTCTCAACTTGGGCCTGCTGAGCGGTTTCTAAAAGCGTTGATTGACATCCCATTTGCTTTTAAGCGATTGGAAGCACTACTTTTTATGTGCACTCTTCAGGAGGAGGCCACCCACCTTAAAGAGTCTTTCGCGACCTTAGAGGTACTGTATATCTGAATTGCATCACTTGTATGATTTTGCGTGTCATAGCTCACCTACCCATGCTTTTAGTTTTCTTACATTAACTTCTATTTGTTCAGAAAGTGTTAAAAAGAAAGAACTAATATAGCTACCTAAACTATGTTTATACAACAATAATAAACATGGAACACAGTGCAGATCTATGTTAAGCTAGCATCCTATGTTCTCTACGCTACACAAAGACATATTGCTTTTGAGATGTGCAAATCATCCGTTGATTAAGGAGAAAACACACCCCTAGTTTGCAAACCCGAACCAATAAAGAGCCAAATGCCAATAAAGGTCGTACCCAGTGCACAAGGCTCCCGCTTTACACAGGGTCTGGGAGAGGTGAATGTCGGCTAGCCTTACCCCCATTTTATGGAGAGGCTGCTCCCAAGTCTCGAACCCGAGATCTACCGCTCATGGGCGAAGGCACTTGCCATCACACCAAGTGCGATCTCAAGGAGACAAATGCCAATGGCAAAAGAAAAATGTACAGTTGAAATGGCATGAAAAAGTTTGATGTAACAAGGAGACAAATGATGCCATGATTGCAAAGTACGCATGGGATTGGTTGCTACTATGCACATATGTTGAGAACATGGTAGTGGCAGACCTGTGGTCGCTTTTATTTCTGGTGGGGTTTGGACCCCAACTCTTGCGTATTACTTCATCTAGAAGCCTTTAATTATAAATGTCCCATGACTGCTCTTTCTCCTTAATGAAATTGCTGAAGAGATTGGAAAATGTTGGCAGATATTTTATACATTATGCTTATGGTTTTCAAAGTTCACGTCACTTCTGTGATGACTAGTTTATTCAGAATTCAATTTTATATTGCTAATGATATTCACATGTTGAAGCAGAGGACAATAGCATATCAAAACTATGTGTTAGATAGCTTTATTAAAGTGAAACGATAGCATATCTATTAGATAGCTTCGGCTTAGTCATGTCAGCAAAGCTGAAGGCTCAAATGGCCCAGACCATACTGTCCTTGGGAGTTGGACATTAGATATGGGATCTATCTGCATTTAGAGGAGATTCCTGAAGATAATCTGGCATGAGGATATGTACAAATGTACTTGTACGACATTTATAAAAATGTCTTATCAGTTCCTATTAAAACGGGGCACAGTTTTTTGTTGTTGTAACCTATCATTTTTTGTTTGCCTACCAGTATTTTTTGGTCCATATCTCGAAACATTGCACTAAAAATATCTAAATTATATGGCACCTCATTTCTACGGCAGGTTGCTTGTAAGGAACTAAGAAGCAGCCGGCTTTTCCTCAAGCTTTTGGAAGCTGTTCTTAAAACTGGCAATCGCATGAATGACGGAACATTTCATGGTGGAGCACAAGCTTTCAAACTTGACACACTCTTGAAATTGTTAGATGTAAAAGGAATAGATGGCAAGACAACGCTTTTGCATTTTGTTGTTCAGGAAATAATCCGCTCTGAGGGTGTCAGAGCTGCTCGTACAGCAAAAGAGAGCAGGAGTTTCTCTAGCATCAAAACAGATGATCTCCTTGAGGACACTTCCAATGAAACAGAAGAACATTATCGCAGTCTCGGTCTTGAGAAAGTTTTAGGTTTAAGCAATGAACTTGAGAATGTCAAAAAAGCATCTGTTTTAGATGCTGAAAGCTTAACAGGAACTGTTGCCAAACTTGGTCATGCACTGATAAAAACCCGGGACTTCCTGAACACGAACATGAAAGATTCAGGGGAAGATAGTGAGTTCCATGAAACACTGAAGAGTTTCGTGCAGAATGCTGAGGTTGATATCGTGGGTCTTGTCGAAGAAGAAAAGAGAATCATGGCTCTGGTGAAGAGCACTGGTGACTACTTCCATGGGAGTTCAGGGAAAGATGAGGGCTTACGATTGTTTGTTATTGTGCGAGATTTTTTAATAATCGTAGATAAGGTTTGCAGAGAGGTAAAATTGGCACAAAAAAAGTCAACAAAAGTTCAGAAAAAGGAGACACCTTCCTCTGAACCCCACCAGCCTTCTACAACACCATCGGCCTCTGATCTTAGGCTGCCTCCTCCGCCTGATCTCCATAAGCGGCTTTTCCCGGCAATCCAAGATCGACGAATGGATAACTCTAGCTCAGATGATGAAAGCTAATTGATTTTACTTGGAGAAGGTATGTTCTAACCTAGTTGAAGAAAGATAATCTCTCGTATATTTTATAGAAGTTCATTCCATGCGTGTGCTTGTAATTTAATTAGAAAAAAAGCAAGTCAAGGATATTTATCTTGAGTACCAAATAAGAAATTATTTTCTTGGCATGTACTCAGGTGAACATCACTGTAGAATCTCAACAACGACATGCCCTTTTGGTTCGTCTGAAGATGTTATCCGTATGCAGTGATCACATAAGGATTCGTGAAAGGGGGGATAAGAGTTGAGCCTGTGGCATATACCCTTCTCTTCAAGGTGGAATTTCACTGGATTGAATCTATGCTCACTTTCGAAGGTACCTCCGGTGATGTTTAACCCCAACTTATGGCTGGCCGTGTACATCAATGACTCACCACTGATCAGGCGGACGATAGGACTAATGTCGCACAACGCCAGTACTATACCGAACTGGCTGAACTGTGGCTGCTCATCCTCCTTTCAAAAGGCTAACAATTTCTTGATTGACTAGCTATTGGACCCAACATCGCAATAGTAGAGTGACCTTCCTTGTAATTTGGTGTCCTGTGGAGAATGAACTTATGACAAAACAATGTTATTGCCCTCAGACAGCCGGAAGTCCGCAGCAGCGATTTAGACTGGGTGGTTGTTTTTTCCTATTTCTTTGTTCTTCTCACCTATGATTATTTGTTTTTTACTTTTGTTCATAATTTTGACCTTTTGGGAGTGAAAAAGGTGTAGCAAGGTAGTTTTGTGTTCAATAGAATTGTTTTTACTTTTTTTTGGTTGTTGTCCAAATAGAATTGTTTTAACTTACCGTCGGGAGTTTCTTGTTTCATATTAAACAAAGAACAATGTTACGGGCATGAGAGGCTTCTGTGGCGATAAAGAAGTTTAAAAAAAGTGCTGCTGGGCTCTTCTCATTTTCTTATTTTTCTCATTCTCCGTAAAACTAAAAATAAAAAGAAAATTGTAGCAATGGTCCTTTAATTTTGAATTATTTGGAGTAATGATATATCAACTAAAAATTCATGACCGTTTGTCCTTTAATTCATCATAACGTGCAGCTATGGTCTTTTCATCAACTCCATCAGAATTTTGTCAAAATTACTCATGTTGGAATGACCATTTCCATAATTATGTTAAAATTGAGGGATCATTGCTCCAGTTGGGTTAAAGTCGAGGGACCGTTTCTCTCATTGGGTTAAAGTTGATGAATTATTGCTACAATTTTTTTCATTTGATTTTCTATGCTTGCCCCTTGATCAGCCTCATATACACAAGCGACTCATTTTGGCTGAAGTTGTAACGAAGTTGACGAAAATGACCATAGCTACACGTTTTGAAGAGTTAATGGACGAATGGTCATGAATTTTTAGTTGAGAGACTATTACTTCAATTGAGTTAAAGTTGATGGACCATTGTTATAATTTCATTTTAAAAAATTAAAAAAAAAAAAAACATCCCTGCTATTTTCTCACCCACTTTGTCTCTAAAATACCCCCAACATGACAGTGTTATCCAGTGATCCCAACCTGACCTCTCTGAATTCCCATTCATTCTCCAAATTTCCATGGACTTGGATTGTCTGCCCTCCCATTTCGGTGCCCTCTCCGTGCCCTCCTGTTTTGTGTGGTCACGGTTAAGCCACGTCAATATTTTATATTATTTTTTTATAAAAATAATAAAACAAAAAGAAATAGTAATATAAAATGTTGAGGTGGCTTAACCATGACCACAAAAACAGGAGGGCACGGGGAGGGCACCAAAATTAGAGGGCAGACAATCCAAGTCCAGAAGGGCCCGGGGAGGGCACCAAAATTAGAGGGCAAACAATCCAAGTCCAATTCCATTACTCCAGTCGAGTTTAGACCTGGTTTGGGAGTGAGGTGCTTAAAAAAAAAGCACCCATGAAAAAAAACTGTAAGGGTTTTAGGTGTTTGGTAAACTGAAAAAAAAAGGCTTATTTTGGAAGCTGCTGTGAGAATAAGCTGAAATCAAAGGAAAAAGCTGAAGCTGCTATTTGCAGCTTTGGAAAACTGGCTTTTTTTCAAAGCACACGGAGCTACATTGCTCCTTTAATGAAAATACCCACTATCAGACTGCTTTTTTTTTTCCAAAAGCACTTTTACAAAAAAGTTTACCAAACACTCTGCTGCTTTATTTCACAGTCGCTTATTCTCACAGCACAGCAGTTTTTTTTCAAAGCACAGCAATACCAAACCAGCCCTTAATGAGATTGCCACCCAGCAGCCTACGTCATTTTTGTTAGTTCCAACAAAAATTAAAAAAAAAATAAATAAATAACAAGAAAATCACATCTGAAAAGACACCCAGCAGCCGTAGGCGGCCCCCCCTAGAACCACTGCTCACTCCTCCTTAGTTGTAATCACTAATTCTTAAACCCTAGGGTTTTAGTCTGCGTGTTCCAAAGTCCAGTTCTCCATCTAGGGTTTTGATTCCATTCGGCTGAACAGTAAGGAGAGCTTCGGAATTCCATTCGGCTGCTCAGGAATCCCAACTTTTCATCGTCAAAGGTTTTGCTCGCTTTTAATTTTTGTTATTGTTATTCTTCTTTCCAATTGTTCAACTTTCACTTGCTAATTGCTACTCAGATTTTAGGGTTTCAATTCAATTATTGTAGGATTAGACGTGTAAAGATTTGAGCTTTTGGAACTTACCCAAGAATTAATTTCCCTAATTGTTCGACATTTTGATTTATCAAATTTGTTCGAGATGGTTATGTATATTTGGTGTATCTGCAATTCCGCAGCTTAAAAAAATCAGTTGTTTGTGATACCTTCGCAGTTAATTTGTGGCGGTTGCTTTGAATTATTCAGCATGTCATCCTTAAGGAATGCTGTTAGCAGACGGGCTCACAAGGAACGAGCTCAACCGTGAGTGACCACATTCTGTTCGCTGTTAGACTTTCGGATAATGTTGTTTTGCATCAGATGATGGGATTAATGTTTTTGTGTTTTGGGTCCAAATTTTTTATAGGGAATCGAAGAAAAAATTTGGGCTGCTTGAAAAGCACAAGTACTATGTTGAGCGTGCGAAAGCGTATCATAAGAAGGAGGAGACTTTACGGGTAAATTTATGATGGCTATGTTGCTTGTCTCCTTGGATTTCATCATCTACTAATAGCCTGGTAGTTTAACTTCCGGATATGGTATACGTCTGTCATCTGTCTTTTCACCCAACAAATGAGAAGGCCTTCCTCAGAAACCCAGACGAGTTCAACTTCAAGATGACCAAGACACGAACTGTTGATGGAGTCCATAAATTAGAGTAACTTCTATATCGTTTTCCTTTTTCACACTTGCTACTCAAATGGTATAGCTCACTACAGGAGTCGGGCAAACAAGTACACTCCAGAAGAGCTCCTGCTTATGAAGACCCAAGATATTGGATACATATTTCAGAAAGTGCAGAGTGAGAAAAAGGTTATAAATACATATATCATGAAGCTATGGGCTACCATTTGGTTTTTTGAAATTAACATGTTGGTTATAATTATGTTGTTAATTAATTTAGAAAACTGAAAAGTTAACTGCGACGCTGCACTCTCTTGATAATTGGCCTTCAAGTAGATACGTTTACTTTGCTGAAGACAGGTTTGAGCTTCCTTCAAATCTTCTGTCCTTGGAGAATTTTAATTCTGAATTAGTGGATTTTTTTTTTTTTTTTCGTTGCTGTTATTTGTAATCAGACTTGGATCTGGGGAAAGACCATTTTCACCATTTTTTCAGTTCTTTGTTATCCCTTATTATCCCCAGAGGTTGCATGTTTCCATTGTTCTAATTGATTTTGTTATGTATATTTTCTTATATTCATTGAATTTGTTTTGTCATCAGTAGGCACAAGTATCTAGAGTGATTTGTTAACCCCTTTTTCCAAGCAAACACAACACACAACACAAACACGAACCTATATCTGGTGTACATGAACCCCAACGTTCATATGCACGCATACACTACACACATTGAAAAGGAACTGTAACAAATGGGAAGATGATGTATACATAAAACTTGTGTGTTTCTCCTGATCCTGTTTTGGACTTGTATGAAATGCTTTTCATCCTTTTTACTTGAGTATATTTACAAAAAAAATTTATGGCCCCGAAAAAGGGGACAGAAATAATGTGATACAAGTGACTCTAAGTGTGCTATTAGAAATAATGTGATACAAGTAATTCTGATTCTGTTGAAAGTAGATCCTCGTGGCTTCAACTGGGGACACTAGGCTAATTTCTTAGTGTTGTTAATTGTTTCTTGGGAAGACATTATTATTCAATTCTTCACATAGGGGTATGATCTATAATGTTATTAAATTCATGTGAGACCACTCCGTGTGAAAGAGTTGGGAAGAAAAGTAGTTTCTTAACTTCTCGTCATTTATGTTCCCGTTTGCCAAATATTTTATCTTGTTAATTATTTTTTTGGCAGGAAGGAGGCTAGAGAAATTCAATCGTGTCCAAAAAGTGGGAAAATGCCGGTTTCTGAGGACATTCCTGATCGTATAAAAAGGTACAAATCCATCAACCATGAAGTGAATAGGACTGGATTGTGTCGTAATAGAGGAAAGGTTTTAAGCAAAATTAGTCTCTTAAGACCAAAGGCTGTGATTTGGCTTTTATACTGTAATGTGATTGTGATTTGTGAATATGTCAACTGAGCTAAAAGAGCATAAACAAATCTTAATGGTTACAAGTATATGGCTAAAAAATTTCACAAAAAATAAAAAAATTATCTTGCAAAAGTTGTTCCATATATTGAGTTATTAACCTGTAGATAAACAGCTTTTTGCTGCTATGCCAACCAATGCTTGCATCTTCCTACCTGTCTTGTTGTCAGCAAGGATTCTTGTAGCCCGATATTGTTGTTTTGTTTGTCTTATATTGTTGTATTCAATGTGCAGGAAAACAGCTGGTTCCGACAGAGAGCTCGAAGGAAGGAGGAAGAGAGTCAATGAGTTGGAGAAAATCTATATGGACATGGCAATGCAGAAGGAATTACAGGTATTGACATCTACATTTGTTTCGTTAGTTCTGGGTTTTTTGTTGTCCTGGAAAATTTTGAAAACAATTCCATCTAAATTAACAGAAAAAGAGGTAAAACCCGCAAACTATGTGAAGATGAGATTGTCTCCCCAACATCCAACGCTGTATGCAAGTGGTGGGCAGAGCGGAAGCGTTGAAAAGGTGTGTGTTGATCCATTGTTAATTTATTAGCCTTGTTTATCAGTTAAACATTGTGTACTCCTCGGTGCAATGGAAATCATGCATTTAACTCAACATGTTTCTGTGATTTTGCAAGGAATGAGGCTGCTATAGATACCTAGGACCCCGGAAAAAAGTCTGGGCCTGACGTACCATGATTTTCCATGTAACGGAAGTTTTGATCTACATATGAACATGTCACAAGTGATACAGTCAGATACATTTGCTCTCTTTTAGGGAAGAAGCAGCTGCGTTTTTTTGTCTCTGGTAGTCCGACCCTAGCGGGATTTATAACAAAACTGACATTCGCGCCGTTTATTAATATCATCAGTGTTAAGCTCTTCAATGTGTGCAATTTGGTAGACAACTCTGGTTTTGCTTTTTGTGAGGTTATATGGTGGTGCAATTCGACTGCCCCATCTCCGACCAAATACTTTTCAAGAGTATTTTTGGAAACTCCTTTCACATTACTTGTAAGTTTGGCATGAGATTTCCTAATTACATTAGGCCATCTCCAATCGAAAGGTCCAGAGAACCGAAAATAGTTTGAAAAACCATCTCCAAATGAGGGTTAGGCCACAGGGCCCGTGGGCCCCACGGGACAAAAAAGGACCAACTCTACTAGCCAGCCCATGGCCAGGTCACAAATTTGAATGCAACGGCTAGCTAACGTCAGCTAGCTGTTATATTTGATTTTTTTATACAAATTAAAAAAAAAATTAAAAATTCTATTTTTTTTTCTTATAACTTCCTAAGCCATTAAACAACATTAAATAACATTAAGTAATATGAAAAATTATTAGTTTTTAAATTTAAGTTGTAATTTTTAAATTTAAGTTGTTATAGTTTTTAAATTTAAATAATAAATTATGTTTGACCCTATGACCCTTTGGCCTTCGGTAGGAGATGGTTTTTTGTCATAGGGCTATGTTTGACCCTATGACCATTTGGTCCTCGGTTGAAGATGGTAAAAAATATGGCCCTACACTGTTTTTTAAAAAAATTAATTTCTTGGAGGGCCAGATGGTTAAAACGAGTCATCTGGCCCTCAGCCCTCCTTCGGTTGGAGATGGCCTTGGGATAAAGGGATTTATAGTGGTTTTTTATGGGTGAGTGTAAGTACTTATTAGAGTTTTCCTCCTAAATTGTACATCTGTGGACCCCAATTGGATCACACAATTTCCTATAGGTGGACTCCTACCCAAACAAGATTTGCTAGATTACTACGGTTGAAAAGAGAGGACCAATATATGTGGTGTGTGTGCACAAACAAGCATGCAACAATTTAGAGGAAGAAAAGAGAAATATATCGTTTGCTAAAAAGCAATAATATTCATCCGATACGATTCAGAAAAGAGATTAATTTGTCGGAAAGATTAATGGGGAAGAGAACCAACGGAGAAGCAGCTCGAAACTGTTTTCTGTTGCCCCTTCTGCTACCAAGGCAGCTGCGTTGAGTGCTTCATTGACATGAACAACTCAATGTTGTGGTGGTTGTTTGTTCCGTTTGCCTTGCAAGTTACAACACAACCACCACACCGTTGACTAAACCCATTGACGTTCACAAGGAGTGCCTTGACAAATACAGCCGCACTCTCGATCAATGATAATGCTCATTGCTCACTGCTTGATGCTCTTAGCCTCAGGAAGCTGATCAATAGGTTTCTTCATGTCCAAATCTTTCTACTTCTTGACTTGTAATTTCTGACTTTCAATTGTTTGTTTAGGGATACATTAGGGTTTATATTTGGAATAATCCTTCTTAGAATTCTTCATCTTCTCGTTTTTGTTTAATTTCTCGTTCATGCTGCATGCTCGTCATACACGTTCATAAAACAGTCAACCTGAACACGACCCATTATAAATGAGTGAGTAGCCTCTTGACACGCGCTCACAAAACACGAATTGCCATTTGTGTCCATTGACATAACTTTTTAAAAATATGTTTTAACGGTTTCACTATCATGGAAAGTGCTACCAATTTCCGGTAAACAAATTTCAGTTTCATAATTGCTAGCAAATATTTGACTAGTAGATTTGATTCAACGGTCTTCAATCACTCAATTCAATTCAAACTGGTAAATCAAATTCAACGGTCAAATGTGCCACAAAGTGCTTGTAAGCGTTAGCAAAAATGGTGCGAACAGAAGAGTGAAAGTTGTGAAACCATACAGCACAAGAACCATATGATTTGAAGCACTGTCATTAAGTATGTAAACCCACAAAGAACACATCCAAAAAGAAAGAAGCAAAAGAAGCTCCCACAATCTCTTCTATCTATCAAGAAGCTAGAAGAAGACAATTATATTCACAAACATTACTAACCTACAACCCTAACTTTAAAATCCGACTCGATTTCCAGACACAGAAACAATTACCTAATTTAACCTACCAGACAGAACTAAATCTGAAATGGAACACATTAATCCCGCAGCGATTGTCATTTCAGTCATCATCACCACCGACATTCTTGGATGAGGCACCGGTCTTCTTTGGGAGCAGAAGGTTGTGAATGTTGGGCATCACACCACCATTTGCAATTGTCACATCACCAAGAAGCTTGCTGAGCTCCTCGTCGTTGCGCACAGCAAGCTGAATGTGGCGTGGTACAATGCGAGTCTTCTTGTTGTCTCTTGCAGCATTACCAGCCAATTCCAGAACCTGTAAAATTGACCAAATTAAAACAACATTAGAATCAAAACCCTAATTTGAAAAAAGAAAATCAACTCAGAAACACAACTTCAGCAAAGAAAAGATCACAACTTTTAAAGTCACACAAACACCAACTTAATTAACAACTAAATTGGAAGGGAAAGCACATTGAGGGAACAAATTCTAATTCAAATCCCCATGAAAATCCACCAATCTATTTAAATCACAGTAATCCAATAACCGTATCCTCACGAAAAAATAATAAAATAAATACCCAACAAAAAGAACCCTAATTTTTAATAATTGAACAATGCCTCAACAATATCGACCTCCGGATCATAATTCTTAAGCTCAAAGCCCCCTACTTTCATACGAAAAAAGAAATAAAACCAAATTAATTCAGCCAACAATAAAATAAATGAATAAAATTATTATGAAAAATAAATTAATTAATTCAAGAAAAGTAAAAAACATAGATCCAGGATCCTAATATTGGTTCATCAGAAGCAGATGAAGAACAAATCGTCAAAATTTCACATTTTCTAATGTTCTATATGTAATTCCTACACAGAAATGCTAAATCGAAACAAAATCTTTCCCAATTCGAAACCCTAACCCTAGATTCACAAAAAGGGGAGAAGAAGCACACACACAGATGCAAATAAAGAGGAATAACAAGATCGAGAAAGAGGGTTATACCTCAGCGGCAAGGTATTCAAGGACAGCGGCGAGGTAGACTGGAGCTCCGGCACCGACACGTTCGGCGTACTTTCCTGCTTTCAGGAAACGGGCAATACGACCGACAGGGAATTGCAAACCGGCCTTGCTGGACCGCGATGTGGCCTTCTTAGCGGCTCCGGATCCCAAGGCTTTGCCACGACCCGCCATTGATGGACTTCCAAGAACAATTTGAGCGAGAGAGAGAGAGAGAGAGGATAGGGGAAATAGAAGAGAAGCGATCGAGAGAAACAGAGAGTTTGGTGGTATGGAGGAGGACTGTGACGGTTTTCAGGTATTTATAGGGGTTGGGATTTGAACATGAGCCAATAGGTTGAAGTTTGCGGATCGAGAATGAAAGCCGTCGATTAGATAGCTATTGGACGGATGGGATTCGTTGAGTGAGAGGTTTCAAACATTCTGTTCTGGTTACATTTGTTGAAGTGACGAAACTAGCCTTGTCTTTAGTGTTACGTAACGTTATTGATTTATTTTTGGAAGTTTGCTAGATACACCACATTCATCTAAACTACGAGAATTCGAGCGTGCTTGCAGTAGAGCACAACCAAATATGGTGCCAAAACCAAATATGGTGCCAAATTCTTACTTGATTGAGTATGCATGAAAATATTACCATGAAAAGCATGACAAGTATACGTGCAACGGATAAAACATCTAAACTAAGAAATATAGTTACATAGGACAAAAAGATATCCACAATATAAAGGAAAGAGCCAATTCTCATAATTGTTTAATACCTGGAGTCTTCTTTGGAATTGACCTTAGAACAAGTCACTACCATATTGTGCCCATCAAGGATTGCAAATTTAAAATGTCATTGAAACAAAATTTCGTCGTGCTCAGTATTTGTAGTTCTATGAGCATATGCTCCATCACAAATCAACTATCTATAATTGAAATCCCACCACGGGACCCCAAAGACCCAAAATCTTAGTTTTGATTGATTTAAGTAATATCCAATATTAGCATAATTCAAGGTTTAGATGGTTCAAAGCCCACTACTGCTTAATTATGAAATGGACACTCTCACTACCGTATCACGCGAGTTAGATTTAATACGTGTTATGATAAATTGGTCGTTAGGTAAATACTAATGAGCCCTAAAACTCGATTTTCGAAAGTTTTTTATACTAGCATTCATGTTTACTTAATCTAACATTTAACTTACTAACGCTATCGTTTATCTCAAGAAAAAAAAAATCCCTTTATTTAACCACATCCAGTACGAATAGACCACACATACTAGAATCTCAAGATGACGGTTTTATTTTTGAACTCGTGAGCAAACCATCTTCTCCACCTCGATGGGTCTAGCATAACTGTCCGTCATGATGTATTTCCAACACATGAGTCTCTTTCCCACCTCTCTGCCAATTGGGCTCAAAACTCAAAGGGGATGACTGGGTACACCACGTGTGACTAGGTACACCGCTTGTCGGTATGACTGGGTAGCCCTTCATCAGTTTCAGTTTTCTTGGGTTCGTCGTATTTGTTCATTCTGAAAGTGTAAACAGTCGATGAAATGTAATCTTTGTGGTACTTTTCCACATCGTAATTTTCATACACCATTCTTGTCACAGTTTGATCTAGTTCTGCCAGCACTTTTGCATAAGGTCAGCACTCTCACTGGCCAGCCAACAAGGAACGAACTGTATATTAGGAGTGTAAATTGAAGTAAATGATCAATACATCTTTGTGTGTGTACGTGTTGGGGAAATGCGGCAGAAATTATTATATCTTATACATACCGAAATTGATCGTTTCCATTGGGCCAAAAAAGACGTGTGAATTGTTGAATTTTTTGAGGGTCTGTGCCGTTAAAAATCCCCGTAGGATTGTTGCCCAGAACTGGAACGTGCAGCATAAAAAGGCTTTTCAGGAATATAGTTAGAGGGATCAAACAAGTCGCCAAATGTATAGAAGAAGGTGTTGGCAAGTTCCTTTGGAACTTTATTGGGTAGGATTGCCGTGAAACAGCCGAGCTCTTGGGTAGGATTGGTCCAACGTATAATTTATATAGAAATAAAACTTCAAATTTTCTTTTACGATACCTATCAGCGAGTGATTAGGAATAAAATATTACTAATGAGAAACTTGCATTCGAAGACCTTGGTATTTAATTAATTAATACGTCATACAGCTGTGCAAGTTATTAATTAACAATTCGTCCCACCTCCATCTTGTGGAGAAATTTTTCATTGTGACACATGAGGTATGATAGGAGCATATTTATGCGACTTAGTTGGCTTGTTCTTGTGCATTTATGTCATGTTTCCTTAGTTATTTTAATGTTTAAAGTCATTTTCGTGTGTTTTCAGATTTTATGGACAAAGTAGGCAAGAAGATGCATTTTGGAGCAAAATGGAGCTTGAAATGCATGTCACATATTTGGGCCAAAGTAGATGGATGAATTTGAGAACTAAAGGGGCCAAGATTGTGAAGAATTATGGTCCAAAAGATGAAGAACTCAGCCCAAAAATTTGTCACCCCAACTTGCCTTCATTGCCATGCAAAACAACATAGAATTCCCTTTGGATTCCCATGCCATGCTTGATCACTCTTGTCCCCTACATAATTTCTGATTTCATGCTTCAATTCATTTAATTATTACACTTAATTGCTTGATATCTCTTGTTCCCTTCACCCACAAAATTTTATACAACTTTCACAACCATAACATGCACCAATTGATGCTCCATCATTCACATTTGGAATCCCATGCTTTGTGTACCACATGTTGCTGCACCTTTGACCCATTTATTGACACATTTTCACCTCCCTTTCCATCTCTATGCAATGTACACAATCATTCATGCTCCCTAGCTACAAGACCACTCCATTTTACCCTTCACACTTTGCATCATCACTTCATTTTCACCCTTGGACCATTGCACACCACATACACTCTTTGCCGTGCATTCTCCCTAGCCTAACCTGATTCTCTAAGGTTTTTGGGGCCTATATATACATGTTTACACCCCTTGGCAAAGGGTTCACACTCTCATATTCACCATTCATCACAGAAATTCGTCCATACTCACCCTAGGTAGCAAAACACCCCAAAAACACCATTCTAGTGCCTAGAAAACATAACAGCCACTCCATCTTCTTCCACCCTCTTTGCCTAGTTCTCCACCACCCTCCAACCCTCAAACACTCCTCCACACTTACCCTAAACCTTTCCATACCATTCCCCATCCATTCTACATCATAAAACTACCAAAAAATCCGTCCACAAAGCAATCTGCCGCAAGCAAGCAAAGGGGAATTCTTGGATGCACTTGCTACCCAAGTTGGAGCATTTTAGGTGTTTTCTTTCCTTTGATTTTAATGTCTAATTTTATGTATCTTTGCTTTTTGAGTATGAGGAACTAAACCCCTCTTAGTTAGGGGGTGATTTGAAACCATGTTCATACTTGCAATATGATTTGATTACATCCAATTGTGATTCATAAGTTGTGAATTCAATTTACTTATCCGATCGTATAAAAAATGATTTGTGTATGTTGGTTGAGAATGAACGCTTAATTTTCATGCATGAATTTAACGCTAGAATATAAGGGAGTTTCACCTAATCGTTATGAACTTATATTCACAAGTAGTGAAGGTTGCTAGTCACAATCACGTTAAGTAAATTCTTGGCATAAGTTTTATGCAAATCATAGTAACGAGTGCCTCGTCAATGCTTATGTTTTTCATAGAACTTAATGATTCTTGCTTGTATCTCTATTATGCAATTCATGTAGGGAACTTGTAGGGAATGTTTTGCGTTGTTGTATGCAATCATCCAATCCAATAACTTGTGGAAAAACTGAGGGTTAATTAGTGCAATTCACGGTTAATTTGGGGCGTTGAGTATTCATAGCTTATCAAAAAGCAACTGGAAATCGTTTTGTATGCAAGTGTGACATGTGTGGAGAAGAACCTCCTAGCTAGCCTTCCATCCATAAGTTTCATTCAAATTCATTTTACAATCTGTTTTGATTCACTTAAATTTGTCTAAGAATTTGTTTACTTTGTTCTTATCTTAATTTAATTATTTTCGTCCAAAATCAACCCCATCTTATTTCTTTGAGTCATATTAATTAGAACTTGTTGTTTTTAAGTGTTTTAGTTCATTAGAAAACCAAAATTCGTCCAAGTTTGTGTTAGAGTCCCAAAACTGCCCAGATTGTGTGTTTAAGGTAGTTTTGAGTGTTTAGGGGCTCTTTTGAGTCTTTTGGTTTGTTTTAGTGTTTTAAAGTATAGTTTTGCATTCTTTGAGTCTAGTTAGTGTTTTAAACTTTGTTTTTACGTTTTCAAGTCAGTTTCCAAGTGATTTAGCAATCCCTCCTAATCCCCGGCCTAGAACGATCCCTACTTACATACTTTACTACAATTGATAAAAAGAGGGTTTAATTTGTGTGCTTATATATTTCGCATCAAGGTACATCACGTGTTATTATATAAGTAGAGGAAAGCTTTATTTTTTAAGTTGTTAATTTTCTAACACAAATATCTCATCAAATGCTTATGTTTTCTTATGATTTTTCTTATTTGGATGCTGCAATCTTGTTCTAGGATTAGGGTTTTTTGGTTTGGGGTTTATCAGGATTTGAAACCCTAATTGCTGAATATAAAAGCGTGTGGTTTTCGGGTTTGGGATTTGTTGTTTGAATAGTACTGCATATAGAATTATGAATATATATGCTTATAGTTTTCTGGTTTCGAATCTGTTGTTTGAATGCACATATAGGATTATGAATAGGCGTGTGGTTTTTTGTCTTTTAATTTTGTGATTTTTCCAAACCAACTCGTTGGAGAGTTGTTGTGGTTGTTGTGAAATTTGGATTCCAAACCTATTTTCCCATCTTCTGGAGAGTTGTATTACTTCTTACATCTTCTGGAGAGTTGTTTTGGTAGTGAGACATTGGGTGGATTGAGGGTGTAACTTGGGAGTGAAACATTCATTGTTTGGTATCCAACGAAGGGAAGGCAGTCGGTGCATGTCACGTCAGGAGCTATGATTTTCAGCCATTTCGATTGTAGTCCCATGTGCATTTGCTCAGTTTAATGATTTTTGTAATTGTCCTCTATGTACATTGCTTTTTATTTTATTATTGTTTGACCGGTCTTTTATTCAATTTGTTTGTTTTGAAATTTTATGCGTGTAGGAAATGGATGACTAATAAAAGAATTATAATGTATTAGTAAGATTATAAATGGGAGATTCACAACAAGAAAAGGAAAAAGGAAACTATAATCAGTAGTATGTGGAAGAGAGTAACATGTTGTTACAACTACTTGTTGAGGCCGTAAAAAATGGATAGCGACATGCTAGCGGCATAATAAGCAAGCAAATAAATGAAGCCAAAATTGTTCTGGTGCTCAATGAAAAACTTGGGTGTCAAACATGTCAAGACCATGTTAAGAATCTTGTGAAAATAGTGAGTGTTAGTTTTTTGTATAGCGAAAAGTTTATATCAAAATTTGGTGGAGATAAAGCTATTTAGATGAGGAGGCGGCCGACCATAGTGTTAGGGAGTAGCCCTACACATGGCGGCATCCTATTAGCCAATGTATGTCATTTGTTGGATGAATGAGAAAAGGTGGCACGTATATTAAAACACCCTTTTGTTTATAGTATTGCTAATATGTTGTTACCCTGTTTATACATTACTAATGCAGGATAATAGTTTGATATCGATATATTCTTGGATCGGAACACTATGGCCACATCAACAGTCCAACCATCCTCAAAAGAAAAAGAAAAAAACCCCTCGTACCCCACATTCCCTCTTCCCTTTGAGTTTTCTGCCTTATTATAGGAGTGCCCATACACAAGAATACAGTGGCGAAGCCATGTGAGGGCGAGGAGTGGCGGCTGCCACTCCCCTCGTCGGAAATGAAGCCCAGGAGTGAGTACTAGCCCCTCCTCTCGCTGGAAATGAAGCCTTGTTTTTTGCTGCAGCTGCACAAACGTTGTGCATGCAGTGGCAAGCCATAGAAACGCAAGTAGGTGTGGTTGCACCTCCGGTCATCGGAACTCGACTCTAAGAGCGATAAGCCGTCCCTCTAGATTGGACGTCATTCCTCTGAACCTGCAATAAAATAGTGAAATTTTCACACATCTTCTCGCGAGGAAGAAGAACTGTAGCATATTTCAGTTTATTGGCTTTAAGAGGAACGGTGCCGTTACGTTTATTGGCTTTAAGAGGTACTGTGCCGTTATGTTGATTGGCTTTAATGGAACGATGATGTTACAGGTATAGGCTTTTGACTTGGTTATATCTACAACACACATGAAACTGGTTCGGCCCAATTTTTGGGCTCTTTTTCGTTTTTCTTTTTATTTCATTTAATATTTTATTTAAAATGAAGGCATTTTGGTTATGTGATTATCCCTTGATTTCATTTTTTTAGTTGTTTTAATTTTGTCAAGTTGCCACTTAGTACTACAATCTAATGTAAGTGATAGGTCTTAGGTTCAATTCACGCCAAAGGCGAATTTGAACCATATTATTGCTAAGACTTAGCCCACTCCCCCACCCCTTAATGATAATATCGTTTGTTCAAAAAAAAAATTGTCAAGTTGGTTATTGTGTCTTTTGTTAGACATCTCTAATCTACTTTATGAATTTAATGACAGTATATAATTCAGTTAAGAACCATAATTTTGAGAATGTTAATCAAATGAATATAATTAATTAGTACTCACATTGTCGATATACATGCCACTAAAAAATATACATGTTAACTTTTTATCAGAATACCACACTTAACAAAAATGATATTCTTTTCATATACTTGTACCATCTCTTTAATAGAGATGAGATTCACATGTATTGGCGGACTCTACCTCTATTAAAGAGTTTCCCTTAAACACTAACACATTGCCCCCATCAACTCGCATGACCAACACCACACCGTAGCTAACACGGCCACCATCACTCACAAACGGATCGCCTGCTAGGACACATCTAAAATTGTGTAATTGCATTCATATTCATATTTGGATGAGGATTTTCTAAGTTCCAAATGAATGATGCCAAATTATTAAGGAAAGTACCACAAAATATGAACGACATTGTAACTTGTTTATATTGACAAATTATGAACGACAATAATATTATTTACTATCTAAAATGATGTGGGTGTTGATATTTTTTTGGACCTTTTACCTTTTGAAATTTCGCCCCTACCCCCGAAAATTCCTAGCTTCACCATTGCAAGAATATCTCCTTAAATATTTCAATTCAACATGTACCAATGACTCATAAGCAGCATGCTTATTAATTTGGAGAAACAAAAAGTAAAATAAGAAAATAGATGAAAGAAAAAAGAAAGAGAACCCGAAGAGGGATTTGGACCAAAGGATATCAAATGGCACATTAATTATGCCTGTGTGGCATACTCATATGCACCTGTACCAGCAATTCTCCGTGCTCTAAGGAAGTCTAAATGATTTATAGGCTTGTACAGTAAAGGGTGGTCTTCGTCCACGAGCTCATTTGGTACGTGTATCACCCCTTTGTTCCTTGCGAAGACACCAAACGTGTATCTTACATCATTTTCCCTCAAGGTCACTTTATGTCTACAAGGTCGAATTCTGTTGTTGCTCCAAATCTAGGCAAAACAATCACGCACATATCCTTGTTGAGATACAATAATGTTAACTAACATGAAATATGAGCCGGTTAACAAAACTCCATGAGAAATACAAAGATATATTCAAGAGTAGAGTACATAAGTATTATGCGATATAATATACCTGAAATGCGTCACCTGCTAAGAATATGACCGACGAAGGTGGAGGCTCAAAAAGTACCCAGTCATCGCCCTTTGTATTTATTTCCAGACCGCTGACATGGTTTTGATGGATTATGGTGGAAAATGTCCTGTCGGTATGACTGGGAAACCCTACATTAGTTTCAATTTTCTTGGGTTCGTCATATTTCATCATTCTGAAAGAGTATACAGTCGATTGAATGAGATCGTCGTGGTACTTCTCCACACCGTAATTTTCAAACACCATTCTTGTCACAGTTTGATCTAGTTCTGCCAGCACTTTTGCATAAAGGTCAGCACTCTCACTGCCCAGCCAACGAAGAACAAACTATTAGGAGTGTAAATTGAAGTAAATGATCAATATATCTTTGTGTGTGTGTAAATGTTGGGGAAATGCAGCAGAATTTATTATATCTTATATATACCGAAATTGATCGTTTCCATTGGACCAAAATAGACGTATGAATTGTTAAACATTTTGAGGGTCTGTGCCGTTCAAAATCCCGTAGGATTGATGCCCATAACTGGAATGTGCAGCATAAAAAGGCTTTTCGGGAATATCGTTTGACGGATCAAACAAGTCGCCAAATGTAGAGAAGAAGGTGTTGGCAATTTCCTTTGGAACTTTGTTGGGTAGGATTGCCGTGAAACAGCCGAGCTCTTGGAGTGCATGGCAAACGTCGTTGCGTGCCGAGATCCAACAACTTGTTCCTGGCTTCAGGCAGTCCTCTTTCGAGAAATCTACCACTGGAATTTTCGCCATTGTTTGCTATTAATTAGCTAGCTAGGCAGCTGTGAGATACAAATTCTCAGAATGGCAATGCTAACTTGGCTTCAAGGTATAACTTATATAGAGATACAACTGCAAATTTTTTTTCAAAGGAATAAACTATTAGTAATGAGTAACTTGCATTCGAAGACCTTGATATTTAATTAATTAGTACATTATACAGATGTGCATGTTATGAATTAACAATGCGTCCCACCTCCACTATGCGACGAACACTGTAAAATGGAATTAACTATTTTTTTTTTCAAAGGAATAAATAAACTATTACTAATGAGTAACATGCATTCGAAGACCCTTGATATTTAATTAATTAGTACATCATACAGTGCAACTCCGCCGATGTAAGTTTATCTTACATTGCCGGTCCCAAGCCCGGATAAAGGAGGAGGGGGAGGGCGTCAGGTAGTCGACAGCCGGCACTCCACAGTTACGTCGAATCCTTATGAAAATGAATCCAGAACGAAATCGCGCTAAAGCTAGGACGTCACCCGTAAGTGACGCACTGTGTGGCCCGAGCACAGTGATAAGTGAGCAAGGGTCGCTGTATCTCCATCGGCACCCGGATGCAGTGTTAAATGAGCAAGGGGGCCATAGAAACTTCTTTTCGAACGACTCCACTCAAAGTTGTTTGGGAGCATATGCTCCTATCAACTTTACACATGACACACAAAAGAAGTACTTTGATCCTATTAGACGGGGGATGGTGAAGAAGCTAGGACAGAAGGGTAGAGTTCAAGAGAGTAGAATGCGTTTAGGAACATGGAATATAGGAACCTTAACGGGAAAATCTATGGAAGTAGTGGAAGTTATGGTGAGGAGAATGATAAATATTATGTGTCTACAAGAAACTAAGTGGGTTGGTCTTAAGGCAAAGGATCTAGAAAACTCAGGGTTTAAGCTTTGGTATTCGGGCACAAATAGAACGAGAAACGGTGTTGGCATCATTGTGGACAAGACATTGACACAAGATGTTGTAGATGTCAAGAGGGTAGGAGATAGAATCATGGCAATCAAGATTGTAATAGGACAAGAACTCATCAATGTGATTAGTGCGTACGCACCTCAAGTAGGGTTGGATACGAGTTCGAAGGAGAAATTTTGGGAAGACCTTAGAGACTTGGTGCAAGGAATTGCTCAGACGGAGAAGTTATTTATAGGAGGAGATTTAAATGGACACGTGGGCAGGGAGACATGCAACTATGGAGGTTTTCATGGTGGCCATGGTTTTGGGGAGAGAAATGAGGATGGGGAAGCTATCTTGGATTTTGCAATGGCATATGATCTCTTCTTAGCCAACACCTTCTTTAAGAAGAGAGAAGAACATGTGATCACCTACAAGAGTGGGTCGTCAAAAACACAAATAGATTTTCTTCTAATGAGGAAAGGGGATCGTATAACTTGTAAGGATTGCAAAGTTATACCGGGGGAGAGCTTGGCTAATCAACATCGCTTGTTGGTGATGGATGTACATATCAAAAGAGTGAGAAAAAAGAACAAGACTTGGAAGTGCCCAAAGACTAGATGGTGGAATCTAAAAGGAGAAAAACAAGTCATTTTCAAAGAGCAAGTAATCACCCAATGTGTGTGGGATAGAGAGGGGGAAGCTAGCCAAATGTGGGATTCCATGGCTAGCTGTATCCGAAAAGTAGCAAAAGAGGTATTAGGAGAGTCCAAGGGCTTTGCTCCACACCAAAAGGAATCTTGGTGGTGGAATGAGGAGGTACAAACAAAGGTGAAGGCTAAGAAGGAATGTTGTAAACCTTATACAAGGATAGGACCGATGAAAATGGTGAAAGGTATAGAAGAGCGAAGCAAGAGGCGAAGAAAGCTGTGAGAGAAGCTAAGTTAGCGGCTTATGACGATATGTATAAGCGACTAGATACCAAAGAAGGAGAGTTGGATATCTATAAACTAGCTAGAGCAAGGAAAAAGAAGAGAAGGGACCTAAACCAAGTGAGGTGCATCAAGGATGAGGATGGAAAGGTTCTTGCTACAGAGAACGCGGTCAAAGACAGATGGAGATGTTATTTTCATAATCTTTTCAACGAAGGACATGAAAGGAGTACTCCTTTAGGGGAGTTGAGTAACTCAGAAGAGTGTAGAAACTACTCATTTTATCGTCGAATCAGGAAGGAAGAAGTGGTTGTAGCTTTGAAGAAGATGAAGCATAGAAAAGCAGTGGGCCCGGACGATATACCGATTGAAGTGTGGAAAGCCTTGGGAGAGACAGGTATAGCATGGCTCACTGACCTTTTCAATAGGATTTTGAAAAAGAAGAAGATGCCAAACGAGTGGCGAAAGAGCACCTTGGTACCTATTTACAAGAATAAGGGTGACATACAAAATTGCATGAACTATAGGGGTATTAAGCTAATGAGTCATACAATGAAGCTCTGGGAGAGAGTCATGGAGCATAGATTAAGGCAAGAGACACGGGTTTCGGACAACCAATTCGGGTTCATGCCAGTGCGCTCAACCATGGAGGCAATCTATCTCTTACGAAGATTGATGGAAAGATATAGAGATGGGAAAAAGGATTTACACATGGTCTTTATAGATTTGGAAAAAGCGTATGATAGGGTCCCAAGAGACATTCTTTGGAGGATTTTAGAGAAGAAAGGAGTACGAGTAGCATATATCCAAGCTATAAAGGATATGTATGAAGAAGCAAAGACTGCCGTAAGAACTCATGAAGGACAAACCGAAAGCTTCCCCATAACTGTAGGATTACATCAAGGCTCATCCTTAAGTCCTTACCTTTTTGTGTTGGTAATGGATGAGTTAACAGGACATATTCAAGATGATATTCCTTGGTGTATGCTTTTCGCAGACGATATAGTGTTGATAGATGAAACTCAGGAAGGGGTAAATGCGAAGCTTAACCTTTGGAGAGAAGTGTTGGAATCTAAAGGTCTTCGCCTAAGCCGATCAAAGACAGAATATATGGAGTGCAAGTTCAGTGCAAATGGAGGCCAAAATGAGTTAGGGGTGAGGATCGGAGATCAGGAAATACCAAAGAGCGATCGTTTTCGCTACCTAGGATCTATTTTGCAAAAGAACGGAGAATTAGATGGAGATCTCAACCATAGAATACAAGCTGGATGGATGAAGTGGAAGAGTGCATCCGGCGTGTTGTGTGATCGTCGTATGCCACTGAAGCTTAAGGGAAAATTTTATAGGACGGCAATAAGGCCGGCGATGCTGTATGGCACAGAATGTTGGGCGGTGAAGCACCAACACATACACAAAATGGGTGTAGCGGAGATGAGGATGCTTCGTTGGATGTGTGGGCACACGAGAAAGGATAAGATTAGGAATGAGGATATCCGAGGTAAAGTAGGAGTAGCCGAAATTGAAGGAAAACTGAGAGAAAATCGGTTACGGTGGTTTGGACATGTGCAAAGAAGGCATACTGACGCTCCGGTTAGAAAATGCGACTACGGGACAGAGGTTCAGGGCCGAAGGGGTAGAGGAAGACCTAGGAAAACTTTGGAAGAGACTCTAAGAAAAGACTTAGAGTACTTGGATCTAACGGAGGACATGACACAAGATCGAGCACAATGACGTTCTAAGATTCATATAGCCGACTCGACTCAGTGACTTAGATTTTTCAAGTCTCCAATCGAGAAGTTTTCCCCACTCGGGAAATTAAGGGAACACTACCTCAACCTACATTCTCTACTCACAAAGCTTTAACATACAAGCTTCAACAAAAGAAAAATTCAAAGAACTTAGTGAAGAAGGGTTTGGTTTATTTAACACAATACGTTGAAATGAAACAAAGCTTATTTATTGATATCTCTAAGAAGTTACAAATATGTACATATACACGAGTCAAAATAAACAAACAAGAGGGAGCCTTCACAAAGGTTGCTTAGGAGAAGTCTCAGCAGTCGGCAGAGCCCTAGAAAGAGAATGCACCGGAGGGGGATCATTCGGAGCCTTAGTACTGGACAGCACCCTAGAAGGAGGAGGCATCGGAGGTTGATCATTTGGAGCTTCATTACGCGGTACAGCCCCAGAAGACGAATGCAATAAATGCCTTTGGAACAAACCCACAAACCTCTGATGATCATGTAAAATCTGACCATCAGATTCCTTCATCTGGTCAAGCTTCCTCTTCATGTTTGTAGCATAGTCATGAGCGAGCCGGTGCAACTGTTTATTCTCATGCTTGAGCCCTCTAATCTCCTGTTTGAGACTCATCACTTCAGCCGCCAATGATTCAACTTGGCGGGTTCGAGCAAATAGGCGTTGGGCCATATTAGACACAGAACCTGCACACTGAATACTGAGAGCCAGAGAATCCTTAACAGCCAACTCATCAGACCGTTTGGAAAGTAGTCTGTTATCTTTGGGAGTGAGAAGGTTCCTGGCCACCACCGCAGCAGTCATATCATTCTTCATCACGGAATCCCCAACGGTAAGAGGACCAGTAGGGAGAAGGCGTGGCTGCCTCTTCAACAAGGTTCAAGTCAAAACGACGGTCGGAGGGGCCAGACATTTTCAAAGGTGTTGAAGAGAAAAGAGGTCGGACAAATCAAGATCTTAGAAATGCAAGAATGGAGCTTCTACTGGTGGAGATTCAAGTGTGCTTTGGAACTTAATACCAGCCTCTATAAAAATCCGCACTCGATGGAGCTTCAGAAATCGAAGAGGCGCCTGCTCAGAAATCGAAAAGGCGTTTGCTTTCTCAAAAGCTAGGCTGCTCAGAGACCACGAGGGCCGATCTCAGGAATCGAAGAGGCGTTTGCTTTCTCAAAAGCTGGGCTGCTCAAAGACCACGAAGGTCGATCGTAGAAATCGAAGAGACGCTTGCTTTCTCAAAAGCTGGGCTGCTCAGAGACCACGAGGGCCGATCTCAGAAATCGAAGAGGCACCTGCTTTTTCAGCCTTGTCAGCACCTGTCACATGCACACTCAACTTTGCGAAAATTACAGGTATTCTGTCGAAGATTTCTAGTGAAGTAGAAAGCACGTGAATGTTACTGTTCAATCATTCACTTTCCACACGCAACATCAGCTCACGGGTACCACAGATAACTTTGCCAAAAATCTCTGACAAAGTTTAGACACGTGAAGCTTGCAGCTCCTATTACATCGCTATGACCAAGAAGGGTAAAAGAATAGCAAAGAAGCAGCACTAACAAAGTTTAGACACATAAATTTTGAAGGTCTAGCTACCATATTATTACCCACAAGGGTAAAGGAACAGGACCATTGCTGGATAATTGGAAAGTCTCTGTGGGTTAACCTATGTGCTCCGTGGCAAGGTAGACTAGCAAACAGGCCTAACCTTTACTCACATTCGAGAAAACACTCCCAACAAAGTTGCTTGTTTCAAGATCGAATAGGCACCGTCCTTCAAATCTCGAGAGCCTAACTCCCAACATGATTACTTTCTCAAAAAGCGACGAGACACCGCTCTTCGAATCTCGAAAGCCAGACTCCTAGCAGGATTGCTTTCTCAAAAATTGAAGAGGCACTGTTCTCCGAATCTCGAGAGATAGATCCCTGACAGGATTGCTTGTTCGAAAATCGAAGAGGCACCGCTTTCTCAACTTCGAGAGCCCCTTAGATAAAGCTTGTCTGTAATCCTCACACCGCTTTCTTAACTTCGAGAGCCAGATCTCCTTGGATAAAGCTTGTCTGTAATCTTCACACGTAACATTAGCTTTCCAGATACCACAGACCACTTTTTCAAAGTGCTCTGACAGAGTTAAAACACGTGAAGCTGGCAGCTCCCACTATCGTGCTATGACCAAGCAGGGTAAAAGAATAGTATTACTCCTTGTTAGGGAGACTCCTATATATGTCGACCTCCATCCTCAACGGACAGGCAGACCTGCAAAAATGCTCAACCCTTCCTCATATCTGAGAGGGCACTCCCAACGAAGCCCCTCGAAATACTCAGTTTTCTTTCCCCCCGAGAATACCTCTGCAAATAAGCTACACTAGAGCAAGAATATCTCATATCATCAGGGTTAAAAGCATGAGTATCCCATACCATGCTTTTTCCCTGTCTTTTCCTTTGGCCTTGTTCTTACTTGCAAGACAAGGAGAAAGAGAGCAATCAGTCAACACTTGGAATCAAGCTTCCAGTCCGGAACTGACTGCCTGGAACCCCATTGCTCTCGAGTACTCATCTTCAACATCTTATGCTTCCCGAGAAGATACCACATCTTCCTGAGGAACAAATACAGCAAGTGAGAAGGATACAAGAAAGCATGTGGAGACAAGCGCAACAGAACACGTGCCGATACATCCACTACTTTGTCAACAGCAAAAGTATCCCATATCAGCAGGGTCGAATGTACTCTAAATTTGATGGACTTGTTTTGACCCTCAAATTCTTCAGTCGGCCTTATACTTTGGCGGAAACAAGAAAACCCTCCAGCCCAGTTCAAGAATAAGCATGTGGAAAGTTACTTCTTCAAAAGCAAAAGTATCTCATATCACCTTTTCTCCTTTTCTTCTCTTTATCCTTCATGCTACCTACAAGATAAGGAGAGGATAACAATCAGCCGGAACTCGAAATCAAACTTCTGATCTGGGACTGATTGCTTGGAGCTCTGATTGTTTACCTTGTCTGTCACCTCTTTCAGCAGATCCCCTAGCTCGGTGACTTGGGGGACTCCTACTACATGGTTGGTATCGCGCTTGACCAAGCCTGAAACTACAAGTAAGCGTCAAGTGAAATTGATACATTACCTTGTGCATCTCCACCAGTTAAAGATACCACCCATGGAGGGAGGAAGAGTACTTCCAAAGAAGATGCCACATCTACCTATGAGACAGATAAGGCAAGTGAAGACGATACCACACTTCGGTACTTAAAAGTTTCGTGATTACGAGATCATTCTTCCACAATATTTCCTAATGTCATTTGTACTAAATCATTCACTTGTACTCACTAAAGGAGAGCTTGAACCTATATACTGTGTAAACCCTTCACAATTAATGAGAACTCCTTTACTCCGTGGACGTAGCCAATCTGGGTGAACCACGTACATCTTGTGTTTGCTTCCTGTCTCTATCCATTTACATACTTATCCACACTAATGAACGGAGCAATCTAGCGAAGATCACAAACTTAATATTTAAGATGATATTCTTTGGTGTATGCTTTTCGCAAACGATATAGTGTTGATAGATGAAACGCAGGAATGGGTAAACGCGAAGCTTAACCTTTGGAGAGAAGTGTTGGAATCTAAAGGTCCTCACCTAAGCCGACCAAAGACAGAATATATGGAGTGCAAGTTCAGTGCAAACGGAGGCCACAATGAGTTGGGGGTGAGGATCGGAGATCAGGAAATACCAAAGAGCGACCGTTTTCGCTACCTAGGATCTATCTTGCAAAAGAACGGAGAATTTGGTGGAGATCTCACCCATAGAAGCTCAAGGGAAAATTTTATAGGACGGCAATAAGGCCGGCAATGCTGTATGGCATAGAATGTTGGGTGGTGAAGCATCAACACGTAGGTGTAGTGGAGATGAGGATGCTTCGTTGGATGTGTGGGCACACGAGAAAGGATAAGATTAGGAATGAGGATATCCGAGGTAAAGTAGGAGTAGCCGAAATTGAAGGAAAGAGGAGAGAAAATCGGTTACGGTGGTTTGGACATGTGCAAAGAAGGTCTACTGACGCTCCGGTTCGAAGATGTGACCACAGGACAGAGGTTCAGGGCCGAAGGGGTAGAGGAAGACCTAGAAAAACTTTGGAAGAGACCCTAAGAAAAGACTTAGAGTACTTGGATCTAACGGAGGACATGACACAAAACCGAGCGCAATGGCGTTCTAGGATTCATATAGCCGACCCCACTTAGTGGGAAAAGGCTTTGTTGTTGTTGTTGTTGTAGTACATCATAGAGTGCATGTTATGAATTAACAATTCGTCCCCACCTCCACCTTGCGACGATCATTGTTTTTTAAAATGGAATTTTGATCGTTAATAAAACCCTAATTATTATTATAACAATTTTTCCACAACATGTGAACCACACCTTAATACGTGCATTCCCCAATCTTTTCTCCACTTTTTGTGGATCTGTTTGTACCCAAAATAACAGTTTGGGTTGAGCCTATAATTAATCTCAGCAGAATCATCAACGTTTCAAACTTAAAATTGCTTGGAATTAACGCATTAAACTTGATTAGGTGACTCTGAGAATGAACATCATGCCCATGAGTTGGCAATATTATGTTGTTTATTTTTCTTTGAATAAGATTTATTTGCATTAGTTTTGGTTTTCTTAGTTATTGGGTTGTTGTTTTATTCTTGTTTGATCTGCTCATATTTCTTTTCCGTTCTCGGCTGTTCATTTTTCTGGGTTTCTTTTTCACTCTTAATCTATCCTATTTTCGGGATAAGTTGCATTAGTTATTAGAATTTGTGTCTCCTTTTATATTTGCAAGATTATGTTTTAATAAATATAAGTATTCGAATTCATCTAAGTGCGCTTTTAGCTATACCTTACAAAGCATATGGTAATATCATGTTTAAAATATTTACGAAATTGTCGATAATTTCGTCGTAATTTTCGAAAAATCAAAGAACGGAAAGAAAATTGGAGTGAAATGTAAACTTCACTCTATATTGGCGAGATATTAGAAAATCAATGAATATCGATGCTATATATCGATCTACCACAGAAATTTTGCCGAAATATCAATGATATCAAATGAACATTATGAACGTATTAAACTTAAATTCGCCTGGAATTAGCGCATTAAACTTGATTAGTTGACTTTGAGAATGAACGTCATGCCCATGAGTTGGCAATATTATATTGTATATTTTTCTTTGAATAAGATTTATTTTTTAATTAGTTTTAATTTTCTTAATTATTGGGTTGTTTTATTCTTGTTCTATCTGCTCATTATTCTTTTCCATTTTCGGTTGTGATTTTTCTGGGTTTCTTTTTCACTCTTAATCTATCCTATTTTCAGGGTAGGTTGCATTAGTATTCGAATCCATCTAAGAGTGGTGGAAAATGTCCTGTCGGTATTGTTAGGAGTATTAAGATCCAATGGTTATGAAATGGACAAGTGTCAAAAGATTATGAAGTTAGTTAAGTTGGTTATATTGTTACTTAGAGTGTAAGCTACCAAATGCTATTATAAATAGCTTGTAACAAACCATTGTGATTAATAAGAAAATATACTACAATTCTCAACAGATTTCTCTCTCTAATATCTCAATCTTCTACTTCTCTCTCTCTATCCCTTTCTTCTTTCTTGCTTCTATATAACCTTCTTCTTCAAAAACCTCTAATGGTTTACATGGTATCATCGCCGGAACAAGCATAAAAGCTTGACGGTTTGTCGATCTTGGTTTCAATTGCTTCCGCTACAGTGATTGTTTTCTAGTATATTGGTATATTGCTGATTGGTTTTTGGTATATTGGGGTGCTTTCTCTGCAATTCTTAGTCTGGTTCTTCAATCTCCAAAAGGTGCCCACTAACTGTTTGTGGTTTGGTTTCTGTCAAGATTCTTTGTGATTTCTCTACAATCTGCAACAATGGTGACAACTGCTCAGTTATAGATCTTACAGTCTCCGATTACCTCTTTGATTTCATTTGTCTCAAGTTCGGTGAATGTGAAATTGGATGAGACGAACTATTTGGCTTGGCATTTTCAGATGCAGCTACTTCTTGAAGGCCATAGCATAATTGGTTTCGTTGATGGTTCAATGTCTTGCCCTGCTCAATTCAGTCAAGATTCCTCTGATAATTCAGCAATTTTGTCTGGCGATTCCTCTACAAGGGTTCCATCTGATGACTACAACATATCAAAGATGCATGATAAGGCTTTAATACAATTGATTACTGCAACTTTGTCTCCTGCTACAGTTTCTTGTGTAATTGGAAGCACTAGTTCCAAAGAAATGTGAAATCGCCTTAAAGAACAATTTTCTACAATCACAAGAATGAGCATCTTCCAACTCATGTCAATCATACATAAACATTCATGAGCATCACTCATGTCAACATTCATGAGCATTACACATGTCAACATTCATGAGCATTACTTAAGTCAACATCCATAAGCATCACTCATGTCAATCAACATAAACATTTATGAGCATCACTCATGTCAATCAGCTTCGAAAGCTTCATTTACAGAGCTCTAGCTTCGAAAGCTTCATTTACATAGCTCTATCTTCGAAAGCTTCATTTACAAGAGCTTCAGCTTCGAAAGCTTCATTTACAGAGCTCCAGCTTCGAAAGCTTCATTTACAAAGCTTCGACTTCAAAGCTTCATTTACAAAAGCTCCAGCTTCAAAGCTTCACTTTCAAAGCCTCACCTATAAAACTTCACTTTCAAAGCTTCACCTACAAAACTTCAGTGTAGGGTATACAAGATCGCCTCCGAACAACCGCCACTTCGGAACATACATGGATTGAATTTAAAGTTTCCAGCCAACAGACTCTATTGACTGAAGACTTGAAGGACTACACTATGTACCATATATTGGGCTTCCGCAACTGGGCCTCATGAAAAATACTTAGGGGACTTACCCCATTATTTATGTACTGAGGAGCGAACTCTTATTCTATAAAAGGGACTCCCTCACTTTCATTAGAGAGCACCCATTATTCATGTATTAAGGAGCGAACCCTTATTTTATAAAATGGACTCCCTCACCTTCATTAGAGAGAGACTCTTAGCCCATCACTTATGTAATGAGGAGCGAACCCTTATTTTATAAAAAAGACTTCCTCACCTTCATTAAAGAGCATTGCCGCCAGCTGAGCAACCACCTCGCCACGAGCATCACTCCTAACCCATCACTTAAGTATTGAGGAGCGAGCCCTTATTATATAGAAAGGACTCCCTCACCATCATTAGAGAGTATCGCCGCCTGCTGAGCAATCGCCTTGCCGTGAACATCAACTATAGCCTATCATTTATGTATTAAGGAGCGAACCCTTATTCTATAAAAGGGATTCCCTCACATTCAACGCCACAAGCCTAGCCAACCAAGGCAACATAAGTCAAAAGCCGAGCAACCTCGCAAGCAACATGTGCTACTTCTAGTTGAGCATCATTTCACATTGAGCATCACCTTATATCGAGTATCAGTTCTAGACGACATCTAGTTACTTCGGCCCATACATGGACTGAATTTCAAGTCTTCAGCCAAAAGACTTTCTTAACTGAAGACTTGGGGGACTACTGTTGGTACCATATTATATTGGGCCTCGTTACTTGGGCTTCTAGACATTGAGCCCATGATTTATGTAAAAGGGGATAAGCCCTTAGTCTATAAAAGGGCCTCCTCACCCTCATAATCCTCAAGTCCCATCCTCACATATAGAAGCCGCAAGGCTTACAAACAGAGAAACTCTCCCAAACTCTCTCTTTCTCTAGGGGACTCCCCCTCACACTTATAATCCATACATTCATACAGAGAAATACAATCAACATCAGTGTAGACGTAACCCAAACATTGGGGTGAACCACGATACATCTTTATGTTCTTGAGCATTTGTGTGATTCACGGCCGAATTTACGTTGTTCCAAGACCTTCCGATTTTATACATCAACATTTGGCGCCGTCTGTGGGAAATGACACGAAAAGCTATGTCGATTCTCTTTTATTTTTTCATCTCACCCCCGTGAGACCTCATCACTGTCCACCGTGAATCTGCATAAACCCAAAAACCAAAACCAAAACCAAAAGCCCAATTCCTTCACCCAACACCCACACTCAGAGACACACCCATTCAATCAGCAGAGAGAAGATGAGAGAGAGAGAAAGAGAGGGATGAAGGGAGATCATGATCCAAACACAAACGAAGTATACAAAGAGTGCTTGAGAAACCATGCAGCCAACCTCGGCAGCTATGCCACAGATGGCTGTGACGAGTTCATACTTGACCACACATCCCCAGGTAGCATACAATGCGTCGCCTACGGATGCCACCGTAACTTCCACTGCAGAGTCACTTACGCAGCCACGTCATCCTAAGCTGCAAAAGGCGGTAGATCAGGACATCATCAACACCATGTCATCATGAGCTGCAGTGGCCGAGGTCGAGATCTCGCCAAAAATATCATAACACAAGACCAATTCATTGACTATAATGTCGGTGAAGGTGGGTTGCCGGACAGCGGAGAGAGGATGAGCAGCGGGAATAAGCAGTTCAGGACGAAGTTCATGGCGGAGCAGAAGGAGAAGATGCTGGCATTTGCTAAGAAGTTAGGGTGGAAGCTGCTGAGAAAAGATCTAGAGGACGAGATAGAGAGGCTCTGTAAGAGTGTAGGGCTATGTTGGTACCGCTCGTCATCGGGCAGTTCATGGAGATGGTCGACCAGAACAACGGGATTGTGGGCTCCACCACCGGCTCCAATTATTATGTTAAGATTCTCAGCAACATTAATCGGGAGCTCCTCAAGCCTTCCATTTCCGTCGCCTTGCACCGCCACTCCAATACCCTCGTCGACATTATGCCTCCAGAGGCCGACTTGAGTATTTCTCTCCTCAGTCAATCTAAGAAGCCTGACATCACATACTCTCTCGAATTACTGCAATTCAGTCCAACAATCGCTTCGTGTTCAGAAATGTCAGCCTATAAGCAATCAGAGGAAACCATAACCTTCAACCAGACCGACAATAGAGAGGGAGAAGATAAGTTTGCTTATAAGAATTCTATTATTATTCCCTGCCATCTGCCAAAAGAAAAAAGAAAAGAGCTTTACTTTTCTTTTGTCTGCCATCTGTCATCACACATATTTAACCCAAGTACTTGTACAATATTTATTCATTGCCTAGTGATATTGTGACTGTTATTAAACTATGTCACTTATACAACATGTGATTTACCACACGACTGAATAAATTATTTATTTATAGAAGGCACGTAGTATAATATTTGCCTTAACAAACTTTGTCAATTTGATTTATACAATCACACTTATGCTGCCATTTATTGTTAGGAATTATTGAGCAACTAGATCTATTGATCAACATTGTTGCTGATTAAAGAAGTATACCTAAGTGGAAGTGCTCCATCTTTCCACTTAAGGTTCACCCTCTATTATCACCAACCAGGTGATCAAAAGTACGTCCAGTACTCCAAAATTATTCGGCAGCCTACCACTATTATCACCAACTAGGTGATCTAAAGTACATCCAGTACTCCAAAATTATTCAGCAGCCTGCCGCTATTAGCACCAACTAGGTGATCAAAAGTACGTCCAGTACTCCAAAATTATTCAGCAGCCTGCCTTTATCATCACCAACTAGGTGATCAAAAGTACAACCCATCCTCCAAAAAATCATACATGAGCATCACTCATAACAATCACCATCATACATGAGCATCACTTATGTTAATCATATATAAACATTCATGAGCATCACTTATGTCAACATTCATGAGCATCACTCATGTCAACATCCATGAGCATCACTCATGTCAATCAGCTTCGAAAGCTTCATTTACAGAGCTCTAGCTTCGAAAGCTTCATTTACAGAGTTCTAGCTTCGAAAGCTTCATTTACAAAGCTCTAGCTTCGAAAGCTTAATTTATAGAGCTCCAACTTCGAAAGCTTCATTTACATAGCTCCAGCTTCGAAAGCTTCATTTACAAGAGCTCCAGCTTCGAAAGCTTTATTTACAGAGCTCCAACTTTGAAAGCTTTATTTACAAAAGCTCCAGCTTCGAAAGCTTCATTTACAAAGCTTCGACTTCAAAGCTTTATTTACAAAAGTTCCAGCTTCAAAGCTTCACTTTCAAAGCCTCACCTATAAAACTTCACTTTCAAAGCTTCACCTATAAAGCTTCAGTGCATGGTATACAAAGACCGCATCCGAACAACCGCCACTTCGGCCCATACATGAATTGAATTTGAAGTCTCCAGCTAACAGACTCTATTGACTAAAGACTTGGGGACTACACTATGTACCATATATTGGGTTTCCGCAACTGGGTCTCATGAAAAATACTTGGGGGACTTAGCCCATTATTTATGTACTGAGGAGCAAACCCTTATTCTATAAAGGGAACTCCTTCACTTTCATTAGAGAGCACCTATTATTCATGTATTGATGAGAAAAACCTTATTTTATAAAATGGACTCCCTCACCTTCATTAGAGAGAGACTCTTAGCCTATCACTTATACATTGAGAAGCGAACCCTTATTTTATAAAATGGACTCCCTCACCTTCATTAGAGAGCATCGTCGCCAGCAATTCATTAGAGAGCATTGTCGCCAGCAACTGCCTCGCCGTGAGCATCACTCCTAACCCATCATTTATGTATTAAGGAGAGAACCCTTATTCTATAAAAGGGACTCCTTCACCATCATTAGAGAGCATCGCCGCCTGCTGAGCAACCGCCTCGCCGCGAACATCAACTCTAGCCCATCATTTATGTATTGAGGAGTGAGCTCTTATTCTATAGAATGGACTCCTTCACCTTCAACGCCATAAGCCGAGCCAACCAAGGCAACATAAGTCACAAGCCGAGTAGCCTCGCAACATGTGCTATTTCTAGTTGAGTATCATTTCACATTGAGCACTGCCTCATATTGAGTATCAGTTCTAGATGACATCTAGTTACTTCGGCCCACACATGAATTGAATTTCAAGTCTTCAGCCAAAAAACTCTCTTGACTGAAGACTTGGGGGACTACTGTTGGTACCATATTATATTGGGTCTCATTACTTGGGCTTCCAGACATTGAGCCCATGATTTATGTAAAAGGGGATGAGCCCTTAGTCTATAAAAGGGCATCCTCATCCTCACAATCCTCAAGTCTCATCCTCACATACAGAAGCCACAAGGCTCACAAACAGAGAAACTCTCCCAAACTCTCTCTTTCTCTCGGGGATTCCCCCTCACACTTGTAATCCATACATTCATACAGAGAAATACAATCAACATCAGTGTGGACGTAGCCCAAACATTGGGGTGAACCATGATACATCTTTATGTTCTTGAGCGTTTGTGTGATTCACGGCCGGATTTACGTTGTTCTAAGACCTTCCGATTTTGTGCATCAACAAAGGTAATGATTTTGTCACATTATATTTGCAGAAAATTAAAAAAGCAATAGATTTATTATCTGATGTTGGTGTATTCTTTGTTGATGATGACATTGTAATTCTTACACTAAATGGTTTGCCTGCTGAATTCAATACCATAAGATCAGTGATTAGGGGTCGTAAGACTGTGATATCACTAAAAGATCTTCGATCTCAATTACTTTGATCTCAATTACTTGTTGAAGAAACTTGGCTTGAAAATGGCTCTAATTCACCTGTGTTGTCTGCATTAATGGCACAAAGCATTGGCTTACCTTCCAAGAATCAGTCTTTTCCCATTTCTAGTGGCAATCATGCTAGTCCCAATTCGAATGTATACAAGTCCTTTAATAACAATAACAAAGGAAGGAATCAGTTCACTCTTAACTTCAATCCCAAGTATGGTAATCACAGGAACTTTCATTCAAGTCTTGCTCTTGGAATCCTTGGTAATTCACCACCAAGATCAAACAACTATGGATTTCAGTCCCAACCTTGTCAAATCTGTGGGAAATATAATCATTTGGCCTCAACATGTCACTTCAGAAATATAAATTCTTCACAGGGTTGCCAAATTTGTGGCAAGAACAACCACCTTGCTGACACTTACAGATATAGAAACTCAAGTGCTCCCTCAAGATGTATCATATATGGGAACCTGTATCACAGTGCAGACACATGCTTTCAAAAGAATACTACTTCTCAAATCAGTGCTATGCATGCTGCAACACCTAATGGTTCTTATTCTCCATTCACAATGCCATCTGCAGCATTACAACAACAAGTATGACTTACTGATTCTGGTGCCAATAATCATATGACCTCAGAGTTGAACAATCTCACATTGGCAACTCCATATCCATCAAATGAGACAATCCAGTCAGCTAATGGTGAAGGTTTAGCAATATCTTACATTGGTTCTAATCTTCTCAGAACTCCAATGCAGCCTATTAAACTTAATTCAATCCTTTATGTACTAAAATTGTCTCAGAATTTGTTGTATGTGCATAGGATTTGATTAGATAATACTTGTTGGTTGATATTTGATGCATTTTCATTTTGATTCAAGACAAAGCCATAGGGAGAATACTTTACAAAGGGTTGTGTAGCAATGGATTATACCCCATCATCTTATCAACCTCTCATGCAGCAATTTCTAAAGGACAACTTGCAGCTTTTCTGGGAAAACAAGTTACCAACAGTATTTGGCAAAAAAGACTAGGTCACCCTTCTAATCCAATAGTCTCTCAAGTTCTCACATCTTCAAATGTTTCATGTGTTGCTGATAGAACACCTTCTCTATGTCAAACCTGTTTAAATGGAAAATTTAGCAAATTACCATTTTCTCCTCCCCTAGTTAAGTCTGTCAACCTTTTGATATTGTTCATAGTGATGTGTGGGGTCCTGCTCCGTGTATGTCTTTAGAAAGATTCAAATATTATGTGACTTTCATTGATCATTGTACCAAATATTGCTGGATTTTTCCTATCTGCAATAAACTTGATGTTTTTGCATCTTTGTTTCCTTTTACAATTTTATTTTAAACCAGTTTCAAGTATCCATTAAAACTCTTCAAAGTGATGGTGGTGGTGAGTATATTAGTAAGGCATTTCAAAAGTTCTTATTTGATAAAGGAATATATCATCAAATGTCATGTCTTCACACACCCGAACAAAATGGCATTGTAGAAAGAAAACACATACACATCATTGAAACATTTATCACTTAAACTGCCTCTCTACCATCCCTATTTTGGTCATTTGCTTGTCAAACTTCAGTGTACTTAATCAACCAAATGCCATCTCCAGCTTTGCACAACCAGTCTCCATTCCAATTGCTGCATAATTCTATACCTGAGATCCAACATTTGAAAGTTTTTGGCTGCTCTTGTTATCCTTGGTTAAGACCTTACAACAATACTAAATTAGACTCCAGAACAACCAAATGTGTCTTTTTGGTGTATGCATCCAAGTATAAAGGGTATATTTGTTATGATCTGTCTAGAAACAAAGTCTATATCTCTAGACATGTGATATTTGATGAGACAAAGTTTCCTTATAATTCTTTAAATACTATACACCAGTCTACTTCTTTTTCACCACTGCCATCACTCATACAAACACCAAGTCCAGTTCCAGATCACAACAATGTTCTTATTTTACCAAATTCACAACATCACTACCCTATGAATTCCTCACCCAGTCCACCACAATTAAGTTCAGGTCCTTCACCTAGTGTTATACCAAATACTATCATTAATCAAATCTCAAAATGGTCTACTACAAATTCAGTTACAGTTTTAAGCTCAGATGTAGAAGATTCAAGTTGCAGTCAATCCATTGCTACGTCAACAACACAACCATTGTCTTCCACACTCCTTGTAGTACCTGAATTCCAACCTGAACAATTACAAGTGGTTCTCTCCATTCCTCCAGTTAATCTCCACCCTATGCAGACAAGGTCAAAAAGTGGCATTATTAAGAAGATTGCTCTCCTTACTACTGTTCATGAACATGAAGGAGTTGACTTGACTCAAGTAGAACCTGCAACATATAAATCTGCCTTAAAAACTCCAGTATGGCATGAGGCTATGAAAGATGAAATTGCAGCATTACACAATTAAGGTACATGGTCTTTGGTTCCCCTGCCAAAACACAAAAACTTGGTTAGCTGCAAATGGGTTTTTCAAATAAAAAAGAATGATGATGGGTCAATTGGGAGGTAGAAGGCATGACTGGTAGCTAAAGGCTTGAACCAAGAAGAAGAGATTGACTATGGGAAGACTTTTAGTTCAATTGTTAAACCAACAACAGTGAGATTAGTTTTAGCTTTATATGCCATAACACTGACTTTAAATCCAATCCAGCATCAACATACGAAACACATAGAGGTTGAAGTGCATTTTGTTCGAGAGAGGGTAGTTAAACAGCAATTGCAGGTACATTTTGTGTTTTCAAATGAGCAATTTGCTGATATACTGACCAAATGATTGTATGATCCTCTTTTTCAGATACATTGTGCCAATCTCAGGCTCAAATTCTCTGCCCTTGAGCTTAAGGGGGGATGTTAGAAGTATTAAGATCCAATGGTTATGAAATGGACAAGTGTCAAAAGATTATGAAGTTAGTTAAGTTGGTTATATTGTTACTTAGAGTGTAAGCTACCAAATGCTATTATGAATAGCTTGTAACAAACCATTATGGTTAATAAGAAAATATACTACAATTCTCAACATATTTCTGTCTTTAATATCTCTATCTTCTACTTCTCTCTCTATCCCTTTCTTCTTTCTTGCTTCTGTATAACCTGCTTCTTCAATAACCTCTGATGGTTTACAGGTATGATTAGGTAGCCCTACATCAGTTTCAATTTTCTTGGGTTCGTCATAGTTGACCATTCTGAAAGAGTAAACAGTCGATTGAATGAGATCGTCGTGGTACTTCTCCACACCGTAATTTTCAAACATCATTCTTGTCACAGTTTGATCTAGTTCTGCCAACACTTTTGCATAAAGGTTAGCACTCTCACTGCCCAGCCAACGAAGAACAAACTACTAGGAGTGTAAATTGAAGTAAATGATCAATATATCTTTGTGTGTGTGTATATATGTTGGGAAATGCAGCAAAATTTATTATATCTTATATATACTGAAATTGATCGTTTCCATTGGGCCAAAAAAGACGTGTGAATTGTTGAACATTTTGAGGGTCTATGTCGTTCATAATCTCGTAGAATTTATGCCCATAGCTGGAATATGCAGTACAAAAAGGCTTTTCAAGAATATCGTTTAGGAGATCAAACAAGTCGCCAAATGTAGAGAAGAGGGTGGTGGCAAGTTCCTTTCGAACTTTGTTGGGTAGGATTGCAGTGAAACAACCAAGCTCTTGGAGTGCATGGCAAACATTGTTGCCAGGGACGAAGCTAGAAATTTAACTAAGAGGGGGCTCCTTAAAAAATTTGAGCTCATTTTTTGGACAAATAAAGCTAGTTCTTTTACAAATGCTCATTTGTACTAATTAACCAAATACATGCAACTCAACAAGGTTTAGACATTAGTGCGTGAGAAAAATGTACAAGACGAATGTGCATTTAAAAACTAAAAGAGAATTTTCACTATTTTAATATGATTAATTGAATAATCTGCAAAGCAAACAAAATGGGAATGATTAATTGAATAATTTGTAAAGAAACAAAAGGGATGAGAGGGGGCATGTGCCCCCACTGGGCCTTACCTCCCTCCGTCCATGGTCGTTGCGTGCCGAGATCCAACAACTTGTTCCTGGCTTCAAGCAATCCTCTTCGAGAAATCTACCACTGGAATTTTCGCCATTGTTTGCTATTAATTAGCTAGGCAGTTGTGAGATACGAATTCTCATAATGGCAATGCTAACTTGGCTCCAAGGTATAACTTATATAGAGATAAAACTGCAAATTTTCTTTCATGATACGTAACAGCTAGTGATTAGGAATAAACTATTTATTTTTTCAAAGGAATAAACTATTACTAATGAGTAACTTGCATTCGAAGAACTTGATATTTAATTAATTAGTACATCATACAACTGTACATGTTATGAATTAACAATTCGTCCCACCTCCACCTTGCGACGAACACTGTTTTTAAAAAATGGAATTTTGATCATTAATAAAACCCTAATTATTATTATAACAATTTTTCCACATCATGTGAACCACACCTCTATGATTAATACGTGCATTCCCCAATCTTTTTTCCACTTTCTGTGGATCTGTTTGTACCCAAAATAACAGTTTGATCAAGCCTATAATTAATCTCGGCCCAATAAAAAGGGCATCAGGAATTTCAGAATATTCTTAGGAAGGGCCTAGCCCAATGAAATTCGGCCGAGTCCTATCAAGAAATAATTTCATCTGGTTTAGGGGGTGGTCTGATAAGCTCATATTTATATATACTTTACATCAAATTCACTTATCTTTTCTTAGTTAGTTCCTTATATTCTTGAGCTATTTACTTTGTTTTTGTGTTTTCTAAGATTTGTCAAGCAAAGAAAAGAAAAATAGCACAAGTTGGATATTAAGTAACAAATTCGTCAAACTGCCTGTGCAGGTCAGCTGACTTTGGAAGCAAGTTGTGAACACCTCAAAATGAATTAAAGAATAAGCCTTATATGCTTGGAAAGCTACAGATGTATATTTTCTGGAGCATTTCACGTATTGTTAATATCATTTTTGTAGAAGAATTTATGGCCGTTTTAACACTAAAAGGTTCACAAGAGACTGGGCAGTTTGTAACTGCAATGAAAGCAATAAACCCAATAAATCTAGCAGCAGCCAAGAACAAGCCAGCTGATACTTATTCAAATATCAGAGGAAATGAAAATAAAGATGAGGATTAAGTGGGAGTAATTGGCATAAAGGCTACCCAAAGAGTTACAATTGTTTTACCATTTCCTCTCACTTATTGTCATCACTAATTGGCTGTTAGTGGGGTGAGTTATGGAGCAGAAATGAGGCAGCAAGCATGGGCATAAAGGCTGAGGTTGCAGCGGCAAAAGAGTAGGTTTTTTTTAGGAAAAAAAGATAGAAAAAAAAAAGGAAAGGAAGGAAAAAAAGGCAAGGCTGCTGCATTGAGGAAGGAAGGAAAGGAATGAGGAAATCTTGGCATTCTCTTCTTTCGGTTTTATCTTCTCAAACTCATGTCTTTCTTTTGGTTTAATTTGAGAACTATGTGTAGCTAAATTTTTAGAAGTTAGGGGCTGTTTTGAAGCCCTGAATATGATTGCAAGTTTGTTATGACATTTTGTTTGAATTACTTTTATGAATGAATGAAAATTGGTTCACTACTTGTCTCATTGATGAATTCTTTATTTGTTTTTTATGGATGCATACTTAGTAAGCATATCTAGGATTATAATGCTATGAATATGTGTGTGCCTGCCCTTGTCGAATGAGGACCTACATATGTTCTAGAGTAGTACTTGTTAATTACGATTAACATGTGCCCCAATTTCTAGGATAAGTAAGACAACGCCAGTACTTACGATGCCTTGTGATGACTCAAACTCTTTTCGTTCTTAATGATTTCTACTTGTTAAATCTATGAACACGCCATTCTAGATTGCATGCTAGGGACTAAGTTAAGTTGAAAACGCCATTCTCTTAACATACTACGTAAGAAAGAGTAATAGGTTGAGTTCTAACATTGAGCCAACTTGAGCATCTTCATCCGGAAATAAAAGAAATTTGAATGAAACATAACATGTTTGCATGATTATTTGGTGGTGGATAGCAATACCCCTAACTCGTTTTTCTTAATTTGTGAACTACTTAATATCTGTTTCTGTCCTGTTTTTGTTCGATTTAATTTAAATAGAAAATCAACTCCAAAAATCCCAAAAATTTGTGTGAGTGTAGCTCTGTGTGTCTAGTATCTGCTTATAAAATCTCGTAGACTTTAGATAAGTATAAGTTGGTCTAATAATTATTTTTCTGTGGCTGGTCAGTAGGGACAACAACCCAGTTTTTGTGAAATTTTAGGTAGTTAGATAAAACAATCTTCTGCGGGAAAGACCCTTATTTTCATATGCTACAGTTGACAAATCTTAGTGTTACTAAGGAAAATCAATAGGAAATTTGTGTGCTACTTTGTGGTGTGCTTTTAATCCTATCAAATTTTTGGCATCGTGTCGCCGGGGATTGTTATTTCTAATTACTTATTTTTCTGTTGTTTTCTTTTCTTGTCTCATTAGTGTTTTTGTTTTTGTTTTTATTTCAGGTACTCTTCGTAGTATATGCATACTCGAAGGTCCAAGAGCATTGATCTAGCTTCGTACGATCCTGAGCTTGAACGAACACTTCGAAAGCTTCAGAGAAAAATCAAGCAGAAGCGTGCATCGGTGTCCTTACCACCATCTTCTCCACTACATTTGAGTTCGGAAGAGGTGGAAGAACCACAAGAAGGCATGGCTGATAACCATACTTTGAGGGAGTTGGTAATGCTGAATACGGATCAACAACCATTGTGCATCACCTATCCAAATGCAGACGTAGGATTTGAGCTCAAGTCCGGCATGATTCACTACTTGCCTAAGTTCCATGGCTTTTCAACAGAGGATGCCAACAAGCATCTCATGGAGTTTCACGTGGTATGCTCGGGAATGAGACCAGCAAATGTGGATGAGGAGCAAGTCAAGTTGAAGGCATTCCCATTTACATTAGAAGCCAAGGCAAAGGAGTGGCTTTACAATTTACCTCCGGGATCAATGAACACATGGAACCAGGTGAAGCAAGCATTCTTAGAGCAATATTTTCCGGCCACAAAAGCTGCAAGCATAAGGAAGGACATATGTGCAATCCGACAACAACATGGAGAACCCTTTGGAGATTACTATGAGCGATTCACATATTTGGTTGCATCTTGTCCTAATCATCAAATTTTAGAGCATCTTTTAATACAATATTTTTATGAAGGATTGTGTGGTACTGATGGTGTAATACTTGATGCAGCAAGTGGAGGAGCATTCATGGACAAGACACCAACTAATGCTAAGGCATTGCTAAAGAACATTGCTGGCAATACACGACAATTTGGAGGGAGATATGAGCTACCTCTTAAGAAAGTTAATGGGGTAAGTGTTAATTCTAGTATTGAATTACAATTAGCTAACTTGACTAATCTTGTGCAATAGGTTATGGTGGCTCCAAAACAGGTGTGCGGTGTATGTTCAATGATGGGACATGCCACGGACATGTGCCCTTCATTGATGGATCAAGGTGGTCTTGAGCAAGCTAATGAGTTATGAGGGTTTCAGGGGCCACAAAGGCAAAAGTATGATCCATACTCCAACAACTATAACGCAGGATGGCGCGATCATCCACTCTTAAAGTGGAACAATCAAGACAACGGACAACAATCTGTTCCCAACAACTATAACCGTCCACCTGGCTTCTTTCAAGCAAGACTGCAGGCACCATTTTAGCCTCAACAACAACAAGCTCCAAGTAAGTCTCTTAAGGATTTAATTGCTTCCTTAGCTAACTCTACTCAATCTCATAAACAGAAAACAGACAAAGCAATTGAAAACCTTGAGCGCCAAATAAGTCAGTTAGCAAGTTTGATGGGGCAACAACACCAACCAGGAAGGTTGCCTAGCCAAACCGTGGTGAATCCAAATGCGGAGCAGATGAATGTTGTGACTTTAAGGAGTGGAAAAGAAGTTTTTGAGCAACCGAGGATGCAAAAGAGGACTAGAAAAGACACAAATGAGCAAGGGGAGCTACAAACCAAGAATCTTGAGCAAGATGAGGCTTCAACAGAAACTAAAAAGTCTCTTAAAGCTACAGAATTGAACACAAAAGATTCTGATAAGGTAAGTAAAGAAGTTCAAAATTCATTTAACTCATGCGTCCCTGTTCCTTTTCCTCTTAGGTTTATGAAGTCTAAGAAAGAGCAAACTGATAAGGAAATCTTGGATACTTTCCGGAAAGTCCAAGTGAACTTACCTCTTTTAGATGCCATAAAACAAGTGCCCAAGTATGCAAAGTTCCTTAAAGAGCTTTGAACGAACAAGAGGAGATTCAATGATCAAGAAACTGTGGCATTGAGCGAGGAAGTATCAGCTGTCTTACAGAGAAAGCTACCACCGAAGTTGAAAGATGCCAGTAGCTTTACCATTCCATGTGTAATTGGAGGCAAAGAGTTTGGGAGAGCATCGTGTGATTTGGGGGCATCCATCAATTTGATGCCATATTCAGTGTATGAGTCATTAAACCTTGGAGACTTGAAAGGAACAAAGGTAGTAATCCAGTTGGTAAATAGTTTAAATAGATATCCCAAAGGCCTATTAGAGGATGTACTTGTGCAAGTGAATGAGCTCATTTTTCCCGCTGATTTTTTTGTTCTTGAGATGGAACATGACTCTATGCCTATTGCACTTCCTCTTATATTGGGAAGACCATTCCTTAGAACGACACGTATGAAGATTGATGTCTACAATGGTACCTTAACCATGGAAATTGATGGGGAAAGCGTCAAGTTCAAAATGTTCAATGTTATGAGATACCTTAGTGAATTAGAATCTTGTTTGTCTATTGATGTGTTTGACTATTTTGTGCAGGATTGTTTTAATGAAGGTGTGGGACAAGATAATTTATAGAAGGCATTAGTGCATAGCATTACACATAAAAAGCTTAATTATTCCAAGCACATTGAAGAAGAATTAATCCAAACAGTGGCCGCTCTTGAGTCTCTTTCACCAATTCGTGGTAAGTGTTCTTCCTATTTTATTTCTCTTCCTACTTCTAACGAAAAAACTCTTCCTTCTGTGATTCAGGCACCCAAATTGGAGCTTAAACCAATTCCTAAACATTTGAAGTATGAATTTTTAGGAGAGGATGAAACATTACCGGTTATCATATCATCACAACTCACAGCAGAAAAGAGGGAGAAACTGATTCGGGTACTGAAGGATCACAAAACTGCCATAGCTTGGAGTATTGCAGATATCAAATGTATAAATCCAGCTACATGTATGCATAGGATTCTGCTAGAGGAAGGTGTAAAACCAACAAGGGAAGCTCAACGCCGTTTGAACCCACTCATGATGGAGGTCGTTAAGAAAGAGGTTATCAAACTTCTTGATGTTGGCATCATATATCCTATCTCGGACAGCAAGTGGGTGAGCCATGTTCAAGTAGTTCCGAAGAAATCCGGAGTCACAGTTGTTAAGAATGAAGCTAGTGAGCTAGTGCCTACACGTGTGCAAAATAGTTGGAGAGTCTGTACAGATTATTGGAAGATAAATAACACCACACGTAAGGATCACTTTCCAGTCCCATTCATAGATCAAATGTTAGAAACGTTAGCCATTCATTCTCATTATTGCTTTCTTGATGGATATTCTGGATATAATCAAATTGCAGTTGCTCTGAAGGATCAAGAAAAGACGACTTTCACATGTCCATTTGACACATTTGCATACCGGAGGATGCCGTTTGGACTTTGCAACGCTTCTGCCACATTTCAAAGGTGTATGGTAAGTATCTTTTTTGATATGATTGAGAAAATAATTGAAGTGTTCATGGATGATTTTTCAGTTTATGGTGATTCTTTTGATACATGTCTACATAATTTGTCTCTAGTTTTAAAACGTTGCCAAGAAACTAATCTAGTCTTAAATTGGGAAAAATGTCATTTCATGGTTTCACATGGATTAGTTCTAGGGCATATCATATCTGAAAAGGGAATTGAAGTTGATAAATCTAAAGTAGAACTTGTTAGTTCTTTACCCCTCCCTACTACTGTCAGGGAGGTTCGTTCTTTTCTTGGACATGCAGGTTTCTACCGTAGGTTTATGAATGACTTCTCAATGATTTCTAGACCCTTGTGCCGTTTACTTCAAAAGGATGTAACATTTGATATGAATGAAGAGTGTGTGGTAGCATTCAACAAGCTTAAGAAGTTGTTATCCACGGCTCCTGTGATCATGCCACCAGATTGGAGTTTACCTTTTGAGTTGATGTGCGATGCTTCAGACTATGTTGTTGGTGCAGTTCTAGGGCAGCATGTCAACAAAGTGCCACATGTCATCTATTATGCATCTCGAACACTCAATGATGCACAGTTGAATTATTGAATTATTCAACAACAGAGAATGAGCTTCTAGCTGTTGTATTTGCTTTAGAAAAATTTAGATCTTATCTGATTGGGACTAAAGTTATTGTGTTTTCTGACCATGCAGCTTTGAAGTATCTACTAAAAAAAAAAGATGCAAAACCGCGACTCATTCGATGGATACTTCTGCTTCAAGAGTTTGACTTGGAGATCAAGGATAAAAAAGGGAGTGAGAATGTTGTAGCATATCATCTTAGCAGATTTGTGCATTCAAACACAGAGGAAGATTTTATCCCTTTACGTGAGAGTTTTCCGAATGAGCAATTGTTTTCATTAAAGGTTATTGACCCTTGGTATGTAGATATTATCAATTACAAGGTCACCAAAAAGATTCCGGATGATTTTACACGTGCTCAGAAAGATAAGCTTGTCAAAACCGCCAAATACTACGAGTGGGATGATCCTTATTTGTGGAAATATTACATTGATCAATTGATTAGAAGGCGTGTTCCCGAATTTGAGTTTAAATCTCTTCTAACTTTTTGTCATTCTTATGCATGTGGTGGCCATTTTGGAGCAAAGAGGACAACCCTGAAGGTGTTAGAGAGTGGTTTTTATTGGCCTAGTTTGTTTAAGGATGCATACGAGTTTTGTGCAACATGTGATCGTTGTCAATGAACTTGTAACTTGGGCCCAAGAAATCAATTGCCACAAACCCCTATTTTGGTTGTTGAGATCTTTGATGTGTGGGGCATCGATTTCATAGGACCTTTTCCATCTTCAAATGGTTTTCTTTACATTTTATTGGCTGTGGATTATGTTTCTAAATGGGTGGAAGCGAAAGCCACCAAAACTAATGATTCGAAAGTTGTTTCAGATTTTATTAAGACTAACATCTTTGCAAGATTTGGAACACCTAGAGCAATCATCAGCGATGGAGGGAGTCACTTTTGCAATCGAACATTTGAAGCGTTGCTTAGGAAGTACAATGTCACACATAAGGTGTCTACACCTTATCATCCGCAAACTAGTGGTCAAGCAGAAGTATCAAACCGTGAGGTGAACCAAATTTTGGAGAAAACTGTGAGTCCTAGTAGGAAGGATTGGAGCATGCGCTTAAACGATGCATTGTGGGCTTATAGGACTGCTTATAGGACTGCTTATAAGACTCTTATTGGAATGTCCCCATTTCGGTTAGTTTATGGGAAACCATGCCGTCTTTCAGTAGAGTTAGAACACAAAGCTTATTGGGCGATCAAAGCCTACAACATGGACATGAGTGTTGCCGGACAGCATAGAAAGCTTCAATTGAATGAGTTAGACGAAATCCGAAATGATGCATACGAGTCTAGTCGAATATACAAGGAGAAATAAAAGGCATTTCATGACAAAATGATATCAAGGAAGAGCTTTTCCATTGGACAAAAAGTTCTTCTATTTAATTCTCGCCTTTGGTTATTTCCAGGTAAACTTCGTTATCGATGGGTTGGTCCATTTGTTATAAGTAATATTTTTCCTCATGGTGCAATGGAAATCCAAAGTGCAAAGACCGGAAACATGTTCAAAGTAAATGGGCATAGACTCAAGCCATATTATGAGTCTTTTGTGGAGCATGATGTGGAGGTTATACCCCTCCAAGAACCATCTCCCCTTGGATGATTACTCTTGGTACCGTCTGGCTGCAGACGTAAAAGCAAACGCTTATTGGGAGGCAACCCAATATTTCTATTCATTGTCTTTTTATTTCATTTTTCAATTTTCCGTTTGTTTTTGTTTTCTGAATTTTCTTCCATGCTAAACTGAATTATTTCTTTTCTTTGTAGGAAAATTTGATCGTGCCCACCATTGGAGTTGATTGCAGAATTGGAGTTTGGGGGTCACTGCTTGATTTTACTGCAAATTGGGGAAGTTTTCAGTCCAAATGCTTCATTTTGTTTTCAGTCCAAATTGAAAATTTGAATTGGTTTGATTTGTTTTCATGTTGTTTCTTTTTGTTTTCTTAGTTAGTTTTATTTACTCTAAACAAAAACACAAAAACATTCAGAAAATTTGAAAATTCAAAAAAAATATTGTCTTGTTTTATTTATTGCTTTGAATTAGATTTTTGTTAGTTTCCCGACCCAATGATATAATTGGATTGAATTTGAACTACAGGGATCAAGAATTTAGTAAGCATGTGTTGTGTGAAATTCCTTATTCTCTTGTTAGCCTTGTACATGTTTAATCATCTGTGAAAAATCAAATGCACATAGCCTTGTTGATGTGAAACTAAAGTATGACTTAAAACTTCGTATGTGAATATAGTGACCATATACAACCTATGTGAGTTTTTGAGCCTATTGAAAGTGTGTGCATTTTTCATACACTCATATTTTTTCATGTGTGATGAACTTATGTGACTTACATCTCTAGAACTTGCGTAAGGATCTTTCAAAATGTTTGTCATTTGATTACATGAACTTGAAAAGGATAGAGGCATTAGGTTTATCACCATGGCCCAAATAAGCATGTTTCCTAAAAAAAAATGATATCATTAGATTGCTAATTTGAGCCGTATATGTTGAGCCTTTTATTTCTTATCATCAGATATGTCTACCCTTATACCTTAAACATTTTTCCTTACCCTTTTCAAGCTAGCTAGTGAGCAATGTGAGATTGTCTTATGAGAAATGTTTGTGAAGTACTTTGAAGGAGTTTGGAAAAAGAATAAGTGTGGGAGTATTTCATGTTTGTATTTAGTTATGTGCAAAATTAGTTCAAAAAGAAAAAGAAAAAAAAGTATACAAAGCAAATAAAAAGTTTTTTTAAAGTTTCAGTTTAGGGGTGTGGTTGGAGGTATTAGTAGAGTGGTTGGAGAGCTTTAGTTCTTGTAAATCTCAACAAGAGAATTGCTTGCAATGTAGCTTGGAACTTGTGTTTACCTATCCTTTCATTTCTATAACCCTCTTCCTAAGCCTCATTACAACCAATAAAAGTCCTCTTGATTTAAGTTTTGCAATTATGATTGTGGAGATGAGATCTTTATGCAAGCTTATGGTAGATCTTTCACATCTGATTCTTTGAGCGAAACACGTTAAACTAAACATATGTGTGATTGAGTGTATGTCTCGTGAGAAGATCACTAGTTAGCATGTGGTAGTTTAAAAAAAAAAACTTGAAATTGCATTAGCATAGCTATTACACACACTACAATTCATGGATGATTAAAAGGTTACTGCTAACATTTGAATAAGGAAGATGAGCTTGGATTAGCTTGTTTGGTGCTAGCTAAGGTTCTTGATGATTTGTTTTCTTGAATGAAATTCTATGAGGGTCACATGGGGGGAAGCTATTGTTTTTCATGTTGCTACTTTTTCATATTTTCTTCGTTTTGCTCGAGGACTAGCAAAAGCTAAGTGTGGGGGTATTTGATAAGCTCATATTTATATATACTTTACATCAAATTCACTTGTCTTTTCTTAGTTAGTTCCTTATATTTTTGAGCTATTTACTTTTTTTTTGTGTTTTCTAGGATTTGTCAAGCAAAGAAAAGAAAAATAGCACAAGTTGGATATTAAGTAACAAGTTCGTCAAAACTGCCTGTGCAGGTCAGCTGACTTTGGAAGCAAGTTGTGAACAGCTCAAAATGAATTAAAGAATGAGCCTTATATGCTTGGAAAGCTACGGATGTCTATTTTCTGGAGCATTTCACGGATTGTTAATATCATTTTTGTAGAAGAGGTTATGGCCTTTTTAACACTGAAAGGTTCACAAGAGACTGGGCAGTTTGTAACTGCAATGAAAGCAATAAACCCAATAAATCTAGCAGCCAAAACTGATGCAGCAAAGAACAAGCCAGCTGATACCTATTCAAATATCAGAGGAAATGAAAATAAAGATGAGGATTAAGTGGGAGTAATTGGCATAAAGGCTACCCAAAGAGTTACAATTGTTTTACCATTTCCTCTCACTTATTGCCATCACTAATTGGCTGTTAGTGGGGTGAGTTATGGAGCAGAAATGAGGCAGCAAGCATGGGCATAAAGGCTGAGGTTGCAGCGGCAAAAGAGTAGGTTTTTTTGAGGAAAAAAAGATAGAAAAAAAAAGAAGGAAATGAAGGGAAAAAAGGCAAGGCTGCTGCGTTAAGGAAGGAAGGAAAGGAAGGAGGAAATTTTGGCATTCTCTTCTTTCGGTTTTATCTTCTCAAACTCATGTCTTTCTTTTGGTTTTATTTGAGAATTATTTGTAACTAAATTTTTAGAAGTTAGGGGCTGTTTTAAAGCCCCGAATATGATTGCAAGTTTGTTATGACATTTCGTTTAAATTACTTTTATGAATGGATGAAAATTGGTTCACTACTTGTCTCATTGATGATTCTTTATGTGTTTTCTACGGATGCATACTTACTAAGCATATCTAGGATTCTAATGCTATGAATATGTGTGTGCTTGCCCTTGTCGAATGAGGACCTACATATGTTCTAGAGTAGTACTTGTTAATTGCGATTAACATGTGAACCAATTTCTAGGATAAGTAAGACAACGTCAGTACTTACGATGCCTTGTGATGACTCAAACTCTTTTCGTTCTTAATGATTTCTACTTGTTAAATCTATGAACACACCATTCTAGATTGCATGCTAGGGACTAAGTTAAGTTGAAAACGCCATTCTCTTAACATACTACGTAAGAAAGAGTAATAGGTTGAGTTCTAACATTGAGCCAACTTGAGCATCTTCATCCGGAAATAAAAGAAATTTGAATGAAACATAACATGTTTGCATGATTATTTGGTGGTGCATAGCAATACCCCTAACTCGTTTTTCTTAATTTGTGAACTACTTAATATTTGTTTTTTGTCCTGTTTTTGTTCGATTTAATTTAAATAGCAAATCAACTCCAAAAATCCCAAAAATTTGTGTGAGTGTAGCTCTGTGTGTCTAGTATCTTCATATAAAATTTCGTAGACTTTAGATAAGTATAAGTTGGTCTAATAATTATTTTTCTGTGGCTGATCAGTAGGGACAGCAACCCAGTTTTTGTGACATTTTAGGTAGTTAGATAAAACAATCTTCTGCGGGAAAGACCCTTATTTTTATATGCTACAATTGACAAATCTTAGTGTTAATAAGGAAAATCAATAGGACATTTGTGTGCTACTTTGTGATGTGCTTTTAATCTTATCATGGTCGAGTCCTAGTATTATAAGTAATCCTCAAAAGATCAGTTATACTTCGAATGAGGAAAGATGTCGAGAATCAAGGGTTGAATTTGTGCAGTAATAAAGGTTGATTCAGAATCTTACATAGACCAGGAATGGCCGAAGCCTGTTTGGATTTGATCAAGGAATTGGAGTCTGAATGGAATTCTAATTCGACCATGTGGAATTGCTACTATAAATAGAGAGGAACATGTATCTTTCAAAGCATCTCTAAAATCAACGCACAAAGCAAGCTCTCTCTCTACGCAAAACCTCTCAAACATCTTGAAAATTTTATTTTCCCTTTTTATTGCCTTCACACCTTCAGTTTAGATAAACAGCACTGTGTTGGCAACATGCAACACCTTTAGTTTGGATAAACATTGGAGCCGTAAAATCAGCCGACCTAGGAGCACCTTCAGTTTAAATAAACAGCACTACTTTGAGACTGACTGGTTATATATTCAAGTCTTGATCAGCAAGGATTTTCAAGTCCTTGTTGGAAGAAGTTATCTCATCAGCCTTCTCGGTGAAGTGAGGTGTTATCAGGTTACTTAATATTCGGCACACTGAAAGTCAAATTTGATATTGAAGTTTAGATAAACAGCACTGTGTTGGCAACAGGCAACACCTTTAGTTTGGATAAACACTGGAGCCGTAAAATCAGCCGACCTAGGAGCACCTTCAGTTTGAATAAACAGCACTACTTTGAGACTGACTGGTTATATATTCAAGTCTTGATCAGCAAGGATTTTCAAGTCCTTGTTGGAAGAAGTTATCTCATCAGCCTTCTCGGTGAAGTGAGGTGTTACCAGGTTACTTAATATTCGGCACACTGAAAGTCGAATTTGATATTGAACTTCGTAGAACTAGCAACCTTGTCTTCAGGCTCTAGAGCCCAAAGGCCAAGACGTTCGTGTTCCTTCCTCGACCGCAATTGCAAGATTCAGAAGTCATTAGTGCGCCCAATGCCACATACATCAACATTCATTCACTCCTGGGCCGAGCCCGCGCTTACGCTCCACGTAGGCTAAGTAGTTTTTAGAATCAACAGAATCATCAACGTATTAAACTTAAAATTGCTTGGAATTAACGCATTAAACTTGATTAGGTGACTTTGAGAATGATCATCATGCCCATGAGTTGGCAATATTATGTTGTATATTTTTCTTTGAATAAGATTTATTTTAATTAGTTTTGGTTTTCTTAGTTATTGGGTTGTTGTTTTATTCTTGTTCGATCTGCTCATATTTCTTTTCCATTCTCGTTTGTTCATTTTTCTGGGTTTCTTTTTCACTCTTCATCTATCCTATTTTCGGGGTAGGTTGCATTAGTTATTAGAATTTGTGTCTTCTTTTATATTTGCAAGATTATGTTTTAATAAATATAAGTATTCAAATTCATCTTAGTGCAATTTTAGATCTAACCTACAAAGCATCTGGTAATATCATGTTTAAAATATTTACGAAATTGTCGATAATTTCGTCAAAATATCTGAAAAATCAAGGAACGGTATGAAAATTGGGGTAAAATGCAAACTTCACTCTATATTAGTGAGATATTAGAAAATCAATGAATGTCGATGATATTTACCGATCTACCACATAAATTTTGTCGAAATATCAATGATATCAAATGAACATCATGAACGTATTAAACTTAAAGTTGCCTGGAATTAATGCATTAAACTTGATTAGTTGACTTTGAGAATGAACGTCATGCCCATGAGTTGGCAATATTATATTGTATATTTTTCATTGAATAAGATTTATTTTTTAATTATTTTAATTTTCTTAATTATTGGGCTGTTGTTTTATTCTTTTTCTATCTGCTCATTATTCTTTTCCATCTTCGGTTGTGATTTTTCTGGGTTTCTTTTTCACTCTTAATCTATCCTATTTTCAGCATAGGTTGCATTATTATTCGAATCCATCTAAGGGCAATTTTAGAACTGACCTACAAAGCATCTAGTAATATCAATGTTTAAAATATTCACGAAATTATTGATATTTTCAATGAAATATCCAAAAAATCAAGGATCGGTATAGAAACGGTGAGTGAAATGCAAACTTTACCCTATATCGGTGAGAATAGGAAAATCAATGAATATTGATGATATTTACCGATCCACTACAGAAATTTTGTCGGAACTCATTGCAAATTTTGAACTTTTAAATTTATTTTGAGAAAATTTTCTCTCATTTTGAGTAAATCTAAATTAGTTGATATACTCCCCTTATTGCAAATTCCCATAATTCCCGTGCAAAGCAATTGACATTGATATATTCATAGATATTTCTATAAGTTTGCATATTGATATTTACACCTATATCATTATCTTAAACACTGATAATATAGATTAAGTATTGTATTCAGTCCCTTCAAGTTGATGCAATTGTAAATTTGCCGATTAAAAAAAACATAGAAAATGATCCCAAAAAATAAAAAGAAAGATAATGTTTGAAGAAAGAAAAAGAAGAACCGATTGAATTGATGTACACAAAACAGACAAATAAATGGACTACGAATATTACTAGAAAAAAAATACAAAATTGTTAAGAATGTTACATAACTCGAAGATATTACATCTGGCTAGACTTGTATCAACTGTGTTACAATACACACTATTCATAAAGAACTAATCATAATTTTAATAGGCAAGAATCCAATCCTTATTCTATAGTAAAATCCTAAAACATGAAATACAATAATTGCATTTTCCTAGCATTTTAGTTAAGAACATTGTTTACTTTTGAATATTTTAAAAATAATATTAAAATTGGTGAAGGGGTAATAGCCCACTTATTTGGGATTTGGATCCTCTCCTGAACTAATGGAGAGGATCCTCTTGACCAAGTGTTATGGACCGTTGGATTTTCATCCAACGGCTATAATTATAGTAACTTTAAAAAGACCTACCTGTTTATAGCCGTTGGATAACGGTCCATAACACTTGGTCAGGAGGATCCTCTCCATTAGCTCAGGAGAGGATCCAAATCCACTTATTTGTGTGTACCTCACAATGTGGTGCAGAAATTTGGCCCAATAAAATGTCGAGGATATGTCGAAGTTCAAGTTGTTTGGTTCTCCAAGTTGCTATAAATAGGTTTCTAAAGGACTGGGCTACTAAATTGGTTGAAGCCCTTCCCCAGCACAAGTGTGAATTGTAGAGAATAGAGAATTACAGATAGAGTGATATTATCTACACATTCCTGGCAGATTGACTGTATTAAAAAAGGTTAATGGATAAAAATTAGCAAAAGTGTGTGAGAGCTAAAATATAAGGTGTGAATAAAACTACTCGAGAATATTTGGGTAACTGGACTTGTTCTAAGTATTTCAAAAGAATTACGTTATAATTTAAATTCATAAAAATGTGAGAGAAAAGTTGTATAAAAACAAGCGCATGAGGAGTGTCAATAATAACATTCTTAAGTAAAATGTAAATCATAATTGATCGTTTAGGTCAGCAACCCTTTGCACTTAATTTGTTGAAGGAGATTCTATGCCAAATTCTAAGAAAAAGGGTTTATTTTATTGAAAAGGATAAATTTAAATGACCTTTCTTGCTGCAACAAAGGAAAAAATTGGGCTAAAGATTAGCATCCAAAACAACTTGTAAGATTTTGCTCATGGTCTCATTTTCTTCCGAGAACAATTTACATAGCAAGAATACATTGTCATGTGAAGTTCTGTGTAAATAAAATACGGACAAAGAAATTTACATATATTATTAATTTGTTGACACAAAACGTCAATACCAGCATATCCGTTCCATTTAAGCCTTTCATTTTACCTCCTTGTAGATTTGTGGTCAAAGCTAATAAGAATCATTGTCTTTGCCAAACCCCAAGTTGTTTTTGAGGTACTTTCGCCAAGAAAAACCTTTGTTTGTTTGCTTGTTTTTTTTTTTTTTTTTTTTTTTTGAGTTTCACTAATCGAAGTATCAAGTTTAGGTTCCAATTTATTCAGAAAAAAAGAAAAAGGAAAAAGCTTTGGACGCATTTGGCCGATTATTTCTTCAGCACCACAATGCACCAATTCAGTAGCCTTCTTTTGTCTCTTCTCTTTGTGCTGTTTGTTTATTTGATTCCCGCAGGAAAATATTGGTTTCTTCTGTGTAAATATAGAAAATGAGAATGCTGCTTCTCTTTACTTATATATATATATATATATATATATGAGCATTGTTACGAGCCCGTTGATAATAATTTCAAAATTTCAGTTTTCATGTAAAATAAAATAGTTATTCAACTGCTTTTTAATTTTGTTCTTCGAATATTCATGCTTACATGCAAACGAAAGTAACATTTTCTTCATTTTCATTTGCGAGTAATCATTATATATAATTTAGTGAACTAAGTCAACGGCTAGACATTAACGCTGAAACTATTAAAAACTCAAAACCACATCGTTTTAGACATGAACACGATATAATCACCAAAACACAAGTAGATAATCATATATTATGTGACAATCACAACTTAGTTGTTCAAACATTAATGCATCCCATACATCAGTTTGTGATATAAAATCATTGTTCTACCCGTCTAGAGCCACCTAGGCCCTTCTAGGCGCTAGGCGGCTAGCCAAACCCCGATTAATGCCTAGGCTTTTAAAAATAAAAAAAGGGCGCTTAGACTTGCTGAGGTGCCTGCCTAGGCACCCGCCTAAGGCGCGACTCACTTAGACAGAAAATAGATAACTTTCATTTTGCATTTTGTTTTGTTTTGTTTTTTTATTTTTTTAATAAATTGTAAGAGACTTGTTGCATACTTAAATGAATGCACATTATATGCTTGTTCCTCATGTTTTCATTATGTTCTAATACTTCATAATATATATGTCATTCTATTTTATAGTTTATGATGAAATTATATATATTTTAAGTATAAGCGGATGCTTATTTAAATTAAATATAATATATTTACTTAAATGCGCCTAGTCCGCCTAAGTCCTAGGCCCCAACTCACCGTCAAACTAATGTCTAACGTCTTTTAAAACCTTGTATAAAAATACCATTTCTTTTTAGCAATGATCTAACTTTACCAATTCTCATCCCTTTTAGTATTTGCAAACATATTCAAAACTCACCAATTTTACGAAAATGCAAGGATCCATAGGAAAGTACGAAAATGTAGGGGTGGGTTCAAAAAATCGAAAACCGAAAAAAACCGAAAACCAAACTGAACCGAAACCGAAACCGAAAAAACCGAACCTAACGAAAAAACCGAACCGAATTCTTTTGGTTCGGTTCGGTTTTAGTGATCTAGAAACCGAACCGAATTAATTAAATTAATTTTTTTATTTAATTATTTGTTTTGGGTATTATTTTCTAAACCCAATTTGTAAGTTAAAATGTGCTAAACCCAATGTGTTGCCAAACTTTAAGCTCAAAATATTTTAAAAAGGCCTATAAAAACTCTAAACCCTAACCTATTATTTCTCCCCCATATAAGGTTTCGGAACCAAACCTCCTCCTGAAGTACCTACATCCATCTCCATAGCACTGTCTACTTCAGACCCAACTTTCTTTTCCAAACCTACTCTCATATAACATGTAACAGAATCCATAAACATTTATTTCGCGTAGATTACTTGCGTAATTTGTGATGGAAAAGAATCCAACACACACTAAATAAATCCACCCACACATTACTTTTACTAATCAAGTTGTCAACATGTAGTTACAAGCAAACAACCCTGATCTTTGAACAACATCATACAATTTAACTTTTCTAAGTCATTTGTACGATTTTTGTGTTGTGAGGTTGTTAGTTTGGACTTTGGAAGACTTGATTGATGATTTTAGTTCAACTTTAAATGTTTATTTTCATTGTCTTTGATTCTAGTTAGAATGTTTATGTTATGATTGTGTTAGAGATGTTAAAATTTTAAATTTCAATGTCTTTCATTTTTTGAAAAAAAAAACAAAACAAAAAACCGAAACCGAACCGGAAAAAACCAAACAAAAAAAAAACCGAACAAAAAAAAATTGAAAAAAAAATGAACCGAACCGAAATTTCGGTTTGGTTTCGGTTTTGGCAAAAAACCAAACTGATTTGAACCGAACCCACCCCTACGAAAATGTACTGAATCGTTGACTAGTCATTATTCACATAGGTATTCAATTTTACTGCGCGAATTGGCAAAAAACGCGGGGACAGAAATTGGACTTTGAGCTTTGAACTCGATCGTTCAAAAAATTTTCCTTCTAATTTTGTGTGGTGGTACAACAATGAAAATGATTTAGTCACTTAGTACTAAGGTTTAGTAGTATTCTTTTTTATTTATATGAGAAGTCTTAGGTTTGATTATTGTCAAATACGAATTTGAACCATATTATTGCTAACTTATTATGAGGCTTATTTTATCATCTTCTCGTTAATGTAGATAATATCGTGTATTAAAAAATAAAAAACAATACCACTTAGTATTACAGTCTAGTAATATTCTTTTTCACTTGTAAGTGAAAGGTCTTAAGTTCAATTCTAGCCAAAGACGAACCACATTATTGTTAACCTATTGTGAGGCTGAACTCACCTCCTTTTCCTCAATGTAAATGATATCGTTTGTTAAAAAAAAAAAAACAAAAACAATAAAAATGGTTTCAGATTCAGACCAAGTAATTGAGAGAGACAGAGAGTAAGGTTAAATTTAATAAAAAAACAAAGATATGAAACCAGATTCAGAAATCAGAATCCATGTAATTGATGTCAATTCAGATTTCAGGGTTTAGTGTCTCTTTCTTTCACGTGAGCCCTCCTCAGTAACGATGCCCCATTTATTACTGTTACTAAGGTTTTCCTGAATTAATGTTTTGAACTTTTATGTTATATTTTTGTGAAGAACTGTTTCATGCACGTCTTAATTGAATATAAAGCATTGTTTATTTTTTATTTTTTAAAACAATCGATATTATCTATACTAAGGGGAATGAGGTAACCTCACAATTGACTAGCAATAATGTGATTCAAAGTCGTCTTTGGCGAGAATCAAATCTAAGACCTCTCACTTATAAGTGAAGAGGAATACCAGTAAATCGTAACAGTTGCAAAGCCAGGAATTATCAAGAGAAGGGGCGAAATTTAAACGGCTTAAGGTCCCAAAAAAATGTGGACATCCATTCGAGGCCTAAGTCTAGGGTTTGCATGAAGATTATGTGAACTACTCAGAATATTTGTAGGAGAATTTGCACTAACCGAAATATTCGAAATAGGAATTGGACATGACTTGACCTAGGAGGACTAGACGAATTTGAAATTTTTTATTATATATTGTATAAATAAGTGTCTATTTATTATATACATATAATATCTAAGAACATTGACTATAAAACATACAATATATAAAAATATTGACAAATTTTTTTATTACTTTGTTGTATTTGATAGTAGGAGATAAAAATTCAAATGATTACAAGTTCTTAATATTTTACAAAATATTTTTTAAAGTTCATATGAATTTATAGTAAATTTGAAGATAAATATTAGTGTAAGCAAAGTGGCTAAACAAATATTGAAAAAGTGGTCAAATTAATCAAACAATAATTAAAAAACAAAACAAATCTCAATATAATCAGCATATTAAATAGCTAGCTATATGGCCCAAACTGATTGGGTAAATAATTGAAAAACCAAAATGGGTAACTTTAAAATGGCACGTGGGGTGGGTGAAAGAGAAAGTTTATCTTCTTCCTCTCTCTCTCTCTCTCTTTCTCTTCTTCGTTACTTTTCAGTAGCTGCAAAATGCAAAGCATGGGTATTTTGACAACAAAGAAAAAAAAAAAAGAGTCTGCGCGCAAGAAATTCAAAAAACCAGATGGGACCAGAGGGGCAGAACCACTGGTCCTGGGCTTGATTTTCGGCTTGGGGAGAGGCAGTCGCCCCTTCTTGCCCTTATGTAGCTTTGCCCATGAACTGTAATACTAAGTGGCAATATAAAGCATTGATATGTGAAGAAAAAAAAATTTGCATATGTGAAAAAAAACAAAAAATTGCATATAAGACATAGCAATACATAATTAACCTTACATGATGGCAACCTGGTATCATATATAAGTTTTTCTCGATTTTGAGACCACTTGCCTATTTTGGAGAAACTTCCAAAATGCTTCATTTGAAAGAGAGAGTCTATAAAAAAAAAAACATTACCTACAAGGAAAATTATATTCACGCTCTTCAAATTATTTTTCTTACATTCTTTTAATTTTTTTAATATTTTTGTATCAAGTGTTAGTGGTATGTAAAAAATATTAAAAAATTAAAAAGATGTGGGATAAGTACTTTAGGGTATGGAAATATAATTTCTCTACCTACAATATTTTGAGTGTTTATTTATTCAATTTTAAATAATATCTGTGGGTGTTTCATAAAAGTTTTGGGTTAGCTTTTTGAAAATTCTTGGACTAATGGTTGGTTTGGAAGTGGGAAAGAGTTAAAAGTTTGAGTGAAAGGGAGTTGTGTGCCTAAATAGAAGTTGCAGTCCAAGAGAAGGTGATTGGCATCCCACCTTACATTTTCCAGCTTTTAATGGCAATGGAGAGTGATGACTTGCTTTTCAAAACAATGGAGAAAACTTGAAGAAAAAAGTGGAAAGGTTTGAAAAGTGCTGTTGGAGGAAGGAGAAAAAGGGGTATTATCAAATTAATCAAAAAATGCCAACAGTGTGGTTTTCTCTGAAGAAATCTCTTCACTGCAAATCAGAGCCATCAGATGTTCATGATCCAAGGGGCAGGAAGCAACTGAGCACAATCTCGACTAGAAAAGCAGGAGGAGGAAGATCAGGGTGCTCAAGATCCATAGCAAATCTCAAGGATGTGATTCACGGAAGCAAGAGGCATATGGAAAGGCCACCAAGTAATTGCAGCCCAAGATCCATTGGAAGCAGTGAGTTTCTCAACCCAATAACACATGAAGTAATTTTGAGCAACTCAAGGTGTGAGCTGAAAATCACCACCAACCTTGGTGGCTTCCAGGACGGAGTTGGGGGTGGAAATGCCAACAATGGCAGCGGTGGTGGCAGTGTCGGTGGTGGTTCAACTTTTGTTGATACCCTAAAGCCAGGCACACCTGGTCCTGGTGGGCACCCTACAATGCACTACTTCAATCCAGCTTTAAGGCCTTCCTCAACTCCTCCTAGAAAAAGCCATTTTCTGGCTTCTGCAGAGAGTACAGAAGGGTCTGCTGGCTTGAAGGGTTCTGCTTTTTCTGGAAGTGCTGGCGGAATTAGACAAAGCAATAGGATTTCTTTTGGCACAGAAAATTCTAACGGTTCTTCTGCAATTACTTGCCACAAATGTGGAGAGCGTTTTACCAAATGGGATGCTGCTGAAGCTCACCATCTCTCTAAACATGCTGGTAAGAAATTACCCTTTTGCTGAAACTGAATGAAATTTTTCATTTTTCGGGCAAAGTTTTTTTGAAAATTAATATTTTTTGTAATTTATTCCAACCCTTTCTTTTTGTTGTTCTTGAGTGTTTTCTACTGCGTCTGTTTCAACTTTCCTTATCCTCTTAGGACCTATGTCTAAATTCTTCTGACCACAGAAACATTAACACTTTCGTTTACAGATTCTAAATATTTGCCATGCATCTTTCTTCTGACCAAAAAAAATTATTTTTCCTTCTCTTAGGACCAAAGTATATTTTTTCTGACCACAAAAATATAGGCACTTTTTTTTCGGACTGAGGAAAGAGGACCTTTGCAAAGATTTATCCTTTGTTTATTTTTTTATTTTTTTGAACAAACCTTTGTTTAATTAATCCAGCAGAAAAGATTGAACTTGTTTAATTAATATATCCTTACTACATAATTTAATGAATCTAGCAGAAACTGGATTTTGGATTCAAGTGCATCTTTTGATTCGAGTCTCACTTAATCGCCTGAAACTCGATAAACTATCTTTTGGTTGGTATACCATGGGGATTGTTTTCATTTCCAAAATGGTTAATGATCTTTATGAACTAATCTTTTGATTCATCAATTGCTTTTTTTTTGGTCAATGACTCATCAATTGCCTGCTTAAGTGCTTTTCACTTCAGATTTTAGAGTAGATTTCCCACTCACACTATCCCTATATCTTTGGCAGTTACTGAGCTCGTGGAAGGTGACTCATCTCGAAAAATCGTGGAGATAATATGCCGGACAAGTTGGTTAAAATCCGAGAACCACTGCGGCCGCATTGAGAGAGTGCTCAAAGTCCACAACATGCAAAGAACCCTAGCGCGATTTGAAGAGTATCGAGAGATGGTGAAGACAAAAGCCAGCAAGCTGCCCAAGAAGCACCCTAGGTGCATTGCTGATGGGAATGAGCTCTTGAGGTTTTATGGCACCACCGTGGCCTGCTGTCTCGGCCTAAATGGCTCCTCGAGCCTTTGCGTATTGGAGAAATGCAGCGTTTGTAGGATCATACGTAACGGGTTCTCTGCGAAAAAGGAGCTCAAGGAAGGTGTTGGTGTTTTTACAACATCTACAAGTGGAAGAGCTTTTGAAGCAATTCAAATATTGGAGGAAGATGCAACTCTAAGGAAGGCTTTGATAGTGTGCAGAGTGATTGCTGGGAGAGTGCATAAGCCATTGGAAAATATTCAGGAAATTACTGGGCAAACGGGGTTCGATTCATTGGCTGGAAAAATGGGGCTTTATTCTAACATTGAAGAGCTTTATCTGCTAAATCCTAGAGCTCTCCTTCCCTGCTTTCTGGTCATCTGCAAACCCTGAAGATTCTTTTCATCTTTTTTGCTTTTGGAGGAGGAGGAAAAAATAGCTCAGTAAATCTGTTGTCTTCAGTTGGTGTTTGGAAAGTTGAAGCATATAAAAAAAATGTGCTTTTGGGTGAAAATCATTCATTAGTTAATCTGTTGTTTTTTTTATTCAAGCAATATTCTTATCCAATCTGAATTCTGAACTATTGAGTAGGAAAACTGAATTTAAATGCAGAAGCAGGAGTACATTACTCTAATCAACTTGATTATGTCCATCCCATATGTGCGTAAGTTGTAGTCTTAAAAAAAAAAGGTTTATCATAGTCATTGAATTATTGAATTGTGTGCTTGCTCTTGCCTGCACCAAAGTTAATAACATCCAAATGAGTGATAATCTCTAAACCCAAAGTGTGAACAAATAGTTCTTGGGAATGCAGAATATAACAAAAATAACTCTGAAATAATAGAACTAGCACTATTGGTACAGTAATTAATGAAAAATTAATTAACAGATTAAAAGTTAATGAAAACTTAGATTCCATCAAACTGTTAAATGGGATGGACCATATGAGAAGGGCATCAAATCAAGTGGTCCTTGTTGGGAAGTTTATGTCAAGGTTAGTCCAAAACCAGAGGACAAAAATAAAGGATTGCATTGCATGACATAAATTCACTGTCCAGCCCAAATTTGTTTTGTGTCTTTTCTATCCGTATCACTCTTTGGTTGGTGCTTACTCTTGGTGCATTAAGCAGCTAACATTCAAGATAAGTTCAGGGACTCGTTTCTCTCTCTCTCTCACCCTCTCCATACATATTATTGTTTGTGACCGTAATACTGTCATGTAATATTAACGTGCAAACGTTTTCATGTTTTAGGTGAACTGGTAGCACCACTTGGCAACTTTATGATCATGATTCACACCAAAATTTAACTCCTCTCTCTTCAGCTACACTGTTGTTAATAATTTACAGCAAGTGCTAATGAAGTGTTTATGCTTTAGGTTGAATTGCTTGCCTGTGTAAACGGCCACACATGTGCTAATTCATTGAAATTATAGCATTCCAATGTACTAATATTATTATCATCCAGTATTGACGATGTGTTTAGACATGTCTATGCTTTAGGGTCACCGCGTGAAATTGTTATGGTCATGATTCACACTAAAAGTCGAATCCTCCCTCTTTAGACTTTAGCCGCTTTGTGCTACGAATTTATCAAAATTACAACATTTATTAATGAAGCATTTACGCTTTAGGTTGAAACTGGTAAAACCGAATACCGGCATTAATGGCCACATAAACGTTTACTCCTCCCTCTTCAATATTCAGTCGCATAGTGTTACGAATCCATCACAGTTACAACGTACGTATGCTATAACACATTTTACTTTAGAATTAACTGATAAAATCACGATGGTGTTACGCCATACAAAACTTTGCTCCTCTCCCTCCTTCCCAAAAATAGTAATTGGTTGTGAGCTTTTGGAGTGTGCATCTACCTTTCTATTGGGAACACCATGCCCTTACTGAAACATCTGTACAGCTTTTGAAGGCAATGTGGCACATGCACCTCATAAATGAATCCTTCCTACCCCTCCAGGACACTTGTCTGAAATTATGATGTGAAGAAATTGAATGAGTATCTTATTAAATGTTTTGAAAGGAGGTAGCTTTTGGTTTTGGGGTTGCATTTGCATATGAACTCAAATACTTGAAATATTTTACTGCATGCAGAGGACAATTACTCCTTTGACGGTAACTCTTCAGTTCAGTCTTCATCGGGGCAGGCTGGGCAGCCAATGGCAATGGCTGTAGCAATGCAGAGAGATCATGTCAAGCTTCTGAATGTTATTTAATTGGAAGCGGCAGAGAGGTTTCGGTTCTGAAATGTTGTATCATATGCAGGCACCGCTAGGAGTAGGAGTAGATGGCAATTTATGAGCTCTTTTCAGAAGAAATGATGTTAATTAGTGTAAACAAGTGTTGACGAGAGACAATTTAAGAATCGAATTATTGCAGTAAGAAAAATAAATCTCACTTATCAAATGTTGATATCCGAGGCAATAATAGTTAGGTACAATAACATTCTTATTTTTTTTCTTTTTTGAACGAAATATGTCATTGATGAAAAGCAACAGATACATAAAATAAAACCATCTTCAACCGAGGGCTAATCAAATGACTTGTTTTAGCCCTCTGGCCCTCCAAGATATTAATATTTTAATGAACAGTATATGGTCATATTTGCCTCCATCTCTAACCGAGGGCCAAATGATCATAGAGCTCGTTTTAGCCCTGTCACAAAAAACCGTCTCTAACCGAGAGTCAAGGGGCCAAATATAATTTATTATTTAAATTTAAAAACGACAACAATTTAAATTTAAAAGCAACAACTTAAATTTAAAAACACCCACCCTTTACAAATTTCCCAACAACTATGAAACTGAAGGGGTTTTGAGCTGCTCTCCATATACAATTCCTCCGCTTGGCATATCTAGAAAATATAATTACAAAAATTAAAAGAAATTAATTTATGAAATTAAATGTAATATAATTAAATATTTAAAATAAATTGTGAAAACACTTACTTCATCGTAGTAATTAGCGCCGTTTTCATGTCTACTTGTGGCTGCTAACAATGCTTGATGTCATTTGTTCAAACTTGGCTGAAGGTGTTTCTTCCATCTTGAAGAACAACTTTCGTGGTTCCAGATATTCAGTGGAGTGGTGCCTTCATAGAACTCTAAATATTTTTTGGACACATGAGTCCAAACACCGTCATTTGTTTGACAATTCCCAATCACACTATCTTCTGACACCCATCTATAAGTCTTGCAAAGAGCTTCATCTTATTTTCTGGTCCAAGCCTACCTTTCATTGTAGACAAGGCCATTTAAAAATTATTGAAAAAATTGAAGGATAGATTTTTGAAAGAGGAAAGAAAATATGAGAATTGAAATGGTGAAAATTTTGTGAGGAATGGTGAATGAATGGTTTAGGTATTTATAGGAAAAAAAATTAGAATTTTTAAGAATTTTTTTAAACAAAAAAAAAATAAAATTGAACCCAACGGTAACTGGCGTCAGCTAGTCATTGGATTCAAATTTTTGTTTAAGCATTCCTGTTGGATATAACCGATAGGAATAAATTTATCTTAAATATATTCATATCGGTTATATCAAATAGGATTGCTGGAATTTTTTGTCAGCCTTAGACTGGCTAGCTGGCTGCATGCGGCCAACCCTTTGGCCCTTTCAGATTCCGTGGGGCCCACGAGCTTTTTAGCCTGGCTCTCTGTTGGAGACAGTTTTCGAGCTATTTTCGACCCTCTGGACCATTTGGTTGGAGATGGCATGCTGGCCATAGGGCTCATTTTACCTCTCTGGCCCTCTAAGATCCTCCAAGATATTAATATTTTAATGAACAGTACAGGGTTATATTTGTCTCCGTCTCCAACCGAGGGTCATAGGGCTAAACATAATTTATTATTTAAATTTAAAAACTACAATTTATATTTAAAAACTACAACTAAAATTTAAAAACGACAAATTAAATTTAAAAACTACAATAACTTAGATTTAATATCCATAATCAACATCATCTTCATCATCCGCCATCGTAGGAGTATAGTTAGAGGTAAACAACTGTCGTCGACTCATAATTTCTTTTTTTTTTCCTATCAAAATAGGCCTTACTCATTGGAGTGTAATTCGAAGTGTTCCTTTCCATATTCTTATCATCCATCTCTTCTTGTATTTGTTTGGCCTGTTCTTCATGCCTACACTTCCTTTCTTCCACCTCAAGGGCATTTTGCTCCGCCAATAATCGCAATGAGGCCGCCACTTCATGTTGAGCGGCGTAATCATCATTTGCCTTGCCTTTTTCCTTCAACCTTCGAGCCTTGTTTCGTCCCATAGCCCTAGGTATGGAACCTTCACCCAAAGACGGATTTTCTACCCTTGTTTGTTGAATGGTTGGAGATCCATCTTCATCCATATCTGCAGCTGAGGATGCAGTTCCGAACACTGGCGTATGAGCTCTCTGTGGTGGATCTTCAAATAACACCCACCCTTTACAAATTTCCTAACAACTGTGAAACTGAAAGGGTTTCGAGTTGCTCTCCATATACAATTCCTCCGCTTGGCGTACCTAGAAAAAAATTAAAGTAAATTAATTTATGAAATTAAATGTAATATAATTAAATATTTAAAATAAATTGTGAAAACACTTACTTTGTCGTAGTAATTAGCGCTGTTTTTATATCTACTTGCGATTGCTAATAATGCTTGATGCCATTTGTTCAAACTTGGCTGAAGATGTTTCTTCCATCTTGAAGAACAACTCTCTTAGTTTCGAATATTCACTGGAGCGGTGCATTCATAGAACTCTAAATATTTTTTGGACACACGAGTCCAAACACCGTCATTTTTTTGACAATTCCCCCTCACACTATCTTCTGACACCCATCTATAAGCCTTGCAAAGAGCTTCATCTTCTTTTCGGGTCCAAGCCCTGCCTTTCATTGCAGACGAGGCCATTTGAAAATTATTGAAAAAAATGAAGGATAGATTTTTGAAAGAGGAAATAAAATATGAGAATTGAAATGGTGTAGGAATGGTGAATGAATGGTTTAGGTATTTATAGGAAAAAAATAGAATTTTTTTTAAAAAAAAAAAGGCCCAAAAAACCTAAAAAATAAAAAAGAATCCAATGGTAACTGGTGCCAGCTAGCCGTTGGATTCAAATTTCTTTTTAAGAATTCTTGTCTGTTATAACCGACATGATAGATGATTTTCTAAACCAGCCCCGAGCTGGCTAGCTGCATGCAGCCAACCCTCCAGCCTCTCCGATTCCGTGGGGCCCTCTTAGATTCCACAGCCCTCTGTCCTAGCTCTCAGTTGGAGACGATTTTCGAGCTATTTTCGGCCCTCTAGCCCTCTGGACCCTTTGGTTGGAGATGGCCTAAGGGACCAAATAAAATTGGGGAACCTAGCAGCAAGTAAAGACCCCCAAGGAGACAGTGGACCTAAAGGTAGATAAAGAGGACCAAGAGCGCAACTCAGGTCACCACTCGAAGGCTAGAAACCAAAGAGAGCGTTAATGGGGGCAAGGAAGGCCATCAATGGACAAGATATGGACCAGACTTCCGAACACATTTCTCTTTTAAAAAGTCCAAAAATTTCTTCTCTTCAAAATGGAGTTAGAGGAATGATTTGTGGAGAACGTGTTGAAAATTACAAGAATTGCGCATCAAAATTATGAAAAAATATATGTCACTTATATTGGGCGGTTCCACTCTTAATTACAGTACGATATTTTGTGATAAAGACTTCTACGCCTGTTATGTTTTGCAAGTAATAAGATGCAAATAAATGAACCATATCAATGTGATTAATTGTGAACTACTAACCTGTCTCCATAGCATCTGGACTCTAACCCTCGAGTACTTTTCCAAGCCTTTAGTTAAAACTTAAACAAAGGCAAATAAAGGTCAATTTTTTGCCTGTTTCATTAAAGATTCTTTCTCTCTGTCATTTTCCTCCAATTAGCGAATGAATACTTATTTGAATACATATTTGTTTCGCAGATGAATCTCCACTTTATGCAGGTGGCAACCAACTTGTCTTCTCACTTGGGCTCTTTGGCCAAAACATTTGACTTGGATGTTGCATTTAATAGTGATGCGGACTAAAGGACGCCCAAAAAGCTGGCTGTTCTTTTAACTTCAATTTGACAGATAGATAATTGCTTTTCGAATTTAGGACACGTTTGGTATTATAGAAAAAAAAAATGAAGCATTTTAAAAATTATTTCTTCAGAATAATTTTAATGACTCAAAAACTTGTTTAATATGAAATTCAAAATTACTTTTAAATCTTAACGATTGAAGAAATAAGAAAGGGAGAGAGAATGGAGAGAGAATCCAAAGAAAGTTGAGGGACAAGATCGGAAGAAAGAGAGAAGAGAAAGGAAGATGAGAGAAAAATTATAATATATTGGAAGAGAAATGAGAGATAAAAAGAGGAGAGTAGCGAGAAAGATCATGACATATAACACAAGGGAAGTGAGATGGTAGAGAAGAGGAGAGAGAAATAGGTTTAAAAACCGACTTAAGCTAATATTTCAAGTTGGTTTTGAGTTGATTTTTTAAAAATAGTCTTACTAAACAAGAATTATTGACCTAAGACTCAAAAATTGTTTTTGAGTTAAAAAAAATTAGATTCAAATTGCATATCAAATAGACCGTTAACGTTTCACCAATTCTTGAAACTAACTTTAAAAATGCTTCATGGAAACACTACTAGCAAAAGTACTTGGGAGGAAACGACTTTGTGGATGCATTTTGATACCTAGTTACCTACAACAACTCAGATGCAGTAAAATTTCCAAGCTTGTGGAGCACTAAACGGTCCTTTCTGACTTATCGATCCATAGTTCGTGCCGGATCATACGGTAGGTTATTTTTTTCTATATATTGTTGTGGTTGTACAATGACCACCTTATTTGCCCCATTGGAGTGGCATGAAAATACAGAGGAATGAAAATGTCTGTTTTCCAACAGGCCCACATCTTTGATCGATGATACAGGATTTAGTTTAATTAAACTTCAAACAAGTAAGTGCATTTGAAGATAAAAATATCACGATGTACCAATAATCATGACATGACCATACATTGACAACTGTAAGTTCATCGTATCAACGATATGAACAACATCGACAACATGTCCTCATTTAAGAAAAAATGTTGTTAACCACAACGTAGAAAAACTCTAGACTCTAAATGGGAGGTAGAAAGCCATAACCTAAACAACAAGAAACTGTCTGGTGAACGATATCTTCAATGCCATGCTTGTAAGTGAATCCCAAATCAGTTAGCTTCTTTGAAGAGATCTCGGAAGGTACTACATCATTTTCTTCCGCAATAACTCTGTACCTGCAAAATATGTGCATAATAGTAAGGTTAAATATTGATAAATTTAGGAGACGCATGTAATTAGTAGTAAATCATTTGAGTTACAACCTCGAACCTTGAAAATATATATTGAGTAGAAATAAGGTGCTAAATCCACTGAGACCAGCTCCCAAAACAAATTTAGACTTTTGGCTTCAGTTATTTGGCCAGAAACTATGTTATTGCTCCAATGGTAATGTCTACATTTTGGGCTAAAAAGTTGTTAAATATCATTTTAGCCTACTATTTTTGTTTCCGTTAACTTAAAAAAAAAAGATATTTGTTTAGATTAATTTTGTGAACATTTAAAAGTAAAACTATATAAATTTCAAGAAAATATGAAAAATCACACAATAGACACATTGAAACCAGAGTTCCACATTGATTGTGTGAATGCATGAACAAATGGATGACTATATATAGTTTTAGGGTGATATTTAAGTCAAATTTTTTTCTCAAATTATTTAAACCGTTGGATATTTTTTTGACCATTAGATTTGGTCTCATTTTATCTTTGCCATTGAATTATAAGTAAAAGTAAATAATATAAATATAAATGTTTGAAATGTGATCATTGGATCAATCAACGATTATTTGATTTGATCTGCAAAGCTGTTAGTGGTGGCCAACTCATAATCATTCAAATAGGAGGGGAGTGAAGAAGACAGAGATTAAGAGCGGAGATAATTTTTCTCCTATCTTCAGAATTAGGTGCATCACATGTCCCGCACATCGTTATGCCGACGTTTGGTATTCGTTGCGAAATCCCACGCGTAGAGGTGAGTCCCACTCGTTTTGGTCTGGCCACTCTTTCGGCCACCACTGGAAGCCCAATCAAAAGGCAAAGGCCTAAAATTATAGGCCTTGGACCAGAGTTGGAATTGGTCTAATTAACTTCACTTTCATGCTATTAGTCATTCATTTGGTCTTTTGAGAAAATGGTTATTGAAGATATATATATATATATATTTTTTTTTTTTTAACAAACAATATTATCTATAATAAGGGGAAGAGAGTGGGCTTAACCTCACAATGTATATACAACGATGTGATGAGGATCTAAGTTGAGAACTTAACTTGAGGAACATATTGTTTGTCTAAATACTTCAACTTGAAGCCCACCCATCGTCTAATATGATAAACCACTTAGTTTTTCAATTAATTTGGGTGGCGGAAGTTGAATTCAGGATTTCATCCAACATTAAGAAGAGAAGTACCTCCGAACATATATGTGACTTGAAACGTTTATAACAGAAAAAGTATACCTGTTTGAATTTGAGCAAGGATATGCCTGAGCTAGATAGTTAAGCAACTTGGATATTGGACAACTTTGGGCAACGCATACGTAACGACCTTCAGCTTTGGCATGCTCCATTAAAAACATGTGCGCATTGCATGTATCTTCAATGTGAACTAACGCAATTGATCCCATCCTTGCATTTACAGCAGATAATATGCCATAGAGTTCAGAGTCACCTGCATAGAAGATCATATTCATAGCTTCAATTGTCTTTACGATATCCACACCTTTTATCTGTGGAAATTCTATAATAGCACGTTGCATTCAATGCAACATAAAATGAACGCGTAAGATTTAAAGAAATGGATTTTGTACTTTCATTTACCCCATTAAAAAACCCGGTACACTTAAGGCCATATGGTATTGTAATCACACCCCTTATTTTATTTACGTATAAAAATAAATTTAAACTATATTATATTGGAAAGGCTGCATAGTTTATTTGTATATATCAATGATAAATTTTTCTCGTACCATGGGCATTTTAAGAAGGGAAGAAGAAGATAGATACAGCAGAACCACCTGTTACTGGAGAAAGAAGAACTTGAATGCTTGATGGAACTTTGGAAGTGAGAAAAGGCCCCCCAACAGTACTTGTTATGACTGATACAAGATTAATCCCTTTCTCACTTGCAAATTTGAATGCTGCTTCCTCCGTGAGAATCTTCAAAAGTACATAAACCTGTCAATTAAAGAAAGAACGTTTTTCATGCACAATGAAGCCTCGTTTGTTACGTCAAACCATACTGACTATTTCATCTGGATAGACTCAGACTACTAACTATTTTCTAATAGTAAGAATAAAGCATGATAGAGAGAAGAGGAAACATTTACCCATCCATTTGCTTTTGCAGTTAGAACTTGATCAACTGGAGTTTGGCAAGACTCATCAACAACAACTCTTGCATTTCCGTTTCCGTCTTTGGCGGTGATAGTACTAATGGAAGAGGTGAGTACAACCCTTTTCACCGTTCCGGAATTCACACAGGATTTGAGGAGGTCTAAGGTTCCTTTGATCGCAGGCTCAATGATATTTGATCGAACATAACTCTCTAGAGATCAAAATTTCAGATAGGAACTCGTAAGGGTTTTATGTACTAAGAGTGCATATGTGCAATTTTTGTCCAGTGAAAATGTAACATGATGCATTACCAATGTTTTCTTTGACAGTAACACTGAATTCCATGGATGCTGCAACGTGAAATACACCGTCACAGCCCTTCACAGCCTCGTCGAAGCTTCCTTCTTCTCCCAAATCCGCTCGGAGCAATCTCAACCGGTCAATGCTTGTCCACAATGATAATAGGTGCAAACACTTGGCTGTGCAATTTTAAGTGGAAACTCATCACCCTTATTGAAACAATATGAGTAGTCCGGTTGTTTCGGCTGATAATTAGATTGGTCTTGATTCAAAGAAAGCCCAGATGTGCAAAGCAATTTTCAACTTGGGCTAGTGGTGGCTTTGGTAAAGGCGGTAGCCTATGGATTATTTAATTATTATTATCCGGCAGCTAATAGGCAGCAGCTTTACAATTGGAAGTGACAAGGAGCATATGATAGCCAGAAATGGGTAGATAACGAAAAGGAAAGAGGTGACTCACTCTTTACCAAAGGCAATCGTTTGGAGAGAAGTGCACTAGAAAGAGAAAGCTTGGACACTCGGGCCAAAAGTCTATAAAAGCAACAAGAAAGGCAAGCAAAAAGGACTCTCAACACTCTGAACTCAACAGCAAGAACCCTAGACAACCTTGTTATTTTCTATCATTTCCTTTGTCACTTTTTAGAAGCTCTGCTGCATGTACTCATGTAGTATATATTCCCTTTTGTGAAACTTTTAGTGCTATTCCATTAGAGAAATTGCTTGTTTTGTAAAACACAAGAAGAAATGCTCAGCGAGGAGACAAACCTTGTCTGCCAAGGTTGAAACCTGGCCCAAACCTCCTTTATTTACATTTCTGTGAAGTAGATCTGGCTTTTATGTATTTTCCTTAATCTTTATGTTGATCTCCAATGCTTATTTCAAAGTTTTTACATGCTTAATCATGTTGAACCAAATGTTTTTACTTACCTTGTTGCTAATCAAAGTTGGATCTCAAGAAAGTTAGCAACCTGAATGAAAATAAACCTTCCTATAACTTGACATATGATGTACAATCAAAAGTCCTTGTTTACAAGGTAGAGAAAAGAACTTTTTACGGACTTAACCCATTTGTAAACAATCATTTTTTAACTAAGGAGTCTAAGTAACTTGCGGCGCAAGTAATCGACTTATTTGAAGACTAAAAACTCAATCTGTTCAATAAAGATATCGATGGCACGACCAGATTTCTTTTAGCTTTACTTGAAAGCCTAAGGGCACACAAAGGTCCTGCAAAGGCACCTTTCAAACTAACTCTAAAATCATAATGCATAAAATCAGGCAGTGAACCTTGCCCGACTGGCAAGACAAGGGGAGTTATGTGAGGGACATTCTAGCTCGAACACCAGTTACTTATAAGCATATGTGATATAAGGTTCCATGGAGCACATGTAATATGAGGAGTATTCCAATACTTATAAGCACATGTAAGGTCCCTCCTCCTATCAATGTGAGATTCTTTCTCAACACCCCCTCTCATGTGTGGAGAATTTTAAAGCCTAACACATGGACAACACAAACGAGGTGACGTGAAGTACATGTGGACCTTGGACTTCACACATGAGACAACCTCTCTGACACCAAGAAGAAGTTGAGGTTTTCCAAATAAAACTAATTGACTATATAAGGAATAACTCAAATACTTATAAGCACATACAAGGTATTTTCTATCCCAGTTGTGGGGTTCATACTCCCAACGACATCTCAACTAGAAACTAGACCTATTAATTGGGCCGGGCCAGCAGAAACTTACATTCCTAGTCTATCAATCAAATGCCATACTTGGTTTATTCTCAGACTCATATTTAGAAGGGTTAATTATAGTTATAGTATGGTGCAGAAATTCCATTCATACACGCATATGTATATTTATATATATTGACATTGGGATCGAATTTAAAATGCATGTAATTATTACTTAACCTTGGTAGTCACATGACTCTAAGGCAGGCCTATTGGTGATTTTTCTAGCTAAAACAAACTTTGACTAAAAAAAACTTTACCAACATCAGAATCCCAATTTTTTTTTTCAATAGCTCAAATTACTCAACAGTATGGAAAATGAATAGTCATGATCAAATTAGAAAAATACTATTTTTGCATACTTATCAATTTAATAAATATAAAACCCCAAATATTAAGTAATCCGGACTATTGAAGACTTATCCCATAAGCTGATGTCAACTCAAATATGATCCTTCTTTCAGCTACTATGCAAGTATCGATGCTTTGACTTAAAAATTACGCACATTTTAGAAAGTTAATGTTACTCATGTGAAGGACTTGAATCCAACAGGTTAATTGTCACCATGAGGTGACCATTAATGTAAGATTTATGTGTAAGACTCTCTCAACATGATCTTATATTAGTTGACGAAGCTTTCTGGTGGTGGTGAAACCAGAAATTCTCTCTCCTTACTCAGGGTTCTTCTGCCATCTCTCTTTCTCCCTTTCTAGTTCAAAGATCAACCACAAAAAAGTCACACAAGCAAAAATCTAAACAAAGAAAGTTATGTTGTTCTGCTTGGATGAAAATAAAAACTTGAAAAATAAAACCAGAAAACATTAAGAGCTTGGTTAAAGAGATGAACAGACCAGGATCACGGACTGTGGCATGAACCATGTGGCCTTTCTCCAGGAGGCTCTTCACCAACCAAGACCCTATAAAACCAGTGGCTCCGGTAACACAGTAAGTTGCCATAGCTCTCCCTTTCTTTTGCCCGCACGCTGACACACACACACAGAAATATATATAAACACACAGAGAGATATGCATATATAATCAATAGTGTTGGCTGTTGTAATCATGTAGCATATATAATATTCATATCCGAAAAATAGTATAATAAGAAACCAATAGGCGACCGACAAAGCATGTGAGGCGATAGTAATAAATCGTTTTTTTTTTTAAATTTTGGAAAGCAAATATTTCCATTTCTGGTCTACCATGTATGGAAGTCACATCAATTACAAATGTACTATTTTTGAGGGACAATGATTGTCTGCCCGATCTCGTGCTCTTTCATGTCTTTTTGTTTGTATGGTCACGGTTAAATCACGTCAACATTTTATGTTACTATTTATTTTTGTCTTATTATCTTTATAAAAAAATAATATAAAATGTTGACGTGAATTAACCGTAACCACACAAAACAAGAGAACACGGAAGGGTACGGGAACAAAAAGGGCAGACAATCCTTGCCCATTTTTGAGATGAGAGTGTGTGTTGTCAATGCATGCATGGTTGCCAAATGTTAAATCATCCACGTGATTTGAGTTGTACACGCTCTCCACATTCATACAATTGGGTTAACATATTTACCCAAAAAGGCCAAAAAAAGAAAAGAAAAGTATTTACTATTATTAAGAGGACTTTTTTTTTTTTTTTTTTTTTTTAAGTGAGACTCTTTAAATAGACTCTATGCTATCTTATGCTTTCTACACAATGTTCTGTAGTGTTAACATGAGAATTGATATTAAACTGTGAAGTGACATAAAGTTTATAAAGAGTTTCACTTTTGAGAAAGTCTTATTAGCATTTCTATTTCCATATTAATTTATCCATCATGTATGACGTAGAAGTGTTTGATTTGCAGTATTCGAACTTGAGACTTGACATATCACTAAATTAAGAACTAGATAAATAAATCTGTAATAATAATGCATATATTAAGGGAAAAAAAAGTTTGAAGAAAGTATATTCTTGTGGAAACTACACCACTTGGCTTACTAAAAAATGACTAGAGTTGTAAACGAGTGGAGGCAAACCGAGTATCACTGTCGTCAATTTAGCTTGTTTTAATATTTCTCAAACTTGAGCTACGTTTGACTTGCTTATTCTACAAGCCAAGTTCAAGCGAGGTTTGAAATTCAAACTCGATGCCAGATTCAGTCTGTTTTGAGTTTAGTATAATAAGTTGGTCTGACCTTACAACAAAAAATCACAAGTTAATTGGTGGCATATTTTAATGATAAATATATAACACAATTTCACACATATATAGTACTTTGAGACGATCACATTTTTCATAACTTTCTCATTTTTTGTTTTTTTAGGTGATTCGAAATCCCAAGCTGAATCAATTTATGTGTTCAAGCTGAATCCAGTTCTACAAATTTAATATGGTGCTAAAAATATTTCGTTGAGTTTCTTGCCATCTTTTTTGTTACCAAAACCGGCAGCAGTGCGCGGACAATTTTTCTATTTCTTATCTAGACAGCAAATAAACACAAAATGCTAGAGTTGATCAAATGAAAAATCCACCGTTGATCCGAATGACCTGACCATTGACCCACTCGCCTGCATCCGCCGCTAAAAAGCCCACAATCCCAGACACATCCTTGGGCTCGCCCAATCGACCCAGAGGGCAAGCATCCTCAAGCCTCTTAACCATCTCCTCACTCTTCCCGGCAAAGAACAACTCCGTCGCCACCGGCCCCGGCGCAACGCAATTCGCAGTTATTCCAGTGCCCTTGAGCTCCTTGGCCAAAATCTTTACCATCGTCTCCACCGCCGCCTTGGAGGCCGCGTAGGCTGCGTACCCAGGCATAAGCCCCCCGACGACCGACGACGTTATCATAATAATTCTCCCGCCGCCGCCGCGCTTGACTCTCTTCGCTGCTTCCCTAGAAACCAAAAACGCCCCTTTGGTGTTGACATTGAATGTGTTGTCCCAGTCCTCCACCGCCGTATTGGCCACGCTGGGATATTTGGGATCCAAAACCCCCGCGCTGTTCACGACGATGTCGAGTTGGGTCCCGAATTCTTGCTCGGCTTTGTCGAAGAGCTGCTTCACCTGATCCGGGTCCGAGACGTCTGCTCGGACCGCAATCACTTGCGATTTTGGGGTTGTCTGGTTGAGCTCTGAGACTAATTGATCTGCTTGCGCTGAGTTTGATGAAGCGTAATTGACAACGACCTTTGCGCCGAGGGAGTGGAGGTGAGCTGCAATGGCACGGCCGATGCCGCGCGAACCGCCGGTTACGATGGCTACGCGGCCGTTGAGGGGCAGGGAAGGGGAAAGGGAAGAGGAAGAGCAGTGTTCAGCCATGACTTATGGATCTGGGATGGTGATTATGGAGATAATATATTATTATTTGGTATGCAAATCGTTGGATTTTTCAAAGGGATGATGCGTCAGCACTTACATAAGCGTCACCAAAACTAATTTTTCTGTACGCTCTAAACACCAAACACTAAAGTTACACATATCAAATGTTGATTTGTTTATCTACGTGACAGTGACAGAGGCCGATCATATGTGGCGTGACGTCTTGTGTAATTATTTAAGAATGGATAATATTAAGTAGATTAATTTTCAAATTAAATTTGTAAACTGAATGATATGTCACTAATAAAAAATAAGCACGTTAATTAACAACAACCCTATCATTTAGTCTCTCTAGCATTACTCTTCAAGAATATGTTAAAAAAATTTATTTCACGCAATATATTTTTATAATAACTCTTGAGATGGTACATCAGGTGAAGTGTTTCAAATAATTATAAAATGAGATTTAGTTCACAAATTTCTACACAAAAATAGTTAATGATCAGTTGCGCGCTGCCCATAATGCCTTGCCCTGCCCAATGTTCATCGAGGCATTTCATCGAGCAGTTAAAGGGCATACATCAAGGACAATTCTAAGCTTAAAAGGGACAGCACTCATGTCTTGTATAGAGATTTGCCAAAGTTGGGAGGGTCAGCTGACCCATCCCGCCTCTTAATGGGTCCGCCAATGCTAATTGGTACTATTATAATGTCAAAATCATATGTGTAAAGAATTAATAAAAGTTTGAGATCATTTAATCAACATATAAGCCGTATTGAAAATATTATGAGAGTAAAACCCAAAAAACATTTTTTCTAAAAATGCTTTCAATCATTTAAAAGCACTAACCAGACGAGCTCTTTAGACGAATGAAACTTAACTCTCCCAATCTCAATCCATCTGCTACCTTCAACTTTGCCAAATTTGGAAATTAGCTCCACTTCTTTCTACAATATTGAATCTACCGAGTTATCTCCAATCCTACATAATCCTAGGCACCAAAGGTGTAGAGTGCATGAAGAACAATCCCTCATGACAAATCTGTGTTCCAAATGACCAAGTCCGGCGTGCTCAGTCTCAATGCATTCAAAAGATAACTTGCACGTTTTGGAGGACGATCAACATTCTAATGTCGCATTCAACCAACACAGATAAACAAATTTATATCACTCAGCTGCTGTGCATCATTCAAGAGAAACCAAATACAAACTTACAAAATGATATTAATACATCCGGAGTTTCTAATCTACAGCGCGTTCAGGCAAGAATTGGATCCTTACGCAGCAGTGACGGCTTCTTCAGTTTTCTTTTTTTCTTCCTTCAATTTTTTCCAGTTCTCGGTGCTATCTATTATTTCACCAGTTTTGATGAGGTAGCGAACTCGTTGTCCATTTTCCAGAATTTTATGACCCACCCGACTTGCTACATTCTTTTCTTTCGAGAAAAGCATCACGTTCGAGCTGTGTATAGCTCCTTCTACCTGGAATATGAAATTTAAAATGTTTATTTGTAATTAAATGAAACTAGTAAGCAAGGAAACAAAAGTTGACGGCTCCAAGGTTCACGAAAGAAAAAGAACCTTAAGAATCTGTCCTGGTTCTCCCTCTTCCCTGCTCTTCATATGCTTCGTCTTCAAGTTTATTTCCTTCACTATCACGGTGCTATTGTGCTTAAAGATCTTTGTTACCTCTCCAGTTTTACCCTTTTCATGTCCCGATATGACTTTCACTGTATCCCCAACCTTAACATGCATTTTGTGCAAAACTGGAAGGCTGTTTGGCTTGCATTCCTTCCGCTCCCATCTTTTGAGCTGCCAGACGACGAAAAAAGCAATACTTCAGGAGATGAACAGCCCTAATATGCTACATCATATCCCATTTACCAAAAACAGCTTTTTAAAAAGAAAAAGATACTAAATTATGCAAACCAGAAATTGAAATAACGTTTTCTTGGTTTAGCCAGCATATCAAGATAAAAGACTCTCCACCCCAATCGTGAAATAGTTGCAATGAAACGCCTTCTTTGTGATTACTGTCAGAATATCCCACTTAGTGGTGCGTGTCAGCAGATATTACAAATCAAATTACATGCTTGAAGATTGCTTTCATCTTATCCAGCTACAAACAAGCAGAAGCATCACTTTCTAGAAGCTAGTAAGTTAGCAATTCAACTATACATGCATCAGATTCTGATAGTATAGGCAGAGAAAATAGATAGGACTCGTGATACTAACCTTCACGACGATGAGGCAAGGCTTTACTGTTACCTTGGCCTGCGCACAAAAAAAGCAGATAAATTGTTACGAATGTTTCTCTTTTGTCCACCCAGTGATCAGAGTAATTCAAACTCAAACTACAATGTGAATGGCATAAAAACAATTACCATCACCTTGACGGTATCAAATTTTGTTTCTTTGAGATGACAAGAAAGAACAAAACATAAAAGAAAATCCATGCAGAATTACAGGCTTGGAAAACATATCAGATTCTTTTTAAGAAACTTGCTAGTAAAATTAAAATATAGTATCAAAATTCAACATGACACGTTTAGTGAAAAACTTTACGAGATCCCATCTACTGGAGGCGTTAACACAAAAACTCTGAAAAGAAATGAAATTATTCTAACAGAATGAACCGATATGTGTGTCACGATCAGTATGTAGAGTTCAGAAAGCCCCGCTTATGACTATGTAAACCGAAAGCTCACTCCAGCTAAACGTTCATTTCATACAACTCAGTCTTATGTCAATGAAATCAAGTATAAACATTATTATCCACTAATATAGGGCTACTTATAAACCCGGAAAACCCCAAATCATTGATTAGGGCATTAGCACATTGTCATTATTAGGTAGTGGGGATAAAATACAGAAATTGTATCAGAAGTTATTAAGAAACAAAGTACTTAAAGGCCCTATTTCTAAATCTTATACACAAAATTGTGTTCTTAATTTCTTATATCCATCACAAATTCGAAATATTCTACCGGAAACCTTCGTTTACCACTAAAACTGTTCAACCAATTCCTTCATCTGTTTTTTATTCACTTCAAACAATGTCAGAACCATAACCAAAGGAGGTGCAGTTTCTTCAAATACTTCAAATACATTAAAATTTATCAATCTCCTTTTCACTTCACCTATTTGTAGAACCCCCATTTTTGCATATTAATAGAGGAATTCAATTCCACAAAGAAAAATAAAATCACATCAATTTGCAGAAATCACTGTAACAAAGAGTGTTCAGTTTAAGCAAAACCCACTTCACTGTTACAGGCAAAGAACTTAAATGCAGCAAAATACATGCATATATAGAGGTATATGTAAATATTTTATATTTGATATAAGAATTGGGGGAGAAAGTAAAACGTACCGGGACAGGGTAAAGAGTTGGGGGGAAGAGGCGTTGGCCGAGGAAGGAGTTAGAGGAGAGAGAAAGAGAGGTCATGGAGCTCTGAAGTGCAGCCATGGCTGCCATTTTCGTTGCTTGGCTATGAATGTGACTGCGAAATGGATAATACAGAGAGACAGAGAGAGTGTAAATTTACAATAGGATTGGATTGGGATCAAACGACGCCGTAGCTGGTCTTTTGGTGGGTTTTGTGGTAAGCTGACATATGCATGGAGGGTAAAGCCCAGCCCAAATTTTGGTGGATTCGTAAATCTCTTCGGCCGTTAATATTGGATTTGAATAATTGTTATTAGAATTCCAAAAATGTACTTAAATACTTCAAAATTTCGATATTTAGAAAGAAAAATACTCTAATATGACAAGTGTACACTTAGATCTTAGAGTGTCAATAATAATTTATTTTATAAGTAATGTGAATGATTATTTATTTTGAAAAAGTCCAACGTACCAAACTAGAGCGATTTTGTGGACATAGAGTCGTCTTTGGACACCCAAAACTTAACCATGTATATTAGAACAGGAATGATTTCCGCATTCTTTTTTCTTTGTCTGAAGATTTGTAAGAAAAAGAAACTAAGATAAAAAAAGAAGTGCATAAAGAGACAACGGAAGTGCAGTATTATTTTGCCATTATAGCACAATCATCGGTTGTTCCTAACTTTTTTTTCTTTTTTTTTTTGTTGGTGGAAGGTTTGCTTCCAATAAGAAACAAAAATTATAAATTATGCAAACAGTGAAAATAATGGGAAATAAGTTCAAAAGCGTATCAACTTTTCCTTCATTTCCATTGTAAAGTATGATACATAAATCTAGAAATCTGTCATCTGAGTAAAACAGGGAGGAAGAGAGAAATGGATATGTAACAGGGTCGAATGTTGAACCGAAAACCAGTGTCACTCGACCAGAAATATTAACTACTCGAAATCCACTAGTTCTAAAGCCCAAAGACTGCACATGTATCAAAAAAGCAAACCCGAAAAACCAAGAAATAAGAAAGAAAAAAAAAAGGAAAAAATGGGGAAGCCAGCGTCTATACTTCATAGGTATCGGCTAGGCTGTCCACAGACTCCTCTCTGTGGTGTTCGGTCATTTGGATTCTGGTTTCTGGTTGGTTCACGTCAGTTGTGCCTTCATCCGTTACAGATGACAAGGATTTCACATGATTCCTGTTGTGCCTCATTTTGAGCATCCGCGATAGCACTTGTACGATGTCTCTCATGGAAGGTCTTTTTTTGGGTGCACGACTGACACATTTATATGCCAGAGCTGCCATTTCGTTGAGCTCTTGCACATGGAAACTCCCATTAAGACGCGAATCCACAATTTCTTCCCACCCAAGTTTCCCCTCTGTATTCATCGCAGCCTATTTTTCATACAGAAATATCATTTGATGTGCAAAGTAAACAGCACTATTGGGATTCAAGTGGACAAGTACATCTGCAAAAATAGTATATGGTAGTCTACTATGTTCTTAGGTTCCATGTTGTCACAGGGTCAGATTACTTCAATATCGGAATTCCTTGTGTTCCAGTTTCCTGTTTATTTTGGATAACCTCTGTGTGTGAGTGTGAATGATAAGTGCGCATATGCAGTGAGAGAGAGAGAGAGAGAGAGAGAGAGAGAGAGAGAGAGAGAGAGAGAGAGAGAGAGAGAGAGAGAGAGAGATTTCTTACAAGTTCAACATATTCCATTAAACCCTGTTGAGGATTTCTTGCAGCTATGAGCTCAAAGAGCAAAACTCCATAGCTGTAAACGTCACTTTTCTTGGTGAAATTCCTGGTAGATATATATTCAGGATCAAGATAACCAAAAGTTCCCCTAATATTAGCTGCATGTTTATCCACCATTTCTTCTCTTGAAAGTCCAAAATCAGCAACCTGCTTGATCCAACATAACCCTCTATAATATCTCAATTGGAAGCCTAACCTTTTATTGTTTTAACTACATATATTAAGCGAAAATCCAAAAAGCAAGAAAATTTTCAATATTTGGAAAGGAAGTAAATCAAATATTTCCTCTTCACACCACACAATATTATTTCAGAATCTGCAGTTGGAAACAATTATAGAAAAGTTGGAAGACATACCCTAGCTCTCATGGATTGGTCCAACAGAATATTGGATGATTTAATATCACGGTGTATTACAGGAGGAACTGCCTGAAGTAAAAAAGTGCAAAATAGATGAGTAAACACCTTTGGCATGAATAAAACCATGTGCAGGCATACCCAGGCAGAGATGAAATTTTCTGTGTCACACAATACGATTTACTTACTCCATCATGAAGATACTCCAAGCCCCTTGCTACGTCTAGAGCTATTAGAACTCTCAAATCCCAGCTCAATGGCTCATGCTTTTCACCTACGTAAAGAAAACCATGCTATTCTCAGGTAACGATCTTATATATGCATATCGACTGGAGTTCATACTGTGTGATAAATCTAATATGTTATATTAAAATGAACAATTTGAAGTTGACAGCCATCTTACTATATAAATGAGAGGCCAAACTGCCTTTACTCATGTAGACATATATAAGCATATGTTGGCCTTTCTCTGCACAATATCCAATTAAGTTCACGAGGTTTCGGTGATGCAACCTTCCCAATAGCTTAACCTGAAGGGGAAAGAAAAGAACGAATGTGAGGGACTACAACAGACGAAGTGGATTAACTTAAAAAGGAAAACTATTACATGACATTAAGCATGTTTATGATTTTCCAAATTCTCCAAAAACAAATCTCCTGAAAATATCTGTAAGTGGATTAACTTTCTTATATTTCACCAAGCTCCCAAACATTTAAACACATTTCCGATAAATTTATACCATTAATCAATAACTCATAATCGGGGCATATAACTAGTAAATTATTAACCATTAAACAATCACTACCTCTGTCTGGAATTCTTTCTCCCCTTGCGTAGAATCAGTTGCAAGCACTTTAACAGCGACAGTCTCACCTGTTGACATCTGAGCTTTGTACACAGGACCAAATGCACCTTGCCCTATCAATGTTGTAAAGTTATATGTTGCTTTCTGCAGATCCCTGTATGAACCCCATTAACAAAAAATTAATAAACCAAATGGGAAAGAAGATCGAGGCCTTAAGTGTGCAAAATAAGTTGCATCTCTTTTAAAAAGAATAATATATTAAGGAGTACTAAGCAGTTAAGACTTTGGAAGAAAGACACACCAAAAATTTCATGATGAATCAGGCGGATTATTTACCAGTGTGTATCATCTTACGAGAATACAATATGGTGTGGACCTAGCTAATCAATTTTGCAATTATAGATGTACAGCATTTGGTATCTCACATAACAGTTGAAGCAAACCACAGTAAATATCTAGGCATATAAAGCCTTTGTGATTGTGTTGTATCCGTGTTTTACATGCATATCAAATTACCATTCCGCTGATAAGAATTCAAGCTATCCACCCTATTCACATAGATTGATTATCTGGCGTTCAAATGTTTAGAATAAGCATGCAGGCTCATTATTTAGCGATTACCGGTTAGTCAATTCATATTATCACTAACATTCTAAAGATAGAATGTACCATATTTCCCATAAACAGGATAGAAATGGTGCCTGTTTTCAAAAGTGCCAATGCTAGGTAATTTAGGATTCGTACATGCAAAGTTCTGAATCAATCATACCAAACATTCTCATCACGGATAATGATATAGGATATGATAGAAAGACAATCATGTAAGATTCTAAATCAAGAAGTAAGGTACATGAGAGGAATAGGTTTTCTGGAAACATTACTTGTAAGAATACTCGGGAATTCCAGACATTGAGACCACATTACTCTTCTTAAATCCTTCATGCCAGAAGGATTTACCATTCTGTCCAGATCTTACAGGCGAATCCGGACCAAGTGTCGAGTCTGACAATATAGTACAAGAGTCAGCACCATTAGCACGAATAGGAATAGTTGCTGCCCTCCGAGAACTGCTATTCCCTATCTGCAAGCGCCTCCTATGGTACCTAATGCAGAAGAATCCAGAAATTGCCAAAAGCACTCCAATCACTACCCCTATAGATAATCCAACAATAAGCACAACTGGCTCGGCCTTCATCTTCTCAACTATACTTTACTGTCTGGTCAATTATCCATCCCAATAAAAGACCTGAAAAATGCCAATCTGATAACTTAGCAAAAACAAAAGAAGGCGCCACTTGTTTATAGCCTACTAAGATATCAACGTCATGAACTTCAAAGTTGTGAGGTTGATTCCAAACAATTTGTTTGAAATTCATGGCAATCAAAATAATCAAATACAAACTCCAAATTGTTCAAAAGAGAACATTCTGGTATACTATTCTAGCTTCCATTTCCAATTTTGGACAGGAAACTAACATTGAATAAGCATTGACTAATTATACTATTTATGAATTTAAAACCCTTGTAACAGTAATAAGAGAAAAATAACAGTTGGTATTAATCTTTTATCTGAATTTATTTTCTGGGGCACGATGGAATAAAAACCCAACAGTTTTCAATCAAAATAAAAGCTTAATTAAAGTGGGAAAAAGCAAAATTCAGCAGTCTAACTGTCTATGTTTAGCAAACTATAGTGAAAAACAATTACTTGATCTGCCTAGCATTTAACCAAATCAAATTAAACTGAGATCCTATATGATACCAATAGATGCTACCAATGAAAATTTCCAGATAGTTGACAATCTAAGAAATTGGGTCAGTCACAAACGCAATAATGCTCTGTTTGGTTGCTCAGAAAATAAGCAAAAGAAAGTACTTAATTTTTAGAAGAAAAAAAAACCCGCAAAGCCAAATGCAAGTATATGGGACCAAGTTAGAGTTTTTCCACTTTTCTTTCCTTTTATTCAACTCAAACTAATTTTCTCAGCAACCAAACAGAGATTCAAGAGAAACCCACCAACAGATCATGACCAGGAAACCAAAAACAACAGAAATTAAGCATTAAAAAATCAAAACAAAAACAAAAAGAAGAAATCAAACCATAGTGTTCGACGTACAGCTTTGGGTATTACCTGTATATGCAGAGAAACAGTTACATGTTCTGCAGGAGTATGGAAAACAAGTAAAAGTGAAACCAAATGGTTTGAGATTTGAGAGAGATTCAAAGGGTGATATGTGCGATGATGAAAAAATAGTTGGAGAAAAACAAGTTGGCGTGTGAAAGTAATGGAAGCAAATACAGACAGAAGGAAAGAGTGAGTAGTAAATGGTATGTTTTGCTTGCTTTTTAAATTCCGTGAGTCGCCGCTGGAAATAAGGTAAAAGAAACGCGTCTCCCGACTCCCTATAAATGTACTTCTTGGGATTTCGGGTTTTCTACAAAACAAAATAGGTAAAATATAACCTTTTCTTTTAGGGAATTGTTATTAGTATTACAAAAATATTATTTGGTACTTTAAATTTTCTATAATTAAAAAGAAATATACATTTATGAGGAGTATAGAATGAGATTTTTGGAATGTTAATAACAGTTTCCTTCTTTTAATGAGAATGCATTTTATTAAAGAATTAAAAATGCCCCAAATACAAATAGCAAAAAGAAAGATACATCAGCCGATATCACCCTTTTAATGAGAATGCATTTTATTAAGTCCAAAACAAAAAGTTTGCAAGTGGCAGTTTACTACAGTGGTGGAGAAGAGCGTTGTCGTTGCACCATAATGTGGGTTCAAATATCGTCGATTCCCTAATCTAACAAATCTATTGTTTGGCAAAATAAAATAAAAAGTAGAAGCTCAAAATACATCAAACCCTACAAGTGGCACTTTACTGTAGTAGTGGAAATGTGTTGAGTTTTTGCATGACGGCCTAATCTAACAAATCTATTGTATGGCAAAATAAAAAAAAGTAGTAGCTCAAAATACATCAAACCCTACAAGTGGCCACTATTACTATAGTGGTAGAAATGTGTCGAACTTCGGTTGCTAATTTAACATCTAATCTAACAAAATTTATCGTTTGACAAAAAATAAAATATATCAAACCCTACATAGTCGACGCGATTGCAAAAAATGTTGCCATCGTAAAAACAATTAAGACAAGGAAAAGAAACATTGCCATCGTAAAAACAAGTCTGAAGACAAGGAAAAGAGCAATCATGCCAAAATGAGGATATATTCACGCACATAATATGTCGACAAATAAAATACAATATGATCCTGGGATCCAAAATCTGTTAAGGCATAATTCTACAACCCACTAAAGTGTGGTTGAGAGAGATGGGGAAGAGAGGAGGTACGTGGTGAATACTAGAGAGATCTGTAGCAAAGAAAAACTTTGGCATACTGGAGAGTCATTGAGCATGTGATTTGGGGCAAGGCAGGAATGCCATGTCATATCTGGGATGAGTATGGGAGTGCAAGCCCAAGGGAGTGGGGGATGTAAGGGAAAAGCAACGGACAACAAAGCTTGGGTTGACAGGGCGGAAGATTTTGATGGAGGAGGCAGAGGAGTGGGAGAGAAGAAAGCTCAACTTGGGGAAGGAGAGTTGGCGCCACAAAGGGTAGAGTAGCCACCACCAAAGGCGAAGAAGGCGCCATAAAGGACGGGAGAAGAGCCGCCCTTTGGGGCGGCTGGAAAGACCATGATAAAAAAGATTTTATTCTAGTTTTAGGTAAAATACAACTTTGAATATTATGTTGTCGAGTTGTCAATTTAAGCAGTAAATCAAATAGATTTCGTTTTAGAGGTATATTTTGTAGGTTGTCAACGTGAGTTATCGACGACTTGTTTTTTATTTGAATATGTTACCTAGGGTGTCAGTCCAAACCATTAATGAGGTGTTAAAGTTGTATTGATGCACTATGATAAAAAGGGCAAATTTACCGTTAAAAGTGCCTATTATGTGGCTCAGTAGTGGATCCTTCCTCCCTCTCTATCTTCATCTTCTTCATCCTCTTGCAACCAATTTTCTACTTTGTGGGATACATTATAGTAGGCCATTGTTCCTCCCAAAGTTAAGATGACGGTGTCGACGTAAATTTCCGCTGTCTTCAGTCTTAACGAAAATGCACCTGCAAAACAACCATAACCTTTGATCAAGGACCTAAGCCTCATGCACCCACGAGGTAGGGGGGTTAGGCCAATAGATCTCCAATGCCTAAGTCAGTTTCTCTGAGAGAGAGTAAAGTGTTTAGGGCTTTTTTAGTGTAGCCAAAGCTCCTGAAATTTGGTAGAATATGTTGTATATATAGGGGAGAGGGCCGACCATAGTGTTAGGGTTTTACCCTACACATGGCGGCATCCTATTGGCCAAGGATTATGGAGAAATATTCTCAAGATATTAAATAGGAAATAATATCTAGAAATAATGGAGTAATTATCCTTAATTGATTTAAATATGGATTACTTGATTGGAGTCAATCTTCAATTGGGAATGATTTGGGTAATTAATCCTTATCTTTCATGCTTTGACTTTTCCCTGCCAAGGGCAGGTGAGCTGTAGGCAGTCGTATTCAGCTGCTGGGACCTTTAGGGATGTGAGCTGCACGTGGGAGTACTTGAGGAACCTGCCTATTTATTGAGGGCAATCTTGTCTTTCTTGAGCAAAAGTCCACTTGTCGCCTCTAGAATTTTTGGGATTATTTTTGGCTCCACAAATACCCTCACACCTGCTGAGCTGCACATAGGAAAAAGGGCAGTAGCTGTAGAAATCCTAAGTCGCATGGGCTTGTAGAGTTGTTTCTCAATTTGAACTTGATCTCCTTTCTTGATTTCGAGATAGACTTCTTCTACGAAAAAGAAACCAATTGCCCCCAATAACTTTTTAATTTTGCCTTAAGCAGGGGATTAAATAAATTTAGAGAGCAATCATCATTCCAACAAAGAAGAGAAGCCAGAAGAAAATTTTCTTCCCCCTTCCCTAGCTTTCTTATTCTCTTGCTCTTGTAAAGAGTCGTCTCTCATTGTTGTTCTTCTTCTCCGTGCCACACCAAACGTAAGAAAATTTGAATTTTCCTTTTCTTGAATTTTTTGGGAATCTTGGGACTTGAAAAATTGGCTCGGTGGGGGCCGAGGATGTGTGAGACACATGGCAGGGTTACCACGGTGGTGCAGCAAGGGAGTCGGCTGGCGTGGGCCAATGGCTTAGCTCGGTTCAAGCCAAAAAGATAGGCGCGCTGGGGCGCGGGGAGGCCGGACCTTCAAAGCTGCTAGGCACAGGTCCGTGCAGGTGAGAGATGAATGAAAGAGAGACCGGTATGGGTTGGGTCTCTTGCTGGCGTGTTGAGTTGTGTGGCCTTGGGCCTTTTATGGTCCTGTGGCCTTTTAGGCCGTGCCGTGGAGCACTGGGCATGAGAGAGAGGGAGAGCCTGGTTTGGACCATGGGGCTTGGCCTGTTGCTGGGCTCCTACAACTTGGGCTAGTGTTGAGAGAGAGTGTGAGGGCTATGTGGCTTGGCGCAGAGGCGCTAGGCTCGCGGTCTTTTTTAATTTTTATTTTATTTTTTGAGCTACTTTTTAAATATTTTCCTTCGTACATTTTGTAGGGACTTTGAGATGTCTTCCTCCGATCGCAAAAGTGACGAATATCTTCCACCTTTGTATCGTCAAGGTGGTTCATCCGGCAAGGTGGGCTATTTCAAGGCTGCGCATGTCAAGATCAATTCCGATCAGCTGTTTCAGGATTTTCTTGAGGCTTGTACAAGCATGCGATTCCATTAAGGGTTCGCATCAAGCAGGTGAAAGATGATAGCGGCCATGAACTATACAGTGAAGGCACCATTCCTAGGAAGAAGGCTATTAAATTCCATCTGTATTACTTCATGTTGGGATTTACTTTTCTCATGCCACATCTTTTCCAGGAGGTGATATGCTCCATGAAATGCACACATGCTCAGTGCTCCCCGAATGTAGTTCGTGCAATGGTAGGGTTTTCGAACTTAAGCAGGTTCTTTGATCTTGGCTTGACCATAAATGAGTTCTGGTACTTATTCGAAATTGGCCACAAATAAGGTGTAGGGTAGCTGAGATTTCGTCATAGACTGCTTGATGCTTCCTGCAAAGGTGATCATGAGTGTGTGAGAGACACCTTGGAGGTTAGTAGAGAGTAGGAGTCTGACTTTTCTCCTAAGCTGCGTGTCCCAACCGTCTTTGTCATTGGTAAGTAAACTGCTTCATTCCTGGCCTACTTGAATTTTTTGTTGAGCTGCTCCATGACTTCAGCTTACTAATTGTCATTCTTACTTTGTGTAGATTCAGAATTTGGCTCAACTTCAAGAACTTCGGCTAATATGAAGAAAGTGCACATCGCCTTGGGCATTCCTACTGAGTACCATGAGTGGCACTGGCTGCTTAGTCATCTTTGTTAGGAGAAAGACGAGCTGCTTCCGAGGGAAAAGATAAAACTGATAAAGGATGAGACGTTTGCTCGTCCGATCACTGTTGTAGAGCCTACTGCTAATGAGGGTGGAAATAAAAGATTTTCCTCACTTGCTTGTGAGCCTTGGGTTGAGAAGAAGCCAAAGATTTCTTCTGCTGTTTATGGGGGCTCGTTTGCTGCTGAGAGGCTTGTCATTGATCTGACTTCTCCAAAGGGGACGAAAAATTCCGTTGAGCCTGAACCTGTAAAACCTACTGCTCTGAAGATGACCACATCCATTGTTAAATGGCTTGCCTGGCGAAAAGGTTCGGTAGTGCCCCCAGTGTTCGGGTTTATGTCGAAGCGCCCGTCGGAAGCTAAGTCCGGTTCAGCTTCTAAGAGACTTGTTGCTATGAAGAGCGGGAAGGTGGATTTTACTACTAAGGTGGCACCTGGGTCTGTTTCTTCTTCCGTTGCGACTGATTTTTCTGCTGAGAAGGGGAAGTCTGCTCGAATAGGCAGTTGTGAAAGATCCACCGAGTTTGAGGCTGAAGAGTTTCTTAAGGTTTGTCCACTGTTGAAGACTAACCTGCTTGAGGATGTTGATGTATGCGCCAAGTTCATTAATAGTGTCGGGAAAATTGTTATCCGCTCAAACTTGTTTGCAGAGCGTCTTGCCTACTCGAGGAGGTCCTCCCTGATTGCTACAATGCATAAGACTTTGATCCTTGCAACTAAGTCTGTGCGCGTTGATTATGATGCTTTCAAGTGTGCTAAGAATTGGTCTTATGTCTCTACCCCCACTTCTATGCAGTTGGAGACCGCTCATCAGGAGGTCACCCATTTGAAGGCTAAGCTTAGTGTGACTCAGGCGATGTTAGAAGCATAAAGAAGAAAGTCTGTCGTGTTTCTCTTGTGGTCAAGGACCTTGAATGTGTCAATTTGAAGCTATGATCTACTTATTTTGCCAAGGACGAAGAGCTTGTCTTTATGCATGCTGAAGTGTCTCGTCTCAAGGAGGTTGCTAGTAAGCTTGAGTAAGGAGGTTGCTAGTAAGCTTGAGTCTAAGGAAATAGATATGTAAGGTGCACTATATGCTAGCGAGAACCTGAGAAAGGAACTGGATAAGCTGCAATGGTGCTTATATTGGGCTTGTTCAAGAGAATGTGCAGCTGAAGAATGAGAAATGTAACATCATATATCAATCAACGGAGAGGGGGTGATGTGCCTTATATGTACATACTCTTCTCCCTATAACACAAGGCATTTTAGGAATTCATTGGCTTCGGATTCCATTAGAACTTCAAAGTTAAACGAGTTCAAACGAGAGCATTTCCAGGATGGGTGACCCACTGGGAAGTTCTCATGTGAGCTCCCAGAAATAAAGCCGTGAGGGCGTGGCTGGGGCCCAAAGCGGACAATATTGTGTTACGGTGGAGCCGACCTGGGATGTGACAGAATGGTATCAAAGCCACTCTGTCGTGTGGTGAGAGTGTGTCGACGAAGACGTCGGGCCCCAAAGAGGGGTGGATTGTAACATCCCACATCGCCCAACGGAAAGGGGGTGATGTGCCTTACATGTACATGCTCCCTTCCCTATAACACGAGGCATTTTGGGAACTTATTGGCTTCGGATTCTATTGGAACTCCGAAGTTAAGCGAGTTCGGGCGAGAGCATTCTTAGGATGAGAGACCCATTGGGAAGTTCTCATGTAAGTTCCTAGAAACAAAACCATAAGGGCGTGGTTAGGGCCCAAAGTGGACAATATCATGCTATGGCGAAGCCGGTCTGGGATGTGTTAAGAAAGCTGGTCACGCAGTGGCGCTTGCTTCTTGTCAAGTCGATTTCTACAAGCTTGGCTATGTAAACTATTTTCACGGCATGTCGTCAGACTATGAGTTTTCCGAGAAGGACTTGGAGACTTTCTCCATTGGGAAGTTCTCATGTAAGTTCCTAGAAACAAAACAATAAGGGTGTGGTTAGGGCCCAAAGCGGACAATATCATGCTATGGCAAAGCCGGTCTGGGATGTGTTAAGAAAGCTGGTCATGCAGTGGCGCTTGCTTTTTGTCAGGTCGATTTCTACAAGCTTCGCTATGTAAACTATTTTCACGGCATGTCGTCAGACTATGAGTTTTCCGAGAAGGACTTGGAGACTCTCTCCATTTCTCCAGTTGATCTGCTTGATTTCTCGTTTGAGGCTACCTTTGGTGGAGCAGCTGAGGGTCAAGTAGTCCGGGCAGGGGTGGTTAAGGATGAGTTGATGAAAGCTTTGGATGCTAAGAATGATGCGGCTGATGAAGGCATAACAGTCGAGGGACCAGTGGTTACGCAAGCTACCGAGGAGTAGTCTTTTTTCTTAGACTTAGGAATGTTCTTATTTTCCTTTTTGTTATGCTTTATTTGAACTTTATTGGCCTTCGAGCTGATTTATCAATTTGCTAGAAATTTAATAAACAGCTTTCCTTGTTTTGCTTCATCTTTCTCTTTTGCCATATTTTTTGCAAAACTTTATCCTAAGACGGTCGGCTGGGGCAATCAGTCGATCTCACGTCATCACTTAGGTTTTAGTTTCATCTTCGGGGCTCCAAGAGCTTTACCTATAAGAGGAAAAAAATGCAAGATTTCTAACTTATAGAGTCGGCGGCCAAACTCATCGCCTCTGTAGGAAGCAGGTGAGTTCGCGTAGTTACTATAGTTGCGGATCTCGACTTCGAATGGCTTCACGAGCCTTAGCCCTCCCTGGGAGTAATGGGAAACTTTTAGCTTATAGTGCCGGTGGTCTGACTCGTGCTTCTCATAGAAAGCAGAAGAGTCCGCATAGCTACTATAGTCATATTTCGGCTTTGAATGGCTTCTCAAGCTTTGGCCATCTCGAGGCATGTTGTGAAGTTTTTAACTTATAGAGCTGTCGGCCAGACACTTGCTTCTTGTAGAAAGCAGAGGATATCCACGTAGCTGTTATAGTCGTACTTCGGCTTTAGTGGCTTTTTGAGCTTTGACCCTTCAGGGGCGTGCTACAAAATTTTTAACTTATAGAGCCGTTGGTTGAACACTCGCTTCTTGTAGAAAGCAAAGGAGATCCGCGTAGTTGTTATAGTTGTACCTCGATTTTGGTGGCTTCTTGAGCTTTTGCCCTCCTAGGGTGTGCTGCGAAATTTTTAACTTATGGAACCGGACACTTACTTCTAGTAGAAAGCAAAGGAAATTCACGAGGCCCTTATAGTTGTATATTTCGGCTTAGTCCCTGCAAAACTTATATCGTAGACCGTCAGCCAGAAGCACTGCTTTTAAATAAGCAGACGAGTCCACGTAGTCATAGCAGGTGTAAGTCTCATCTTACGGATTGCCTTAGGCTGCCAGTCGTCGGGCCGTCGGTCGGACATCTTACTTACAGAAGTAAATGACCTACATGACCACTTCAGGCGTTGTCCCTGACTTTCAGAGGCGTTTTAGGTGTGAGGTACAGGTGGAATCGCGCCTCAGAGGCTATATCCTTCCAAGTTGTAACTTGCTTTCGCAAGTCACTTAACTAGTATTGCAACACTTTAAAACTAAGCTACGTTCATGAAGACTTGCATGTCAAGTCATGGGCACTTAGTGTCTTTTCCGGTTAGAGACCTGGGATCCCGCGAAATTGAATCTTTCAGTCAGCTAATTATATTCCAGGGGAAGAACTATCTTAGCCAATGGGAGTCGTCCGACTCAGGTAGTTTCTGCATTCAAGGAAAACTAAGTAGTCATACTACCCATCCACGTTTGGATATTTCAGATTAGTTTACCCTTTCCTGATTGGAGAGCATAAGCCATGTCTGCAAGGGTAGGGGCATCTTCTGCTTGTCATAGGGGTGGTCAGTTTGTTTATGCATTCGGCCCAAGCTTGTGAATAATTCATTCGATCTTCATTGAGAATAGAGAAATTTATTAACTTTGCCGGTAGGCAGCAATGGCATAACAACTGATAATCATTGACGTGCGAGGTCCTGTTAGTCGAGCTGCTTAAGTCTTCGAACTTTATTTATCTTGAACAAGGTCCAAGGAATAGTGTGAGGTAACACGTAGTACTTTCTCTGGTTGTAGACATTCCACTACTTTTCGATATCTTGGTCGCTCATGGTGGTGAGGGTGTAGCTGCCATCTGCCCACTCGGATGATTTTGTACTGACCTTTCCAGGTGTGAGCCATCTTTTTGGAGCTTTCATGTTGGGTGGTGATGAAGGCTTTTCTGAGGACTTAGTCTCCTGGCTGGAATTGCCGGATCTTTGCCATCTTGTTATAGTTGGAGATGAGCTATTGTTGATATGTCGCAATGTGGGTGATAACCTTCTTCCGCTCTTCCTCTGTCAGGTCTAAGTTTATGGCCATCTTCTTCTCGTTCTACTCTAAATTCGGCAATACAGTGCTGATGCTTAACACTATGACATTGGGAGGAATTATTGCCTCAAAGCCATATGCTATGGAGAATCAAGTTTCACCAGTTGCTCATCTCTTGGTGGTGTGATATGCCCATAGAACATTGGGGAGCTCATCTAGCCACTTGCCCTTCTTGTTTGAGATGGACTTCTTAAGGCAGTCGAGGATGGTTTTGTTGGGCGCATCGACCTACCCATTACCCTGCGGATACCGGGGCGTGGACATGTGCTGCTTAAAGCCATATTTTTCGAATAACTTTGCCTACAAATTGCAGTCCATTGTCGGTGATGATGGAGTGCGGGATGCCGAAGCAGCAGATGATGTTCTTCCATATGAAGCGCTTTATGTCCGTCTGGGTAGTTGTAGTCATGGGTTCAGCTTCGACCTATTTGGTGAAATAGTTAGTAACTCTGATTATCATGCCTCTGCCCCTAGTGGCAGGCGACATTGGTCTTACCAGGTCAATCGCCCACTACATGAATGGCCAATGACTCGTCTGCTGGTGGAGTTCACTAGTAGGTAGTGCAGACACATGCTTGAAGTGCTGGCAGCTGTCGCATATTTGTATATACTCATTGGCGTCTTGATGCGTGGTTAGCCAATAATAGCCAACATTAAGAGCTTTTTGCGCCAAAGAGCGGCCTCCTGAGTGGTTTTCACATACGCATTTGTGGATTGAGCTAAGCATCTTTAGGTTATCGGGATGCAATAGGCAGTGGAGATGTGGTCCTAAAAATGAACTGCGAACGAGCATGCCGTTTCACATGTAGTAGTGTGCTGCCTTCATCTGGAGCATTCTGGACCCCAGTCTATCTATATGGAGCATTCCATTGACTATGTAGTTGATGATCGGATCTTGCCAACTCAGAGTTGTGTTGATCTACGCCACCTCAACTGTTGGTTCCTCATCTATGCTAAGTTTTTCCAAATACTCGACTTGGATTGAGTGCCAGAGTTGATGGTCTAAGGCAGAGCCTAGGCCTGCTAGTGCGTCTGCATGGACATTTTCTGCTCGTGGAACCTAAGTGAGTGTGAATGCCTGGAATGTTGCTAGCTTCTATTGTACCTTCTCAAGGTATCGGGTTATCCTTGGATGTTTCGCTGCATACTCCCCTCAGGTTTGGTTGGTGATCAGCTAGGACTCGAAATAGATCGCGAGGTTCTTCACTGCTAGGTCTTTCACCAATCAGAGACCTGCTGGTAAGGCTTCATACTCTGCTTTGTTGTTTGACGCCTTGAATCTCAGAGTGATGGCTTGCTCGAGCATTTAACTATCCAGGTAGTGAGAACTAGGCCTGTTCTCGATCCCTAGTAGTTGGATGATACGTCAACGTGCAAGTGCCAGAAATCTCTTGTAGATCGGGCTGATAAGGCTACGGTGTACTCGGCTGCCTCTGGGGCATTTCTAGGCTGAGTTGCTACGCTCATCGAAATGTTCGCCAGTTTTTGCTTTTTTAACGTCATGCGTTTAGATTGTGCAGAACATCTCATCATGATGATGACTGTGTATGTCTGAAGGTACGGTTTAGGCTTCCAGGTTGCAACAACTAACGCCAAAATCAAAGTTTTAATTTTCGGGTATTTGGTTTCCCCATCGATAAGAGATTTTGAACTGTGGAATACAGATAGTCGGGCCTCCAGCTCTTCTCGTACAAGGGTAAAGCTTAATGTTGCTTTAGATATCGCCATGTAGATGCATAAGTCCTCCGCTGCTTCTGGTTTAGATAGTAGGGGAGGTGATGTAAGGTACTTCTTCAAGTCCTATAATGCGTTCTCACACTTCGTCATTCCATTTGTCTCGTTGTGTGTCCTGATCGGCTTGAAAAAAACTTGCATCGGTCAGTAGGTCACGAGAGGAATCAATCGAGCGCAGCTGCTCATCAGGTCAAACCTTGGATCTCCTTTAGAGTGGTGGGAGACTTCATATCCAAGATCGCTTAGATATTTTTTGGATGTGCATTTTGTGTAGTCTGATCGTTGCTTAGGGTCAAGGGAGATGTGTTTGGCGTCATCTCCGAGTTTCCATCCTAATTCATCTGCCAGGGCATTATCAACCTTGACACCATCTTCTTGACCCGCCTGCTGTGATTACTATCTGGCGGAGGTAGAATCGTTTTTCTGCGCTTCAACTACTACTACTGGGGTGAAAAACTTCTTCTTTGACTTATTCAAAACTTGTACAGTACATCTTCTGGACATGGCCTGATCGCTTTTGATCTCTCCAACTGCTCATCCCGGGATGCGAAATCATATTTCCTGGTACTCAATTGAGGTCATAGCTCTAATCTTTATTAGCCAGGGTCGGCCCAATATCCCATTATGGGGAGATGGGTCGCTGAAGATCATGAAGGTCTGTGATGAGACAATCGGTGGGCTGGTTACGTCGAAAGTGATGGTGCCTATGGTAGTTGAGTTAAGTCTGTTGAATTCGATCAAAACCTCTGCTTTGTATTTGATCGTGCTTTCCAGGCCCATCTTCTGGATGACTGATAGTTATATGATATTGACTGAGCTGTCGTTCTCTACCATAATTCTGTTAACGATGGCGTTGGCCAGTTGAATAGAAATCACCAAGGCGTTGTCATGGGGAAAGTCTACTTCATCCGCGTCCTGCTTGGTGAAGCTGACGATTAGTCCAGGTACTACATCTATGGCTTGAACCTGAAAGATCGATCTCGCTTACTGGATCTTGTTCTTCTTGAAATTGTTGGTGGCCCCCAAATGCTCGGATTCGACAAAGATTTTATTGATTCGAATTGTCTTGGCTAGAGGTACGGCATTGATGTCTACTTTTCGCCTGGGCCGGGCAGTTGGCTTATCGACATACTGGTCGTATTTGCCTTCCTTCACGAGTTGCTCAAGGTACTTCCTCCATGTTGTGCAGTCATTGGTTGTGTGTCCGGGACCTTTGTGGAATGCGCAGTACTTTGTTTGGTTCATCTTGGAGGGGTCTCCTTTTATGGGTGACAGCGACTTGAACCACGGTTTTTCCTTGAGGTCGCGAAGGATCTGGTTGATCGAGACTGATAACTTGGTGTACATCTTGAGCTCTGTACCTCCATTTGTCTGGGATTGATCCCTCTATATGTTTCCTGGCTTATTTTTGTCGTTGAGCGGTTTAGCGCTCGCCTTCTTCTGAGTTGGCTATGCGTCTTTGCGCGGCTGCTCAGGCAGCTTTTGAGAGCGATTGGCCTTATTCCAGAGGGAGTGCTTTTCTGCCAAATCATAAGAGTCTATCAGGGCCAAGTTCTCGCCCATGATCAATTCTCTAAAAAGTGGGTGATCTGCTGGAAGCCCATTTCGGAAGGCTAAGCATGCAATGCTGTTATTGCATTCGATGATCTTTACCTTCTTCGCCTTGAACCTCTTGACGTAAATGCAGAGTGACTCATTCGGGTCATTCTTCATGTTGAAGAGGTGGTCAGACTTCTTTTTGATCGAGTGGTAGGATGAATATTCCTTGGTGAAAATCAAGGAAAGTTCGTTAAAGTTCCGGATTGATCGTGGCGGCAAGGTGTGGAACCAGTCTTGCGCCTTGCCATAGAGCGTCATGGAAAAGATCTTGCACATGAGTGCGTCGTTGTTAGGGTAGAGGGTCATGGCACTTCGGTAGTGCATCAGGTGCATGTCCAAATCTTCATCTCCTTTGAATAAGGTGAAATGTGGCGGGCTGAACTTTCACAGCGGCTCCGTCTGCTCGATCTCATCTGTGAACGGTAACCTGCTGATAAGATTAAAAGTACACCACAAATTAGCACACAAATGTCCCATTGATTTTCCTTATTAAAACTAAGATTTGTCAATTATAGCATATGAAAATAAGGGTCTTTCCCGCAGAAGATTGTTTTATCTAACTACTTAAAATGTCACAAAAATTGGGCTACTGTCCCTACTAACCAACCATCGAAAAGTAAATATTAGACCAAATTAAACTTATCTAAAGTCTACGAAATTTTATATGAAGACACTAGATACATAGAGCCACACATACACAAATTTTTGGGATTTTTGGAGTTGATTTGATATTTAAATTAAATTGAAGAAAAACAGGACATAAACAGATTTTCAGTAGTTCACAAATTAAGAAAAACGAGTTAGGGGAATTGTTATCCACCACCAAATAATCATGCAACCATGTTATGTTTCATTCAAATTTCTTTTATTTTCGGATGAAGATGCTCAAGTTGGCTCAATGTTAGAACTCAACCTATTACTCTTTCTTATGTAGTATGTTAGGAGAATGACGTTTTCAACTTAACTTAGTCCCTAGCATGCAATCTAGAATGGCATGTTCATAGATTTAACAAGTAGAAATCATTAAGAATGAAAAGAGTTTGAGTCATCATAAGGCATCGTAAGTACTAGCGTTGTCTTACTTATCCTAGAAATTAGTTCACATGTTAATCGCAATTAACAAGTATTACTCTAGCACATATATGTAGGTCCTCATTCGACAAGGGCAGGCACACACATATTCATAGCATTAGAATCCTAGATATGCTTAGTAAGTATGCATCCGTAGAAAACACATAAAGAATCATCAATGAGACAAGTAGTGAACCAATTTTCATCCATTCATAAAAGTAATTTAAATGAAATGTCATAACAAACTTGCAATCATATTCGGGGCTTTAAAACAGCCCCTAATTTCTAAAAATTTAGTTACAAATAATTCTCAAATAAAACCAAAAGAAAGACATGAGTTTGAGAAGATAAAACCGAGAGAAGAGAATGCCAAGATTTCCTCCTCTCTTTTCTTCCTTCCCTAACGTTGCTGCCTTGCCTTTCTTTTTGTTCTATTTTTTTTCCTCTTCCTCTTTGCCTCTGCAACATGCAACCTTTTTGTTATTGCTTGCTGCCCCAGTTTCTTCTCCATAACTCACCCTACTAACAGCCATTTAATGATGACAATAAGTGAGAGGAAAAGGTAAAACTATTGTAATTCTTTAGGTAGCCTTTATGCTCATTACTCCCACTTAATTCCCATCTTTATTTCCATTTCCTCTGATATTTGAATAGGTGTCAACTGACTTGTTCTTGGCTGCATCAATTTTGGCTGCTAGATTTATTGGATTTATTGCTGTTAATGCTTTCTTGTCAGTTACAAACTGCTCAGCCCCTTGGGAACCTTCCAGTGTTAAAATGGCCATAACTTCTTCTAGAAAAATGATATTAACAATCCGTGAAATGCTCCAGAAAATAGACATCCGTAGCTTTCCAAAAATATAAGGCTCATTCTCTAATTCATTCTGAGTCTAATTCATTATGAGATGTTCACAACTTGCTTCCAAAGTTAGTTGATCTGCACAGGTAGTTTTGACGAATTTGTTACTTAAAATCCCACTTGTGTTATTTTTCTTTTCTTTGCTTGACAAATCCCACAAAACACAAAAACAAAGTAAATAGCTCAAAAATATAAGGAACTAACTAAAAAAAGACAAGTGAATTTGATGAAAAATATATATAAATATGAGCTTATCACCTGCTCAGGTTGGCCACGTTTCTTCGAAGGGAATTGTTGGTAGTCTCAATGCACTGGAATCCAAGCAGCTGCTCTACTACGAGCATTCAGCTGCCCCTGGTGTTGACCTACTGGTCCATGTTGCTATTCGGTATGTCATGTTCATCTATTCGCGATCGCAGTGCACGTGGTTTATTCTGTGCCTCTCGTCATCACGTTGGGTGGGGGCTACCAGTGGAACTTGAGCTGGACTGCTCTCATGCTCTTCTTTGTCCGTCATGCGGTTGCCTACTTCGGTGCCTCGCATGAGGATCTCCTTGTGAGTCTAGCCTCATGTGGACGTTTCTCCTGGAATACCCTAAGTGCTCGTCGAAGTGTGGACTCAACCTCGAATGCACATTGACTTGGAGCCGAGTCAGGAATGAACGCTTCTCTGCACATTTAGGCAGGAGAAGACGTTTTCCCGAGGGCCCAAATGATAGTGCACACTACCCGAATGCATGGTTCGTGGTAGGCTGAGCGGTTCTTTACTGAACCATCGCTGAAATGAGTCATGTTCTTCCTCATTTGTCTTGCTTCGAGACATCTCGTTTGGGGTGCGCTGTGTCTCGTTGTGCTCGAGGAGTTGGTTCACCAAGGTGGTCTGCTATGTGAGGGCTCATCAAATTGGTAACCTGCTAAGGCAGATGGTGCTCACCATTTGGATTGGAAGAGTCTGGTTAATGGGTGTCTCCTTGTTTGGTGGAAGTGTAATGGACTGCAAGTATAAAAATTGAGCCTAAAGCAAGCATTCCTGCAGAAAAATAAGTTGAAAATAACCCTGAATTGATCGCGGGACCGGTGGTCGAAATCTGGATCACCGGAGGTAGCCCCGAGTTAGATTGGGCCGTGGGCTGGGACGTGAGGCGGGCCAACCCAGCTGGGTGGCTGGGCTGTACGTTATGCGTTGGGCCGGCGCCTGTTCGCCTCGGGCCTACACGGGATTAGGCCTTCTTGGCCGTTGGGTTGCCACGTAGTGGCTTGTTAGTTTGGTGGCTTGGGCTTAGGCCCGTTGAGCTGCCTGGCTAGCAGCTGTCGTGGTCTGGCTCAGGTATGGGCCTGTTACTGTGTGGCTTAGCAGCAGTAGGGCTCCTCCTGCCGTCGCGTTGAGCCTCGAGGATCTCTGTTGTGGAACTATGTCCTCGTCTCCACTCTCTGGTCCAAATCTTTGTTCGTACTGGGTTTCGTTAGTCGTGGTTTCTGAATTTCCTATCATTGTATCCTTTCTCCAGAGATTAATCAAGAAACTTTTCTAGGAAAAATTAATTGATACGACGTGTGAGAAATTCAACGTAACATAAAATTCAAGAAGCAAATGCAAAAGGCTTCTTTGAGTATTTGAATTAACTCTCAATGAAAGCACCAATTTGTTGATGTAAATTTCCGTTGTCTTTTGTCTTGACAAAAATGCACCTGCAAAACAATTAACACCTTTGATCAAATACCTAAGCCTCACGCGCCCAAGAGGTGGGGGGCTTAGGCCAATGGATCTCCAATGTTTAAGTCAGTTTTTATTAGAGAGTAAAGTGTTTAGGGCTTTTTTAGGGTAGCCAAAACTCTTGAAATTTGGTGGAATATGGGGTATATATAAGGAAAAAGGTCGGCCATAGTGTTAGGGTTTTACCCTACACATGGCGGCATCCTATTGGCCAAGGTTTATGGAGAAATATTCTCAAGATATTAAATAGGAAATAATATATTGAGATAATGGAGTAATTATCCCTAATTGATTTAAATTGGGATTACTTTCTTGATTGGAGTCAATCTTCAATTGGGAATGTATTAAAGATAGGATTTGGGTAATTAATCCTTATCTTTCATGCTTTGACTTTGCCTTGCCAAGGGCAAGTAAGCTGTGGGCAGTCGTATTCAGCTGCTGGGACCTTCAGGGGTGTGAGCTGTGCGTGGGAGTATCTGAGGAGCCTGCCCATTTATTGAGGTCAATCTTGTATTTCTTGAGCAAAAGTCCACGTATCGCCTCTAGAATTTTTGGAATTATTTTTAGCTTCACGGACGGCATGGAGAATTATCTCAAATATTGTCCCTACGGCTGAAAACCTTTATCTTTGGAGAGTCCACATTGATCCGTTATGTGTGCTATGTGAATCAGCCTCGAAATCGACTTATCATCTTATGCTTGAGTGGCCGTTCGCAGTTGGTATTTGGCGAGCCTTACCCTTAACATTTCGTTTTTCTCACTGGAATAGATGCTCCTTAAAGGAATAAGCTGTATTTATGGTGCAAAATTTAGTGAAGTCGGATTTTGATTGTATCCTTATGCTATTTTGGATGATTTGGGCAGTTAGGAATGCTAAACTCTGGTGTGAAGTTCCTAATCCGAATCATATGGCAGTAATTGGTCGGGCTGTTGATTGGTGGCATGATTTCCTACGTGTAACCTGCTCTCTTTCCCAACCAGTTAGTCATGATGTCTCTCCTCGGTGGTCGTGTCCTCCAACTGGCAGACTGAAACTTAAAGTTGATGGGGCTTGGGATAAGGAACATTGCATACGGAGAGTAGGGATCATAATCAGAAATGTTGAAGGAAACTTTGTGGGTGCGGCTACCCGTGTGTTCATGGTAGTGTTTTCCCCTATCCAAGTGGAAGCACTGGCCATAAGAGTTGGTCTTGAACTAGTGGTTGAAAGGGGTTTAATTAAGATTAATATTGAGAATGATGTGTTTCATATCGTTTTGGCAGTGCTAGAGTCCTCGATGAACTCGTCTCCCATGGGACCTATCATTGAAGATACCAAATTCTTGCTGGCTCTGGTTACTGTAGCTTCGGTTGTCCATATCCGCCGTCAAGCAAACTTGGTAGCCCATCATCTGGCTCGTTTTGCCCTCCACTCTAGAGGGGATTGTACTTGGTTCGATGAACCTCCTCTTATTATCAGTGATCTTCTTGTGGGGGATGTTTCTTTACCTTGTACCAATTAACCTTACTGGCTTTATGAAATATATGTCGTTCTTTAAAAAAAAAAAAAGTAAGCGTTATTCTAATAAGACTGAAGAAGAGGAGAATGTCTTGAGTAGGGCCACCTCATGTGCAACTACTTATAAAGAGTAAGCCCGAGTGGGAATCATATGTAGTAATCCTACTCACTTTTGTAACTGTATTGTTGCATGATGCCACCCTACTCAAAATTTTCTCCTATGTAATTTTCTCCGCATAGGGTGAATTTTGAATATTTGGTTGGTGCAAGGTTCAAGGAGTACTGATTTCATATGAAAATTGGGATCACCTTTCCCACTAAAGCATTAAAATTCCTACCCATATTATTCTCATGGAATGCAGGAATGGTCCCAAATGTAGCACATAAATTTGTGGGCCTGACCTTGTCACCTTGATTAAGGAATATTGGGGGTTTGTAGGTCTGCATTTGGTCTCCTAATCAAGGGCTTATTTAAGGGGATTTAGGGATGGGATTAATTGAGGTTATGGTTTTTTTATTTTATTTTTTTATCATTAGTTAAACTTGGGGGTGGGGGAAATCGAACTTGGATGAGGTGGGAGTTGTCTTGGCTCTAGTACCACTGCACTAGGCCCCCATCCTCAATTGAGGTTATGGTTAGGTGATGTTGAATTTGTAGAATTTATTTCATTTATATTGGTCTTGGACTTGGTATGAATTCAAATTCTCCTCAAACCCTTTGATGTCAATTTTTAGGAAGTTGGTTTATACGGCATCAAAATTCAAGGTTTAATTGTCATTAGGCATGTAAATCATGGGTCAATTTTTGAATAATAGAAGAAGAATTGCAAGATTTTTTGCTAATGACTAGGTATAAGGGAAAGTCAAAGATCAACTTTCAGCTGCGAAAGCTACAGCTTCTCGAGAACATGTTGTGGCGCAGCATAGAGATATTTTTTTTCTTTTTTAATAGATACGATATCATCTACTAGAAGAAGGTTCTCTTCAGATTGTGACGGCTCTAAGTGATCCCTCTACTAACCTATTAACAATTGGTCAACTAGTTGAAGACACGAAGAGCATTCTCGCCGCCATCACTAAAGACTTATGCTCCCATGCCCGCCGTCATGCCAACACAGTTGCTGATAGACTAGCAAGCATTGGTTTGAATGTTGGCAGCCAATGTGAATGGCTTGCTCATCCTCCTAGCTTTATCATTGACCTCCTTGTTGAGGACTTTTATGTAACTGAACTCTGTATTTTGGCTGAGACTATTTTGGTCTCATCTCTGAATGACATCTCTATCGTTTGTACTAAAAAAAGAAGAGACAGAGAAGTGGGTTAAACCTCACAATGCGCTAGCCATAATAATTTGGTTTGAAATGCTTAGATGAGAATCGAACATAAAACCTCTCACATAAGTGAATAAGAATACTACTAGACTGTAATACTAAGTGACATTTTTCTCACATAAGTGAACAAGAATACTACTAGACTGTAATACTAAGTGACATTTTTCTTAAATTGTTTAAGTTTTTTTTTAACAAACGATATTATCTACACTAAGGGGTTGGGGGGGTGAGCTAAGCCTCAGAATACGCTAGCAATAATGTGGTTCAACTTCTCCTTTGGTGAGAATCGAACCTAAGACCTCTCATTTATAGGTGAAGAGAAATACCATTAAACCGTAATACTAAGTGGTAGATTGTTTAAGTTTTTGTTGACAATCATATTTTCTTTTTATACTAATCACTTGGAAAGAGAGTAACACAGTATTCAAAGAACTTTGTATATACGCAAATGAGAAATTTTTTATGCTACTTCTGAGTCCAGGATCCTCTAGACATTTTAATAATTATGTTTTTCTAATAAAAACGCAAAAACTAAAATTGAACGATTTAAAATCCGGCACCGTGGAATTTTTGCCCAAATAATAGGGTGCAACTATACTATCTCAAACTAATCTACCAATGTCATTTGACAAGAGGTTGTAATTTAAGGAGTTAACTTGCTCCCAAGATCCTAGATTCAATTTTCCCATGTACATTATCACTTGTACCAAAAAAACAAGAAAAAAAAATACAAACCTCATATAAAAAGTGATTTTCACGTAGCATTAATATGATATTGACATAAAACATTAGGTAGACACACTTGTTTCAAATTAGTCACTCCCTTTCAATTAGGCCCGGAGAGCTGGTTTATAAACCACATGATGAGTTTTGATTTGACATTTCAAGTTTGTTCTAAAACATTAAAAAAAAAAAATAAATCAATATCTAATATTAAACATATCTTTTTAGCTAAAATGAAATTAGCACATGTAATCGCATATTGTCTCCTTTGTTTTTAGACCAATATTTTTAATTGAATAAAGTGATAAAGAAATATTCACAATTTCTCAGTGAGATTCGTCTAAATGAGAATGTTATTTACAGAGCATAGAATCCATAGATGTGTTGCAAGTAGGGGTGGTTCGGTATGGGATACCGAACCAAAACACTTGTCCCGATTCCCAAACCAAAATTTTCGGGAATCCAAATTTCAATACCGATCCCAAACCAATTTTTCGGGAATCCCAATTTTCGGGAATCCCAATATATTTTCGGGATTTCGAGACAAATTGGGAATCCCAAAATAATTTTGGGCTTTTGGACTAAATTTAACATATTATGGTTTTGGGCTAAAATTCAACCTTTTATATTGAAAATTTGGGCTTTTGGGCAGGCTGCCAATCTGCCCAATTTGTTGTTACACTAAAATTTGAATCTACACAAATCTGCCAATTTGAATGCAATCTGCCAATCTGAAATCTGTGCACAATAGCATCCTTAATCTGCCTATTCAATTTCTACTACACATGCATGCAATAAAAATAAATTAAGTGACAAATCCAAAAGCAAAAAAAAATTAGTTACAAGCCAAGGTTTTAAAATAAATAAAGTAACAAACCCAAAAGCAAAAAAATTAGTTATGAGACAAAGTTTCAAAATAATTAAGTTACAAACCAAAAGCAAAAAAAGCAAAGCTTAAAGTTTATGAAGATTGTTGGCCTCTTCGGCCCCTTACTTCTTGTCTGGCTATCTCTGCCTGCAACAAAACAATGTTTGATTAGGCTAAAAAACAAAACATCGGTGCATCATGTCCAAAATTTAGCAAATGTAAGCACGCATTTTGCTAAAAACTAGTTATTACAGGGATGATTGCTCACGAAACAAATAGTTCTCTGCAGAATTTCCCAAGAACCAGTGTAGACTAGAAATAAACATACAACACGCTACACAGAGGATCACAGAGAAACCTAGTCTTCGTTTTCTAATACCCACATAGCACTGCAATCAGTTAAACTTAAAAGTAAGAGAAGTTCCCATATATTGTTTAAAAAACTAAAAATAAAAATTAGGCGTGTAAGAATGAAAAGAACCTAGTTAGATGTGAACTAGTAATGAAAGGAACCCAGTTAGATGTGAACTAGTAATGAAAAGAACCCAGTTAGATGTGAACTAGTAAAGGTTGCAATAACAATAAAAAAATGAAAAAAATGTAGATGATTGGGCATATTTGTGCTTTGCTTAGAATCAGAGCAATTCAATCTAAACTTCAAGTCTGTTATTCTGCATTCCAGAAAATGAAATTGAATCCGAGGTGTTTGACGGAAAGACTGAGCGAACAATGTTCACTTAACCATTTTTCCCTTTGGTGCTTACAACCATTGAGTTAACCTTTGATAGTTCAGAAATGTGATAACAAAATTGAAAATTTATGCACTGAAATCAATCCGTTCAGATTCACACCCACGAGGCCACACTACATACAGATTCGAACTCAAATTCGAACTCACATATACAGATTCACACCCACATACAGATACCCAAATGGCAATACACAATGATTCGAACTCCCAAATGCCGTAAATTCGAACTCACATACTCAAATAATGAACTTTATCGAACAAAAACGTACCTTTTGATAAAAAGCTCACGAATTCGAGAACCTAGTTGGAAATTGAATCTTCCGCTGAATAATATAGAAAAACTGAAGAAAAAAAATGGAGAGATCAGAGATAAGATGAGGAGGGCTCGGCCGCTCGGCTATTTGATAGAAATGGAAGGGAAGTGAACTGAAGTGAAGTGGACTGTGAAAGTGAAATGGTATGCCGTATGCAGCATACTGACCTAAAAACAAACCAACGACATAGATTAAATCCAAAACAATCAACGGTTCAAATAATTCTTTTATAATTAAAAATATATATATAATATTTATTTTCGGTTCGGTATGGGAATACCGAAAAAATGAAGATGCAAAACCGATTCCCATACCGAAAATATCAATTTGGTTCGGGATAACATACCGAAAATTTCGGGAATTTTGGTTTGGGAATTTTTTGGTTTGGGATCGAGATTTTTTCGGTTTGGTTTGGAATTTTTGGGATTTTTTTCCAGCCCTAGTTGCAAGAGAGCTTATAGCTCAACATTTTACGTCTGCACCCAAAGTCCCTTCTACCAAACCTATCACTTGTATTAAAATATATATATATACACACACACACAATAATTTTAGAAAACCGTACGTTTATTTGATAAATTAGAAAGAATAAACTCATCGTATTCTATTATAAAAATAAACATTAAACTTGAAATTTATCAAGGATTTACTACGTCAATTTGATTAATCAATATAATCAATGTAATAGGAGTTTGGATTACATGTTTACCAATACTGAATAAAGGGCGACTTTAAGTCAACAGGGCTCCCCACTTTGCAAAGGTGAGAGGTGGAACATCTATCGTACGCAGTCATACTTTTGCTTTGCAAAAAAACTGCTTCCACGACTCGAACAAAAGGGCAACTTTTTATTGTGCTAAGGCTCGTCCTCATGTTTACCAATACTGAATGAAGAGTAAATATGTAGTAGAGTAATGAGTGGTGGTCTCAGCTGTTGCTGTTGATGTGTTTAGAGTATATGAAGTGGTTGTTGATCCTATAGCAGTTGGGGGTCGTGAAATATAGAGAATGGTAACTTGGCAGTGAGCACCTGTCAACCAAACACACCTAATAGAATATGAAATTGAAGGGAATAAATTAATAATAGACAGATGACCTCAATGGAAATGACTTCAGATAATCATCAGGTTTGAGATTAAGCCATGTCATGATGAAATTAAAATACAGTAATTATAATGTCTTAGACTGTCCTATTTGGTTTGCAAAACCCACCTCATGCATCTATCTGTACCACGATGTGCGTGTGTGTATATATATTTATATTTAGTTTGACCTTTGAATGGCATGATGTGCTAATTACTGAAATTACATAATATAATGGTTGATGGTTATGTTTCAGTTTTAATGATTTAAAGAGTGAATTCAACCGCTAATTGCTACATTATGTTATTTGCAAAATATAGTCTAAAATGATGGTCTTTTTAACATCATTGATTATTAATATATCTCTTATGGTGATGTTGTAACATCTCACATCGACCAACAGAGAGGGGATAATCTGCCTTATATGTACATGCACATCTCCACATAGCACGTCTTTTGGGAACTCAATGGCTTCGAGTTTCATCGGAACTTCGAAGTTAAGGGAGTTCGGGTGAGATCATTCCTATGATGGGTGACCTACTGGGAAGTTCTCATGTGAGTTCCCAAAAATAAAACAGTGAGGGCACGACCAGGGCCCAAAGCGGACAATATTGTGCTACGGCGGAGTCGAGTCTGGGATGTGATAGAATGGTATCAGAGCCACTCTGCCATGTGGTGCGAGTGTGCCGACGAGGATGTCGGGCCCCTAAGGGGGTAGATTGTAACATCCCACATCGACCAATGGAGAGGGGGTGATGTGCCTTATATGTACATGCCCACCTCCATATAACACGAGACCTTTGGGGAACTCACTGGCTTCGGGTTCCATCAAAACTCCGAAGTTAAGCGAGTTCGGGCGAGATCATTCTCAGGATGGGGGTGACCCACTAAGAAGTTCTTGTGTGAGTTCCTACAAACAAAACTGTGAGGGCGTGGCCGGAGCCTAAAGCGGACAATATTGTGCTACAGCAGAGTCGAGTCTGGGATGTGACAGATGCTAAAAAGATTATCTACTTTTTTTTCTTGAGTACATCAATATTTTTACACTAAGGGGAGGGGGAGTTCGGTTAAGCCACACAATGGGCAGCCTAATTTGGTATCAAATTCGTTATCCATGAGATTCAAATCTAAGATCTCTCACTACTAAAGAGATCATCTACTTAAACCACATTTTCTATAACACATGATGTGGCAGTTAAGGGTTAAATTTTTTGGGTAAATTACACTTTACCACCTTAGGTTTGAGGTCTATTGCAACCTCATACAACATCTTCAAAAAATTTCACTTTCATACCTCACCTACTATTTTATTTTAATATAGTACATCTATTACATTTTCCATCCATTGATCCGTTAAGAGCTGACGTGGCTGCCACATTTGTGCCACGTGGCTCCTAAATTTGTGCCACATGGCTAAAAAATAATTTTTTATGCATTTAAAAATAATTAATTAAAGAAAAGTTATTAAAAAAAAAAACCCAGAACACACCCCCCCTCCCCGACCCAACTCCCTCTCCTCCACTATCTTCACCTCCTCCCTCCCTAGAACAATGCCATACACCACCCCAAAATCCCAACTGCCCTTGATTCCGCTAGCAATGGCAACCACATCAGCAAAGCAGGGCAGACAGAGAATGGCCAAGTCGGCTCTGCAGGGAGATGAAGGTCGGGAGGGAGAAAGGGGGTGGGGGTGAGGGGAAGGGCTCGGGGAAGAAGATGAGTTTTTTTTTAAAATTTTTATTTAAATAGGGTAAATTATTATAATATTTAAATGCATAAAAGAAATTATTTTTTGCCACGTGGCACAAATTTGACTACTACGTCAGTACAAATGTGGATCACATATTTGCCACGTCATTACTTAACGGATTTTCTAACGAATGTATGCAATTGAAATAAAATGATAGTAAATGTATGAAATTGAAATGTTTTAAAGATGTTGTAAAGAATTGAAATCGACCCCAAATCTGAGAGGGTAAAATGTAATTTACTTTAAATTTTTTCTTTAAATCACTAAATAAGGAAATTAATTACCAACCCGCCACATTACGTGGTAAAATATGGTCTCTAACATTTTTCATCTCTTGATATTGTCAACTTTGCTCAATACAACATTTTTTGGGTAGTTAAAATAATATTAAGATTGATGTTGCCCTGAATGAGTAGTGTCTGTATTACAAGATTTTTAATTCCTTTTGTGATCTTGATTTTTAGGATAAAATAATCAGATAATCTCATCAGGATTTGAAGGATAAAATAATTAATCAGATAATCTCATGATAGAAACTAGGGTTTTGGAGGTACTTCTAGCTATATTTGAGTGAGTTTAACCTCACAATAAGTTAGCAATAATGTGATTCAAATTCATCTTTGGTGAGAATCGAACCTAAGACATTTCACTTACAAGTGAAGAGGAATATCATTAGACCGTAATACTAAGTAACACTTCTAACTGTATTATCTTTGAATATTAACTAATATCTAGTAATGAAAATCTACTTGTAGAGTAAGTTAAATTTGAATATTGAGGCAAAATGAATACCATATGCTTCTATGTTACGTGCTCATGTTACGTTTATAATAGATGAAACAACATGCAAGAAGTTGATGTTCTTTGACAATATAAGAAATAGCTTACTCTTTATAAGGACATGCAATATCTCTTAATTTTCTAAAGCGATTCACATCCTTAAAGCATCTCCAACAATTCCTAACTACCCTTTCAATTGAGTTGAACTGCCTTGTTGCCCAAAGAAAATCGCTCCACCGGTGGAAAAAAAGGAGGGCAATTGGGTGAAAGGCAGGAGCTCTTGCGGCTGCCCTGCCAACTGAAGTCGGAGCTTGCGCCGGCATGGAGATGACGACGTCTACAGCAGACAAACACCCCCCCCCCTCCTCCACCGTTAGAAATCCAACGGTTAAAATATTGAAAATGTTGTTGCTACGCTAGTGGTGCTTTGTAGAGCCTCTGGTTTCAAAAAATTGAAAATTACAACGACCAGGATCAATCAAACTCTAAAAAATCCAAAAAAAATCATTAAAATTACCAAAAATATTACCAAAAAAAAAAAAAAAACTTACAAAGTTCCCACTTAAAAAATCTTACAAAGTTCAACACACTTGCAAATTAACATTTAAAATTAAACAAAAACCTATGGCAATACTGATATATGGAGGATAAGACGAAGAAAATATTACAAAATAAAAAATAGTAATCGTCATTGTCATAAAAAATAGTAATCGTCATTGTCCTTACCCTTCCTCCTTCCAAATAGGTGGACTTGCACAAGGCAATTATTGTTTAGAGTGAATAGTAAGGGTAATTACATTGCCCTTGCCTTCTATTAACGGGTGGAGATGCTCCTAGAGTTATAATATCAAACACAAAAAAAGTACCCCAAATCGAAGACGTGTATATATAAACACCGATCAGTCTGATCATGTAGATAATAGAAGTGTTTACAGATTATCACACAGCTAGTCTATCATGTTTATTGATCACTTTTCTTGTAGGGATGAAATTCAATTGCATATATAAGGGAGCTACATTTCGAGACTTATGAGTATACAATAAGCATAAACATACGATAGACGTTACCTCGTATAATTTGAAAACGTGAATAAAATCATACCAACTACTAGGCCATGCTTATTTATCCGTCCAAATCACATAGACTGCGTCTTGGTGTGGAGGTCACAACGGGCTGCTTAACGTGATCGAAATAAATACAACCAACAACGAATAAAACAATGTCAACTTGTACGTATTTATATACTAGAGGATACGATATATAATGTCTGAGACAAATAGAGCTGATTTAGTAAATTGATATATTATGAAAATGATCTGTTTGTTGATATCGAAGGAATGCTTTAAAAGCAGACGTAGGTTTTGACACAAGTTTTTATAGGCTCACTTCGTAATATATTTAAATAATTTGAAACGTTTATCATTTAGGTATTTTCTCAAAAATCATGCTTGCCAAAAATCACTCAAATCTATAACCCTATGACGTTGAATTAAGGGGTTAGGATTTTGTAGAACCGTATTCGTTCAGTTTCTTTATTACAAATGAACGTCTTAATGATTTTAGATGTGTCTAATTTTTTTGCATGGATGTTCTATGAATGATGTTTTAAAAGATAAACGGTTTGAGAAGTTAAAATACATTATAGAGTAGACCTTACAAAAACTTATGTCAGAAATTGCGTAAAAAAAATAGTGTTGTGGATGCAAATTTCTTCCTCCTTGATCTTGGATAATTTTGCACCTACAAAACAATTAACACCTTAGGTTAAGGCCAAGAGCCTCACGCGCCCACTATGAATGGGGGAGTTTTGGCCGAAGAACCTCCGATGCCAAAGTTAGAATTTAGAGAGAAAAAGTGTTTAGAGAATTTTGGGATTTTTGCCAAAATGTTGGAATGAATATTTGGTGAAAATAGGAGCCTATTTATAGGGTTAGGTTGGTTCACTTTAGAGGAAATGTGGCCGGCCACTAAGTAGGGTTTTTAGGTTTTATTTTGGTTTAGTTAACCAATTAATTGGCTAATTAAACATAAAAGGAAATGTTTTGGTAGTTATGGAATTCATTGGCTAATAAAATGGAAGAAATGGTGAAAAAAGGTAGAAAAAGTGATGGATTAGGTTTTGAATGGGGATAGCCGGCCTTTTAGTATTTTTAGGTGTGAATGGGTGTTTTAATTGATAATTAAGGGATTGATTAGGTAATTAATCCCTTAATTAATCAATTTTTAGGGAATATGAAAGGAAAATATTATTTAGCTAATTAATTAGCTAAATAATGGAATACAAAATATATAGAATAAATTAGGTTTTAGGAATTACCTTATAGAAAGGATTTGATGAAATAGGCTTTAAATTGTTACCTATTTTGAGCACTTTTGACTTGGTTGAGGATGATTATCTGCCGCTTGCGCGTATGAATCTTAGTATGCCTCAAGGGTATTTTTGTCATCTTTTACCCAAAAATCCACGTGTCGCCTTGTAATTATTTTTAGCTCCACAAGTGCCACGAATTGTCCCCATATATATTGGCTGAGACAGTAAGTCTGATTTAGTAAATTGATATATTATTGAAAGTGATCAATATAAGAATGTTCGTTGATATCGAAGGAATGCTTCAAAAAGAGACGCAGATGCTCAAAACGATGACTTTTTTGGGTTGAAGGAAAGAAAAGGGCGATATGATTAAGAGCTGAGGGGCCGAACAATGTTTTGCAATGATGGTTTCGTAGAAAAGAGTAGATATTCGATCACCTTAATCACTTTTATTAACTCTCAAATTATGATAGTAATCCAAGATGGGAAGTTAATTATTACCTAAACGGTCAAGTGAGCTCAAACAAAGCTCAAAAAGGGAGGTAGTGTTGTCCCTAGACCCAGTCTATAACTGGAAAGTTTTCAAAGGAGAATTTTGCGTGACATGAGATTTCTGCCCTTTTTTTCAACTAATGCAAAGAATTAATATTATTGATTTCTTTTAATTTGTTCAATTAAATAAGGGGAAAAAGTATGCATAAAGTTAAAATACAATGTGAAAAAATCATTTTATTTCCAGACGATTTGGTTAAGCTGAATTATTGCTAGATGTGACTTCAGGATGAGCACACCTATTGACATTGTCTAGTTTCTAATATGAGATTGCATTGGAAATCCACTCAATTCAATATCTATTGAATGAATAAATGATTGTTCTGAATTTTGTCCAAGTTGAAAGTGGAAACGCAATTTATCTGCTCCAGTCTAGATTAATTAGTAATAAATTAAACTTATCGAATTCAACACAAATAAATATGTTCTCGTCATTTATGCTAGTCAGGTCTGAAATCTCTTACTTATAAGTAAAAAAAAAAATATCAATGAATTGCAGGACTAGTTAGTGTATGCTCCCATCATACTTAACTTGGAGTCAAAGATATATGAGTTGTCCTCTTAATTCTCGCATGAGGTTGAAGCAAGCAAATGTCCTCTAGGTCGGGGTCCATGGGGCATGTGAGAAGCACATGTGACTGCATGTGATTTTGTTCTCTTCACGTTCTCCATAAATAATATCTCATTCCATATTATTTGGATTAGGGAGATGATTATCTACCTCCAAACTAAATCAGCTTAGCACACAAATTAGTATAAATGGTCTTAAACCCATTCCATATAGTCATCATGATATATCCAAAAGTGCTACCATGCAAATGCACTTTAAATACAAAAACGAAAAAGCACTTCAAATACACACAAAAAAAAAAAAAAAAAAGCAAAAGAGTTTGTATAAAAACTTGATTTGAGAAAAAACTCTAAACTTTCAAAATTGAAATAATGTTAGCAAATTCTTTTGGGTGTTGGATGTAATAATTGAATTTATGAGAGAATGACAGAAACCAAACCTCTCTTGTTGGCCACGTATTCTTAGTTGAAAATCAAAAACCTTAAAAACTCTAAAAAATAGCAAGAGTCGAATTCTTATTTTAAGCTGGAAGTGAATACTATTAAATTAGAAATATCGGCTATTTGAAAGAGGTCGTAAGACCGGTTTTCCTCCAACAAAAGAGGGCTAATATTAGGACAAATGCTACTGAATTTTTTTGTGTTTTGTTTGGACGAAGAATTTTCAAGTACCGAGGAATCTAGACTATATTAGGTGGTATATTAGTAAAAAGAACTGTTCAATTTATTAGATGCAAGGATTTCAAATGTCTATAGATGCAATGCACGTAAATGGCTAGATGCATGCCCGCAAATGACTACTTAAAAATGTAAGCATCTAATCTAACATTGATTGATAATTAAAGGGATAGATTCAACACCATTTAAACTATTACACAAGACTTTAATTTCCTGACATGAAATTTACACTCTCAACAAAACGAATTAGTCCTTAATAGCATCAATGCCACCACCAAATTGTGCATAAGAGTTATAATTCTGGTCAACGTTATTGTTTGTCTCAGTTTTCTGTAGTGCACATTTAAGTTATATATTTAAACAAAAGTTGTTAAATCTCATTAGGCAAAATAATTTAACAGTTCTTGTTCAGATGCATATATTAAATATGCACTTTTGATTTGCACTATAGAAAGCCTCATTGTTTGCCTTATGTTTTTAAATGCGGGCTTCGGATATGGGTTGGTAACGTGGTTGGCCTTTTTGTCCAGTTAGAATCTTGTACGTCTTCTAATTTATTATGGGCCTAACGGTTAAATTCCATACAATAACCCAACAAGAGTTCCCGTTTTCTTTTGCCCATCCCATAATTCTGATTTGAAAGAGAGGTGCGTGTGCCTATTAACTTTTACTTTTTATTAAATTATGTTGTAAGTCTAATTTACTGAACTGTATAAACGACGAAGAGAGAGGGTGCGGCACATAGAGAGAGAAGAGAGAGATGTGTAATTGTAAGGTGTATACTATTTCACCCCATTGTGCCTTTATTTATAGTAGTAGGGAAGGTTAATTCATTACCCTAATAGGATTACAACTCTAATAGGATAATATCTAGTCTAAGAGATATGGTAGAATCCCATAAGAATATCCTAGATGTGTTATGATTTACACAATCACATTCCTAATCTAATATGACTGCAACACTCTCCTTTGAGTGTGTAAATACTCAAACAAATGGCGTATCAGGTCTTTAACAATGAAGTAAGTACAGTTGATGAAGTCATCGACACAATGAGCGAATGCGAGTCTCAGATCAACGGAAGAATGCATAAAAGGTAAGACTCATAAAACATTGTTATGGTAAAGCCCAAGATTAGAGAAAAACTCATAGACTAAGGAGAAAAGTCAGAAGTTGCATTAAGTCAAAATTATACATCTTCTGGACGCAAGTAGAAGAGCTCACAAGGGTATGACCAACCCAGGATGGGTGCCTCATTAAAACCTAGTTAGGTAGCAAAAACCCAGTGGGAAAAATGCTCTTAATCGTAGAGAAAAACAGTAAATTAAGATCAAGTGAGTATACTTCTGGATACCCCCCTAAGTTTGACAGAACTTCCAAATGAGAACTACAAGCATTGCATATGAATAGTTAGGCATACCAATTTCTCGGACAAGCTTTTAGAACGTTGACTTCAACAGTGATGTCGTGTAGAGGTTGGCAAGGTTGTTTGGGGTCGACTTGCATGACTTTAATCTCCTGATGCTTTGCTGATGTAGATGTAGGCACAATATGTCTTGGTGTTGACTTTGTTGATTTATCATGTCTTGATCTGATCGATACATGCGGTATAGTCTTCATAGATCGTCATTGGGACTCGACGATGGATGAAAACAACAAGTACTTCGAATATGCTCAACAAGAACTCCTAACCATGTCTCACATGTGGCGTAGTGAAGTAAAGTGAGTCTTGGAACGTTTCAAAGATTTCGCAACTAAGGACATATCGTGCACCTTCAAGATATTGCGATATCCCTAACGACAAAGACATAACCATCTAGGGATTTGCCTTTTGCTGGTTTGATAAGTAACCATCGTTAGCATAACGAACAAGGCAAGCATCATTTCGAGGATTAGGGGGTCGGATCCGCTCGAGATGTGTTGGGATTAGCCCAAATCCATAGTACCTTTCAGGGTAATGGAAAAACGTCTTTAATACCAATTAAGTGGTTGCATGTAGGCGCAGTGCTGCATCTTTACCAATAGATCAACAGCGAATGAGATGTCATATTTAACGCAATGAACTAAGTACAACAAAACTCAAAGTTTAACTTGGATATGGAATTTCAAATTCCATAACCTCTTCAAGGGTCTCATTTGCATATAGCGTATGGAAGATCATAGGTATACTCAAAAGTAACACCTTTAAGATGTAGTTCGACCGTAGACCAAAATACCGTCAGAACAATGCTTCAACTTCAGATTAAGGCATAAACGAGTTTTCCAAAGATCCTTCATCTCAAATTCTATCTTCAGGTGCGAGGCAATTTTCTCAAGCTCTTCTAGAGTCTTAGTGAGATTCGTGACAACAACATAAACTATAACTCTATAAATTCAGAATAAGACTTCATAGTTTAACACGTAAGGACGTAATTCATATCCTAACTGATCAAATAAACATTTAGACAGGTATACCACATCCGCCGGATTGCTTCAATCCGTAAGTGAACGCCTCAAATGAGTTGAGAGGGTGTATAGTGGTTTGGAACTATTTGAACCAGTCCATGTAATTTTTTGGAACTTACATGTAAATCTTCATATCAATATCCCTATGGAGAAAACACTAACCATATTTCATAACGCTGCAATCAATCATATGACGTTGAGAGGAATCTTGCACTGTAAGGCGTGTATCATATCACATTATTTCATTCATCTCATTACGCTTCCTTTCCCATTTGTAACACAACAGGGTTACCTTGGGTAGTGTAGGAATGATAGGTTCAAACACACTTTGGTAAGGAATTTAACCTAGATTGTAATTTCGGTTGTCCAATTAGTTATATGTTGTCACTAATCAATGGAACACAGTTCGATATCATCGCTTTCATTTAAGTCAGTAGCTACCATGTAAGTGAAAACATCATTGATGATAATCTCATTCCAATTCCACTATCTCATCCAAACTAGTATACTGAACTAAGAACTTTAAGTCTTAGGAATAATCCGAATTCATCTCATAAGATAGAAATGATTTGAGATAAATTCATTGTTGTGATGTGATCTTCCTCTTCTAGGGAAGTGAATCCTATGAACCGAGTGATCTGTCGTGCTTTAGACCAAGACAGGTTGATTGGTTATCCGCTGATGTATCGAACTGTCCAACAGGGGTGGCCAAACCGTCCAATAGGGGTGGCTAAACCGTCCAATAGGGGTGGCCCACCCTTCGGGGATGTTGACTCAACGTCCGTTAAGTACGTCTATCCTTGCAGGCATGTTTGCAGTTGGTATATGATCTCGTCACTTTAGCTAGATTAGAGGAATGAGTCTAGAGTAACATTTCAAAAACCAGAATTCATCGCACTTGTTTATCACACTTGTACGGTACCGGGATCGAGATGAGACATAGTGGGCAACGTCCACCCAAATTCGCACCGTTCTATAGGAACGTTAACGGTCTTATCTTTACCTAACTACGGGAAGATTGTCTTATTAAAGTGACAATCCACAAATGTGCGGTAAAGAGATCGCATGCAAGGGCTATAAGAGAGCTAGTGTGAAGGAGAATCATAATTGATAAAGATTCACTTCCTTCTTTTGAGGACCCATATTGATATGTTGCAGCAGTGTAACTTGGCACATGCAATGTACACCCAAAACGCGTAAATATAAAGCGTCAGGTTCGTACCCAGTAACTAACTTTAACATCGAATAGGTTAGGTGGCAATGGGTCTCAAGGCGGACCAACATAGCTACGTGCAAGATTGTATAGCCTTAGGTGGAAACCAAAAACTTGGTGCGTTCACTCTACGTGGCTATTTGAGGTGAACATGAGAATTCGATGTTTAATTATAAACCCAAAAGACATGTAATATTTATCGAAAACCATTGATATAAACACTCCAGCATTATCTAGTCTTCCCGACTTTATGGGATAAGTAGGGTGGTGAACCTTTAAAATCGGCCAGAGGTTTAGCAGCAATGTGTGTGGACAAACATGTGACTAGTTTGTTGATTCATCAACCAAAACCATAACTATTTACATGGTCCACATTTTGGTTAGATTAGTCCATATATAATCCTTGAATCCACTATGAAAAGGGATGAATTCGTATCTTTGCGAGGGATGATATAAAAATCAAATTTCCCAAATGAGCGGGCTTTGGCAAAGTGTGCTTGTAAGCACAACATCCTTACTTCAGGTAAGGAGATGCGTCGTGGCATCATTGTTCGACTTAAGTGTCCCAAACAGTCGTGCCAAGGCAAATAAACTGCTCAATCACTAGAGTCTAGGCTGGCCATAAGTGGCATGTTCCCAGTTGGGAAGCAACCCATTGGCCCCAATGTAAAGCTTCAGGCTCATCTTTGGAGGTGGTGCAAAGATATTTCACTCTCAACAACCTTCTTCCAGAACGGGGAGAATATAAGGTCTCTTAAATGGTAATGTAATACCATTCATACAACGAGGAGCATGCCAATGCTCTTAATCAGGTTGGATAAACCTGAAGTCGTTGCTAGAGATGTGATTTAGGTGTAAAGTTAGTGTGCGTGTATCACATTCATCCAGATAACTAACTTTCCCACATTCATATCTAATCACTTGTTTAATTGAATTTGGTCACATATATACAAGAAACATGATTCAATTAACTCATATTCGAGGACAAGATCGTTAAGATTATCCAAAACTAAAACAAACACCAAATGTGAATCCAAGAACATAGAAAAATGTTCACAAGGTAAATGATTTACTAAGGGGATTCGGCCAACAAGGCTATCCATGTCAAAATTCCGCTATTCCAATGATGTTTGGTGGAGCAAAATTAGTCTCACATATTGACTACGAGAATGGTATTCCTCATCGACATTGGTAAAGGCACGAACATGTGCATAACCAATGATTTATTCCATCAAGACGGAAGTAGATTATGCAGGGCTAAGGTTCAGGAACAATATCCCTAATTCTTGAAGTTTTAGGTGCCAAGGATCACGCTTCGGGCATGATGCCACACCTTAACAAGCCCTGATTATACCATATGTTGTAAAAAACAAACTCAAAATTGGATTGTGAGAAAGACAAACCCATACTTGGGTTCGGTATGCTCCAACCGAAGCTGGAGGGGTCTGTGCGGTAGGCCTTTGCCGAAGCAGAGCAATACCATTCAGTGCACCTCTACCAAAGCAGGGCATCACCGTTCGGTAGGCTTTAACCGAATTGGGTTAAGCCATTCGGTAAACTCCAGCCGAGTTGGGTCATACTGTTCGGTAGACTTCAGTTGAAGTTGGGTCTATACCTTTCTCTCACGTTTGTGGTAGTAATTAGATCTGAAAATTTGGTAAACTTCTGCTACTTGATAGTCAAGTGGAAATTCACGTCTTATACCCACATAAAGTGGTTTTAGTTAAGAAACTTCCAAATCAGTGAAATCGAACTTGTTACAGTTCGACAACCCACTGAATAGAGAGAACAAGATTATGATTGGTGCTATGGAAATAAGATATCCATAAGCATCAAAGTTAGAACATTCGGGTTCTAAGACATGGTTTACATGAAAAATGTCGGGTTTTCAAGGGTGTATTTTTTTATAAAAACTTCGGGCTTCAAAGACACTAATCGAAACTATAGGTTCAAGTTTAGTTATGAACTTCAGGTTCATAAAATGAGGTACATGTAAGAACACATAATACAATATACAACTAAGTGTAGTGGATTTGGGTTACTTCAGGAACTCAAGTGTGAGTGCTTCAAGACTACGAAATGGAGTCAACGGTTCAAAGAAATGAAATAATTTATTGAATCGTTAATGCCAAAAAGTGGGCTTCAGACCAATAATTTTGGATGTCTTATCAGATTAATAAACTGTTGGTCACTTTTAATTAATTCAATAAATCGAGACCATTCGGGGCCGATCATAGAAGCAAAATAAAATAAAGTTTCAAGCCATATTTTGGGCCACACGGCTGCGGGCCATTCAAAAGAAAAACCCAAAAAATTGGTTAAGGCTGTGAAATTGGGCACCAAAAATATGGGTACGGCCTAAAAAAAGCCAAAAATGGCCTTGGGCCGAGAACAAGAGGCAGCCCAACATTGGATTGTTGGCTGCTGTCCAATCTGTATAGCCTAACAGCTGCATGCTGCGATTGAACTGTGTGAGGTTGTTGCAGGCAGCCCATAAAAAAATAAAAAAAAATAAAAAAAACAAGGTTGCAGGCTTGTTGCACTCACAGGCCAAAAAAAGAAAAAAAATCACAAGCAGCAAGTTTACTGCTGCAACGCGGGGCAAGAAGCAAAAGCCCAACAAAGCTGACTTCTAATGAGGTGGCACAGATTGGGGCAAGCTGCTGGAGCTGCAAGCCCAACATCATCTGCTGCATGGAGAGAGCAGCAATTGGGCCGAGTCACATGGATATAGGGATGCAGCTGCAGGCTGCATAGATAAAAGGGAGGCAGGCTATGTATGGGCTGAAGGCAGAAACCCAACAAAGCTGACTTCTTATGAGGTTGGCACAGATTGAGGCTGCAAGCCCAATCGTGAAGAACCTATGCGTTTGGCCTGGTTTGTCATACGCGCACCAAGCCCATTTTGTTTTTCTCTTATTTTTCTTCTAATTCTAGGGTTTGAAAAACCCAAAATTGCTTATATTTTCTTTCGATTCTTTGACTCATAAATTCCACATAGCATAATTACGTATTGCATGAACAAATATATATACATATATTGACAAAATATATGAACATATATACAATATATACATATATATATATATATAATTGAAAGGAAAATATAAATATAGGGGTTCATGCATCATGGGGAATGTTTTCATGCTTCATGGTCGTTTCAAATATCTTAAATTATTTTAAAATAACTTGATTGGCAGAAAACAACTGAACCTTTGAATTTGTAGAAGAACATTCTCTGATAGTTGGAATTGCATCTCCAACGCGTTGTATCACATTCAACAAAGAAAAATTAAATTGAATTAATAGCATGTTGATCAATTCAATAAAATAATAAACTAATCCTAAAAAGAATGATTAAAACGTAATACTCCCCTGATTGAAGATCAAACTCTCTTTAGCGCAGAGTCAAGAGCGTGCTGATAATGTGTTGTAGGCCTAATTTACTAAACTGTATAAAGGACAGAGAGAGAGGGTGCGGCACATAGAGAGAGAGGAGAGAGAGATGTGTAATTGTGAGGTGTATACTATTCCATCTCATTGTGCCTCTATTTACAGTAGTAGGGAAGGTTAATTTCTTACCCTAATATGATTACAACTCTAATAAGATAATATCTAGTCTAAGAGATATGGTAGAATTCCATAAGGATATCCTAGATATGTTAGGATTTACACAATCACATTCCTAATCTAATAGGACTGCAACAAATTATATTTTTTAGGTTGTTAATTTTAAAAATCTTATTTATAATTTTTATTATAAACTGTTCAGAAAAAAAAAACAAAAAACAAAAAATGAAGCCAATGGACCATAGGTTTTCCTTTTTAAAATTTTCATTCAAAATGTACCCAATTTTTGTTGCTATCTCACGGATGGTGGCTGAAAACAAATGGGGATGAGGTAGTTCATTTAGTATTGTGTTAACCGAGGGGACCATAAGGCTATTTGATTATGATTTGATCATTGCCGAGGTAGGCACAGACGATTAATTTCCTTAATCATTCGGCTTAAGAGCTGAAACTCAAGGAAATTGGGGGGCAATGTTTGGGCTCAAAATTACACTATTGGCCCGAGTAATCAAGGTAGTTGAATGAGCATGATTTTAGACCGTTGAATGATAAAGTGGTTGAAATAATTTTGTATTATTATTAAGTAATAATATTATGATTTTAATCATGATATTATCTCTTAGTAATATATTAAATTATTTTGAACCTAATATTACTCTAAATCCATGATATGCATAACATCAGATAATGAAGCAAGCAGTACAGTTCAAATTAATTTGGGATGACTGGTAGCGGACGTGTAGATTGAAACAATTTGGAGTGGAGATCAGCATATGGGATTTGATGATCTCCAAAAGTACAATCATGGTTTTGGATAATGATGAGATAAGAAGCCTAGGTAGGCTAGGCCTTTGGTCATGATGTGATAATTCCATTAAAGGTGATGAGATAGGAGGCTTAGGTAATCTTGGATAGGTTTTTATTTATTTATTGAAAATTACGGATAATCATCTGGAAGATAGGCTTTAGCCTATGTCAGTTTTTCATTCCACCAGTTAGAGTTGCAATTAGACTTTACTATCTGGCCGCGCCAAGCAGAAGACAGAATGCTATAAATACAAGATGCTCTGCGACGGAGAGATGACCACCTCCAACTCAACACACAAACTGCCTTGCGCAAACCCTCGCTTTACGTGAAACCTCTTAAACATCTTGAGATTTTTATTTTCTTTTTCGCCAACACAACTTCAGTTTGGATAAACAGCACTGTTGTCGTAAAATTAGCCGACTGCAGAGCACTTTCTGTTTGGATAAACAATACTGCGTTGAGGCCGACTGGTTATCTATCCAAGTCTCGTTCAAGAAGGATTTTCGAATCCTTATTGGCAGAGGTTATCTCATTAGCCTTCTCGGCGAAGTGAGGTGTTATAAGTTACTACATTCGGCACATTGAAAGTCGAATTTGATATTGAACTTCGGATAACTAGCAGCCTTGTCTTCAGGTTCTAGAACCCGAAGGCCGAGACATGTTTCTTCCTCTACCGCAGTCGCAAGATCAAGAAGTCAGCAACGTGCTCAATGCAACATCAACTCATTTTACTCCTCGGCCAAGCTCGATCGACGAGTTGGCATGCCTCGCATCAACTAAATGACGTAGTTAGCTCATTAGTTACTCAACTTACGTGCCATGTAGGCATAGTACTTTTTAAGGTCAACATTTTGGCACGCTCGATGGGACTAAGTGCTAAAACTACGAAGTTTACATGATATATCAAGATCACAATCAGGTTGAGATTTGGCACCTATTTAAGGAAATTGTCGAGCAACAAAAACAAAATCTTTCTCTTAAATGATAAAGGTGAAGGTTCATCACAGCTTACAAGATCAATGGTTAAATCAAGATAGAGCTCGATTTTATGAGTGGCTAGATAAAAAAACGCCATTTGGGTTCAAATCAATTCCATTTGAAGAATGGTTGGATCAAAAGGCTAGGGGGCAATTTTTCGTTCCGGCCACAACCAACAATCAGCCTAAGAAGATTGTCGAGACGGCCAAAGAAGAACCTAGGCCACCTGTTTTTTCGGTCGAGACTGAAATTATGGTAGGCCTAGAAGCAAAAGTTCAAGTTTCTGAGCCACAAATCGACTTAGAAAATGATTCATCAGAGGAGTGCTCCAATGACAAACAAGGCCGAGAGGCCTAGCTGAAAAAACCACGCCAATCGATATGATTATCGGGGATAAAGCCGATATGGAGAAATCTCATTTGGCTAAGTTGTTCGAGTTAAAAGCCGAAATTGGTGAAATTATTATGCTTGGGGGGCATAATAATTGTTCAACACATTCGGCAACCGAAAGTGGAAAATATTTCGCCAAGTCAAAAATATTTGGAGAAAATTCTTTATTCGGCCTAGAGCAAAATCAATTTGAAAATTTTGATATAAAAAGATCTCAGCTTGGAATAAAGCATCGTTGGTCTCCTCCTGATTATGGTTTGGCCACTTTTATTTCCATTTGCTAAAAAAAAAATTAAAAAAAAAGTGAATAATTTATACCATTCGGCCTCTCCGCCGATGCTTAAGAAAATAAGGGGGCACCATTATTAGTAGTCGGCGACCATTATTTGCTCCAATTATTGACTTTGATTGGTGATAGGCCGAGTTGCCAAGAAGCTGCCAAAGAAAGGTTTGTTTCCCAACCTCGGCCCAAATTTTTATCGACCTCCAATTTTCTCTTGACCTCGGCAGTTGAAAGTTGCGGCAACTTTCTCCTTTTCTACATTAAATAGAGTGCATGCATATATGCATGTGCATGAAAGGGACAAGCGCGCTAGTACTCGGTAAGGTTGAATTCGTGTTTCCTCTCTGGCCTCGGATGTTAAACAATAAAATAAAAGGCTACATTATTAATGAGGGCTCAGAAGTATGCGCATGGTAGCTATATATCTATGCAATTACATGGCGAAGGAATCTAGAAAAAAGGAGTAGGCATGCATGACAGAGATAAGACATGGGTTATATATATAGGCAGGCCGAATTCCCAGGGACCATTTTTTATCGACCTCGACCTCAATTCTTCTCGGCCTCGTCGCACTTTACCCTCGACCCCAATTTTTGTTACTATCTCACAGATGGTGGCTGAAAACAAATGGGGATGGGGTAGTTCATTTGGTATTGTGTTGACTGAAGGGACCATAAGGTTATTTGATTATGATTTGATCATTGCTGAGGTAGGCACAAACGATTAATTTCCTTAATCATTCGGCTTAAGAGCCGAAGCTCAAGGAAATTAGGGGGCAATGTTTGGGCTCAAAATTGCACTATCGGCCCAAGTAATCGAGGTCGTTGAATGAGCGTGATTTTAGACCGGTGAATGATAAAGTGGTTGAAATAATTTTGTATTATTATTGAGAAATAATATTGTGATTTTAATCATGATATTATCTCTTAGTAATATATTAAATTATTTTGAACCTAATATTACTCTAAATCTGGGATATGCACAGCATCAGATAATGAAGCAAGCAATACAGTTCAAATTAATTTGGGATGACGGGTAGCGGACGTGTAGATTGAAACAATTTGGAGTGGAGATCAGCATATGGGATTTGATGATCTCCAAAAGTACAATCATGGTCTTGGATAATGATGAGATAAGAAGCCTAGGTAGGCTAGGCCTTTGGTCATGATGTGATAATTCCATTAAAGGTGATGAGATAGAAGGCTTAGGTAGGCTAGGTCTTTGGTCATGAGGTGATAATCTTGGATAGGTTTTTATTTATTTATTGAAAATTACGGATAGCCATATGGAAGATAGGCTTTAGCCTATGTCAGTTTTTCATTCCACCAGTTAGAGTTGCAATTGGACTCTACTATCTGGCCGTGCCAAGCAGAAGACAGAATGCTATAAATACAATATGCTCTGCGACGGAGAGAGGACCACCTCCAACTCAACACACAAACTGCCCTGCGCAAACCCTCGCTTTACACGAAACCTCTCAAACCTCTTGAGATTTTTATTTTCTTTTTTGCCAACACATCTTCAGTTTGGATAAACAACATTATAAAGGCAACCGGCGAACATCTTCAGTTTGGATAAACAACATTGTTGCTGTAGAATCAGCCGACCGCGGAACACCTTCAATTTGGATAAACAGCATTGCGTCGAGGTCGACTGGTTATCTATCCAAGTCTCGGTCGAGAAGGATTTTCGAATCCTTATTGGCAGAGGTCATCTCATTAGCCTTCTCAGCCAAGTGAGGTGTTACAAGTTACTACATTCAGGCACATTGAAAGCCGAATTTGATATTGAACTTCGCAAAACTAGCAACCTTGTCTTCATGCTCTAGAATCCGAAGGTCGAGACATGTTCGTTCCTTGGCCTCAGCTGCAAGATCAAGAAGTCAGCAGCGCGCTCAACGTAACATCAAATCATTTTACTCCTCGGTCGAGCTCGGCCGACGAGTTGGCACACCCCGCATCAACTGAAAAACGTAGTTAGCTCATTAGTTACTCGGCTGGCGCGTCACATAAGCTTGGTAGTTTTTAGGATCAACACATTGACACATTAATTGGGATCTAAATTTTGGAATTGGACTACATTGTAGACCATCACAATGTTACTATTAACATGTTAGTTACTTATTCCAATCATTCATTTTTCTTTTTTTGTTAATAAATTTATTAAAAGTCTGTTAAACTTATCTCTTACTATTTAATACCTAGTTAAGTTTCAAGTAATGGTAAACACATACCATGACGAAAGTAAATAAATAAAATGTGAAAATCTTAACTTACATGAGAAAGTTATTCAAAACGAGTGAAAATAAAAAGAAAATGTGAAAAGTTAAAAAGACGTTTGAAAATTAGCTTCCCTATACTTACATGAGAATGTTATTCAAGACGACAGAAAATAAAAGTGAAAAGTTAAAAAGACATGTGAAAATCAACTTCCCTAAACTTATATGGGAAAGTTATTCAAGACATGCCTTTTTAGCCAAAAATAGTTCATGAGAGTTCACCAAAAAAAAAATAGTTCATGAGATTAACATAACTCCTTACAAATGATATTCAAAAGAAACTGCTGAATAGCTACCTAAAAATGATATGATTGTTATGGATGGGCCGATACTGAATAAACAAGTATCCCCTAAGATTTAAAATAGATACAAGTAGTCTCTGAGATTATCCACCATCAATCATTTTAATCAATTTGTGAAAAAAAATCTTCATTTAAATTGAAGAAACCACGACTTTAAGAGAATGGTTGATTTGAGAAAAATACCCTCAATTTAACGAAAAAATTTCACGGAATAACCTAAATTATTAACTGTAGACAATCTCATAAACCATTCCTATCAATTTTAAATCTCAGAAACTAAAATAAAGAATTATATCGATCTCATAAACCAATTCAGATAAAAAGCCCTCAAGACATTATCCGATAAAAAAATGCTGTTCGTGGCATGCATGAAAGTTAATGAGCCGCTGAAACGTCCTTGTTTAACAAAAGCTGATACTTGAGGATATGGCCAAGTTTGAAAAGTGAAGGAAATTCCAGCACAATCCAGGTGGGAAGCCAAAACTAAACATAAACAAATAAACACATAATCTCTAATTAACAGCTGCCTAATTCATGGATCAACTCAAAACCTCAGGAATATTTTATTTTAGCATTTAATCTTTTTTATAGGATAGGACAGAGTCCTATGTGTGGTTGACTTTTGTAAACAAGTCAACACCATGATCTTCTTCCAAACCCGGGTCAATCCTCCATACGTGTGCGTTCCCATAGGGGATGAGAAGCGCAGGTTTGACCGTTGACCTACTCTTGTCGCACTCCTAGTATTACAGCATATCCCTTCTCCAATCAATCGACGAGAAATTTTTCAATGTAATCGGTACATGGAATAATATATCACGTGTCATTATATAAATAGTAGGATATGTATGTTAAAAAGTTAATAACTTAAAAAGTAAAATTTCTCACCATTCCTATTAAAACACATGATGTACCACTTGTGTTCCCGTCACAACTAAAATTTTTTCTACAACACATCACATCAGCTTTAATACGTTGTTGACGTGGCATGCAAATAGAATTACAGATAGATTTGGAACTTAAACACGTGCGGTTTTAAGCCATTATCCTATGGGTGAGAAATGGGAACGCACCCTCCTGTTCTATAATTTTGTCTACCTTTTCCAACTTTTTATTTCCCGTGTGACCAACAGAATAATTAAAATAATTCTCAAGTTCGATCAATTGTAGTGTGTGTATATATTTTTAAAACGATATTATTTATATTAAGGAGAAGAGCGATGAGTTTAATCTTATAATAGGTTAGCAAAAATATGGTTCAAATTTATTTTTGACGAGAATTAAACTAAAAATCTCTCACTTACAATTGAAGAGAATTACGACTAAATCATAGTATTAAGTGATAAATGTACGTTTTATATAAACAGGCGGGAAGCACGTGAAAATTGGTCAAATTATCCAAATACCAAAGTGGGGAAGGAAGAGATAAAGTGACGGGTGTCTTGGGGTGATTGAATATCCATGTCAAGCAGAACCGCAGATCGATGGCCCAATAGTGGATACAAAGACAAAGGAAATTGAAGGAAATTGGAATAGGGGTTGGGACTTGGGGACACGACAATGACCATGTTGTGCACTTGTGCTAATCAATTACTGTAGTTCATTTTCAATTTGTTACTGTAGACATCGAAATTTTGGTAAATAAATGTTGATCGATAAATCAAAATTTCAACGTTCACGTGTCACCTAAATTTTACATGTAGCGTGTGACTCAAAGAAAAAAAATCGAAAAGAGTTGGAAAAGTCATCAAACAGGACACGTGTCAACACCTGGCAGAAACGACTTATTTCATCTGGAATATTATATTCAAAATTAGGCCTTGGAAATTTCTATAAATAGAAGGCTAATTCATTCATTTAGGGGAACAAATTCATAACCAATTCACATTACACCAAAACCTTGAAGCTCTTAAACTCTAAAGCTCCCAAGCAAATCCCGAAGGATCAAGAAAGCTCTCTTCATTATTCATCAACTCAACCTCCAAGATCAAGCCCCGACGGCCCTTGGATCAACAATCATCCACCTTCAAGATCAAGCCCCAACGGCCCTTTAAAGGAACTTCCACTAATTCAAGATCAAGCCCCGACGGCCCTTGAAGAAAGCATTCATCGTTCATCATCCGTTCATCTTAAGATCAAGCCCCAACAGCCATTTGGATCAACAACATCAACAAATCCACACATCCAACCGTTCTTCAAGATAAAGCCCAAAAGTCATTGAAGATCCATTCATCAACTGTTCATCAAGATCAAGCCCCAAAGGCCCTTGAAGATCCGTTCATCAACAGTTCTTCAAGATCAAGCCGAAAAGCCTTGAAGATCCGTTCATCCAACTGTTCTTCAAGATCAAGCCCAAAAGCCCTTGAAGATCCGTTCATCACTCTTCAAGATCAAGCCCAAAAGCTCTTGAAGATCCATTCATCACCGTCATTCAAGATCAAGCCTCAACGACCCTTGAAGAAACTTTCAACCGTTCATCCAAGATCAAGCCTCGATGACCCCTGGATCAATCGCACATCCACAAATACACACCTTATGAAGATCGAATCAGCTGATCAAATTTGAGAGAGATTGTAACTCAAAATCATCAAATACAAATATTATTTTGTACACGTTGTTCTTGTCTCGTTTGTTTCAGGAAAATTTCGTGTTTACAAATTTGGCACCCCCGGTGGGATTATCTCTACCTCTCATCTCTTTCTCCGTTCAAGAAATTTAAGCACACTTCCAAAATCAATGGCATCAAGGAAGGCTCAAGCTGTTCCCACAACCAACGCGAAGAACAAAAGCATCCTCGCCACATGCGGCGCCATTTCGAGCATCTTAACTCGAAGCAAGGCAAGAGCTCTTGCTGCCTCATCTTCCACCCCTGCATCAACCCTGCCGAAGGAACAAGAGCACCCGAGGCACGAACCTGTGATCACCCTGGCCTCGCTAAGGGTGCCAAGGGAGGAAAGCCCGAAGAAGTACTCCGAGTCTTTGTTTTTCGATGTTGACTCAAGCGACAGCACATCCATGCAAGTTATGGCTACCAGAGCAACTTTAATCGATGAACAGCTGGCTCAGATGAATGAAGCAATTGCAAGGCTAACCCGAACCGTGGAAGAAAAAGACTTGCAAATTGCAGCACTCGTCAACCGACTGGAGGCGCAGGACGGCGAGAAACCCAACCCGAAGATTGATCATCTGAAGAAGGAAAACGACGAAGAAGATGAGCCTATAATAGAGAAAGCTGAAGAAAAGCTTAAGCTAGACCAGACAACAGCGCTCATGGGATCTCTCTCCATCAAGCAGTTACAGGAGATGATCGCCAGCACCGTCAAGGCGCAGTACGAATGGAGCTCACATGCCTCCACATTGTACTCGAAGCCTTACTCCAGGAAGATCGATGCCTTAAGGATGCCGATGGGTTATCAACCGTTGAAGTTTATGCAATTTGACGGAAAAGGAAACCCAAAGCAACATTTCGCACATTTCGTCGAAACCTGCAACAATGCAGGGACGGAAGGAGATTACCTCGCCAAGCAGTTTGTGCGCTCATTAAAAGGAAACGCCTTTGAGTGGTACACAAACCTGGAGCCCGAGTCCATCAACAGCTAGGAACAGTTGGAAAGGGAATTCCTCAACTGCTTCTATAATACTCGCCGCACTGTGAGCATGCTAGAGTTGACGAGCACGAAGCAATGGAGGGAAGAACCAGTTATGGACTACATCAACCGATGGCGTAATCTAAGCCTCGACTGTAAGGACAGGCTCTCCGAGATTTCTTCAATCGAGATGTGCATCCAGGGCATGCAATGGGGTTTACAATACATCCTTCAAGGTATCAAACCACGGACTTATGAAGAATTAACCACCCGTGCCCACGACATGAAGCTGAGCATCACCCACCATGGAAAGAAAAAGCCAATCATCGATTTCAAAAGGGATAAGGTGTTTACTTCAAGAGCAGACAATCATGGGAAAATGCCCACCAAGGAAGCATTTACCACCAATACCACCCCTATCAAGACCTCGTCCGCACCCGTCAAAATCTCCTTCAATAACAAAGCAAATGAGATAAAAAGAAGTGAGCCTTCCCACACCCAAGATAGGTACAAAAACACCTTGAGGGAACTGGAGTAGAGGGTATACCCTTTTCCGTACTCCGACATGGACGCAATGCTGGACGACCTGCTGGAGAAGAAGGTGATTGAGTTGCCCAAATGCAAATGCCCCGAAGAGATGAATTGCATCAATGATCCCAAGTACTGCAAGTACCATCGTATCGTGGGTCATCATGTGGGCAAGTGTTTCATTCTAAAAGAACTCATCATGAAGTTGGCACAACAAGGGCGGATTGAGCTCGACCTAGAAGACACAGCTGCAACACACACCACTACGATCGTGTTCTGATCCTTTGATCTCGTGCCTCTTTAAGAAATGTCTGACCATGCTCGGCAATACTTAAACCACACTGCACCTTCTGCACCATCGTCACTAGGGGCAAGCAACCAAGATGCACCTACTGACGATGACAAAGGATGGACATTGGTAACCTATAAGAGGACAAGGAAACCCAGACCGCAAGCTATAAAGCCAAAGGGGGAACAAGGGAGAAAGCACTGCCGCCGCAACAATAGGAAGCCTAAAAGAAACATAAGAGCTGCTAAGCCAATATATGCTGGGGAACCTATGGAGCAAAAGCCACGCATTCTCGTCTCCTTACACGAGTACTTCCCGGAGGACTTCTTCCAACAGTGCACTATCACTGCATGTCACATGGTCGAAGTAGAAATGGAAGAACCCTCAAAAGGAAAAGTTGTCGCCACTGAGGGAGAAAATACTTTTACACCTGAAGAAGGTCTGCCAACACACTTTAGCATCGAGGAAGCACTACAATTGCCAAAAAAGATACGAAGGGCACTGGCAGCAGTTTTAGCAAGTCCAAACGACCACGAAGTGCAAGAAAACAAGAACGAAGGCTTGAGGCTTTGCCATACGAGTGTGCCACATGCTGTGCTGCCGAGGACATAATCCACTTTACCGACGAAGACTTGCTGCTAGGATCCAAGCTTCACAATCGTCATTTCTTCGTCTCTGGGTACGTAAAGGAGCACAAAGTCAACCGCATGTTTGTGGATGACGGATCAGCCATAAATATCATGCCAAAGTCAACAATGACCACAATCGGCATCAAGGTGGATGAACTATCCCTAAGCCGTCTACTAATCCAAGGTTTTAACCAAGGAGGACAAAGAGCGATGTGCATGATCCGAGTGGAGATGACTATTGGTGAACTCAAGTCAAGCACAATATTTTCACGTGATTGATGCAAGAACTTCCTACGGTTTGCTCTTAGGAAGGCCTTGGATCCATGCGAATGGAGTAGTACCGTCCACCTTTCACCAATGCTTAAAATTTTACCGAGAAATAGTGAAGGTGATCTATGGTGACACCAAGCTATTCACCGAAGCCGAATCACATTTTGCAGACGCCAAGTTCTACATGGATGAAGACATGGTGCCCGAAACTCTTCCAAAATAGATCAAATCCATGGGCAAAGCAACATCTAAAAAGCAAGAGTGGCAAGCCGTGCCCAGGAAGCAAGAAGAAGAAGATATGCCATCTTCAAGCAAAAACAACAATGAGCTTGCTAAACCTGCAACAACTAGAGGGAGTAGGATGCCCTCAAATGGACCAAACATACCCGTTTTCTGATACATCCTGACGTCGAGAAGAAAGAATGGTCAATCCCCGTTTGAAACTGCAGCAAGCAAAGCCGATGCATAGCGGCGCATGGATAATGTAAAGTTGCTCAAAACGAATGCAGTTTTACCTCTGACATAGCTAGGCGACACTAAGGTTGCAAGACCATCACAAGGCTTCATAAAAGGCCTGCCAAAGGGGGTAGAACCAAGCTTTCTCCCAACCAAGAGGACTGAAGAAGGTTTTGATCTAAACGCCTACAAACTCATGTTGAAAGCTGGGTACAACTTCACCTCCTCTACAGATTTAGGAAAGAAGGATTTGAACACCGTCAAAGACAACGAGTGTGATCTCACTAAAACTCAGAAGAAGTTGGAGGAGCATGGTTACGGGGTTAACAACAACAAAGTTGGACTTGGCTTCACACCAAATGCACCGGTGAAGATCTCCAATAAGGCAAAAAATGCTAGCGCTCAACTTATCAGCGTGAGCATTATACAAGATAAAGATGAGCCTTAACCTGCCCCCCAGATGTCAATATTCGATAAAATGAATCGTTCAAGGCCCAAAGTTTCGGCACCTAAACTCATTGGCGGTCAAAACAGAACTTCCGTCTTCAAAAGGCTTAACATGTTAGCATCTTAAAGCTTTGTTTTCAAAAGGTTGTCGAAACCTAAGAAGCAAAGCAATACGACTAGCTTTCATCCACGACAGTCAGTTATGGAAAGACTTGAAGAAGCCAAAGAGCCTTCTAGAAGGAGAAAGATGACACCAGAAGTAGAAAAGATCGATCGTCTGGCAGAAAAGGATGACGTTCGAAGTTCCATTCCTTCAAGAATGAAAGCCAAGCAATTATGGAGGTTAACACAGTTGGATCATTGAAAGTGAAAAGGCGCACCATCATCCACACTAGACAATCTTCATGCCAACAAGCTCGAGAGGTCAACACCGAAGAAGAGGCCCAAGACGTCTTCCACATCACAATCCAAGAAGGTTAAAAAGATGAAATCCTCGAGGAAGATGTCATTGCAGCGCCGTCACAACTCGAAGATGGGGGGTAAGCCACAGTTGACGATCTCAAAGAACTCAACTTAGGCACAAGTGAGGAACCAAAGCCTATCTTCGTAAGTGCATTACTAAGTGCATACGAGATGGAAAAGTATTACCAGCTGCTATTAGAGTACAAGGACATCTTTGCTTGGACCTACAAGGAAATGCCCGGCCTCGACCCTATCATTGTTGTGCATCATCTTGCAGTCAAACCTGGAACGCGACCAATAAAGCAAACTCAAAGACGCTATCGATCTGAGCTCATCCCACAAATCGAGGTCAAGATTAACAAGTTGATCGAAGCAGGCTTCATTCGAGAGGTGCAATACCCCAAGTGGATCTCCAACATCATCATAGTCCTTAAGAAATCTGGACAAATACGTGTTTGCGTAGACTTCCGAGACCTCAATGATGCTTGCCCAAAAGATGACTTCCCCTTGCCAATCATTGAAATCATGGTGGATGCGACCACTGGCCATGAGGCACTATCATTCATGGATGGCTCTTCTGGATACAATCAAATTCGTATGGCTCTTGAAGATGAGAAACTAACAGCCTTCCGCACTCCAAAAGGTATCTACTGCTACAAGGTGATGCCCTTTGGTCTGAAGAACGCTGGGGCTACATATCAACGCGCAATGTAGAAGATATTCAATGACATGCTACACAAGAACGTAGAATGTTATGTAGACGATGTGGTGGTCAAGACAAAGAAAAGATCAGATCACTTGAAGGATTTGCAAGTAGTGTTCGAAAGGTTGCGAAAATACAACCTCAAGATGAACCCGTTAAAGTGTGCATTTGGCGTCACATCTGGAAAATTCCTTGGCTTCATTGTCAAGCATCGTGGTTTTGAAGTGGACCAATCAAAGATCAAGGTCATTCAAAGCATGCCTGAGCCAAGAAACCTGCACGAGTTGAAAAGTCTACAAGGACCGCTAGCCTTCATCAGACGCTTCATCTCCAACCTTGCAGGGCGTTGTCAACCGTTCAGTCGACTCATGAAGAAAGATGTTCCGTTCGTATGGGACAAAGCATGCAACAATGTTTTTGAAAGCATAAAGAAGTATTTATCAAGTCCACCTGTCCTGGGGGCACCTATACCAGGGAAACCGCTCATATTGTACATCGCTGCTCAGGAAAGTTCAGTTGAAGCACTCTTGGCACAAGAAAACGAATCCCAGAAAGAATGAGCACTATACTACCTCAGTCGAACGCTCACCAGCGCTGAGTTGAACTACTCCCCAATAGAAAAAGTGTGCCTTGCCTTGATGTTTGCCATCCAGAAGCTCAGACATTACATGCATGCTTACACTATCTACTTGGTTGCTAAAGTTGACCCGGTCAAATACGTCATGTCCAAGCCAGTTTTGACAGGGCAACTAGCTAAATGGGCATTGCTTCTCAATCAATACGAGATCATCTACGTCCCAGCTAAAGCCGTCAAGGGACAAGCGCTAGCAGACTTCCTTACCGACCATCCAATCCCAGCCGATTGGAAAATCTCAGACGACTTGCCTGACGATGAGGTGTTCTACATCGACATATTCCCGACATGGATGATGTTCTTCGATGGATCTGCACGAGCAGACGGAGCAGGGGCAGGAGTAGTATTCATGTCGCCACAAAGGCAAATACTACCTTATTCATTCCAACTAAGCGAATTATGCTCCAACAACGTCGCTGAGTACCAAGCACTGATCATCGGGCTCCAAATGGCGATCAACATGGAAATCACAGCCCTTGAGATATATGGCGACTCCAAGCTCATAATCAATCAACTCCTGACTGAATATGAGGTGAGGAAAGATGATCTCGTCCCATACTTTCGACTGCAACGTAATTGCTACAAAGGTTTGAGGCTGTAACATTAGAACATGTGCCAAGAAAAGAGAATCAAATGGTAGACGCTCTCGCCAACCTAGCCTCGAGCATGACATTAGGAGAAGACGAAGCTGCAAACGTGCCAGTCTGCCAAGGATGGGTAATCCCGCTTGTCACTGAAATGGTACTAAGTGATACAAACGTTATTTCAATACTTCCGGTCATTGAAGAATGGAGACAGCCTCTGATCAACTACTTGAAGCATGGAATACTTCCAGATGATCCAAAACACCGCTCTGAAATACGTCGACGAGCACATCGCTTCCTCTATTACAAAGGGACACTCTACCGGTGATCTTTTGAATGAGTACTTCTGTGATGCCTAGGCGAGGAACAAGCCAATCAAGCCATGGAAGAAGCACACTCAGGAATATGTGGGGCGCATCAGTCCAGACCGAAGTTTCATTTCCAGCTCAAAAGAATGGGTAACTATTGGCCAAACATGGTAAATGATTGCCTAGAACATGCCAAAAGGTGCCAAGCCTGCCAATTTCACACCAACTTCATACATCAACTGCCTGAACCATTACAACCCACAGCTGCTTCATGGTCATTCGATGCATGGGGATTGGACGTCGTAGGACCAATTGTGCCAAAATCATCTGCTAAAGAAGCTTACATCCTGGCTGCAACAGATTACTTCTCCAAGTGGGCTGAAGCCATACCCCTGAAGGAAGTCAAGAAGGAAACTATCGTTCGTTTCATCAAGGAACATATCATCCACCGATATGGTGTGCCTCGCTACATTGTCACTGACAACGGAAAACAGTTCTCCAACCGACTTGTGGACGAACTCTGTGAGAAATACAAGTTCAAGCAGCACAAATCCTCCATGTATCATGCTCTGGCCAATGGTCTCGCAGAAGCATTCAACAAGACATTGTGCAACCTCCTGAGGAAGGTAATAAGCAGAACAAAGAAAGACTGGCATGAAAGAATAGGCGAAACATTTTGGGCATACAGGACGACATATAGAACGCCTACCCAAGCTACACTTTATTCTCTCGTATATGGCGTGGAAGCTGTTCTACCGCTCGAAAGTCAAATCCCCTCGCTAAGGATGGCTATACAAGAAGGCTTGACTGACGAAGAGAATGCAAAGTTGCGCCTTCAAGAGCTGGAAGCGCTGGATAAGAAAAGACTCGAAGCCCAGCAACACTTGGAGTGTTATCAAGCACGACTCTCCAAAGCCTTCAACAAGAAAGTTCTCCCTCGTTCTTTTCAAATGGGAGATCTCGTCCTTTCATTGTGTAGGCCTATCATCACAACTCACAAGACAAAGAGCAAGTTCACGTCAAAATGGGATGGACTATACATAATACAAGAAGTCTACACCAATGGCGCCTACTTAATCATGACGGAAGACAGCTTGAAGATCGGCCCTATCAATGGCAGATTCTTGAAGCGCTACTACCTCTAAAAGGCGACAACTCCTGCTCTTTGTTTGCACGAGCCTAAACTGCATAAACCAAAGCTCCTGGCCCGCAAGAGTATAAACTGTGTACGGCAAAATCATCATCAAAATCACCATAAAAAAAAAAGAAAATTTATCGCTCATTTGAACTACGTTATGACTTGATCCCTCTTCAACAGAGGGTACGTAGGCAACTTGAAACGTCAAAACTTCAAGTACAGTCACACCATCTAAAATAATAATAATAACATATTGAAGATTGAAGAGCAAATTCAAGAACATAAATACTTTATTTCTTTGAAAGAAGGAGTCGGCTCCAAAGCCTTATTACAAAAAAAAAACAGAAGATACTACTTGAAAACTATGTCCCTAAAACTACGAAGGCGATCTTCAAGCAAGCCTTCCAAAGTCTTCAAAGTCTCTACCTTGGTGGGAGACAAGATGGGAAACTCTATAGTCATGCCTTTTTCTCGTTCTAGGCGCGAAATCTCCTCTTGGTACCGAGAAAGTGTAGTTCCCTGCTCCGCAAGAACACTTTCAAGTTGCGATGCTTTGATTACCAACTGCTCCCGCTCTCGCACCAATGCATCTAGACACACCTTGACAGAAGTTAAAGAAGTCTCTGTGACTTGATAATCTCTGGAAACAGCTTGCTGAAAAGATTGGACTTGATTCAGTGACGAGTTTATCATTGCTAGCTGATGAGCTCTAACATCTTGACTTAACTTCTTCAAGCAAATAGCACGCAAGGAAGAATACTCAGTCGAGGCGGCCATAAGTTCGGCAATCTTGATCTTAAAAAATGAGGAATCAACGTTAAGGTTGTCAATCATAGAAACAAACCTCGACAAATCCTCATTGAGCAACGTAAGGTCTTCCAGCGGACACTTAGAAATCCTCTCCTCAATATGGCCCTCGATCTCCATTGCCGCACCAAGACTGATGTGATGGATGAGTCGCTCAGTACAGCTAAGGTTCGGCCCTCTCAAAGAGATCTCAGAGCTAGCTGGCAAATGTGTTGGATGCATGACGGGTTCTTGCATACCTCTACCTACACATGGTAAGCTCGGGAAGTTCGACGGATTTGGAACAAGCTCTGCACCAGGCAGATCCCCAATCTCTCTGTCTGTAGGTAGGTCGCCTACAAATAGCATCTCCGTATAGGAATAAACATCTGCAGTTGCCAAATCAAAATCACAGGAAGGCCCAACCTAAAGAAAACAAAGAAAGATGTTAGAAATGAAAGCCAAAATGATGGAAGCAGATGAAATCACGAGAGAAAATGAAGTACATACATCTCTCTCAAATGGCGCACGGTTATCGAATTGAGGAGGTCTAAACATTTCTTTCTTCTTATGATGAAAATTGACATCACTGTCAACCTGAGCATCCTCAAGTGGTCGCTTGTTTGAAACTTGTTGACGCTGCTGCAAAATAAATCCATCTTCATGCGAGTCAACTTCATCTCCCGCATCTTAAGAAGCATCCGGATGTCGAGGAGACAGGTATGTGTGTTGAGGAGCTAAAGCTACAGGTCTATCTTGTAAGGAAACCGCACTAGCGCAATCAAGAGGTACCAGTCGCATAGGAACCACATGACAACCCTCTATCGACATATCATCGCCTAAGTGAGAAAAATTGGTACCACTTGCCATCCCCAAGTTCTTATAATGTGTCTTTAACCACCAATGTGCGTAAACACGGGTCACTGGATTACTCTTGAACTCATCCTTGGCTGGCAGCGGGATAACGACATTTGTGCAGGAACGGGTACAAGACTCCCTATGCATGTACACGGCTTGCAAGGATGCCAATTGGTTATTTTTCTTCAGCTTGCCTGGCACATTTTGGACAAAACCAAATTGCCTGCTGAAACGATGGGGACTATATGGCTGAACAATGCATCGGTCTTCTTACCGCAAAGAAACAAACCCTGAGCGAAGACTTATAAGATAAGACAAGTCTGAGAAGCGGAGATGCGAATTTTCTATGATGCTTCGCCGCACTGAGCCAACTCTTGCTAAGGGGTCCATCCTTAAATCTTCACAACTTTTAAATAGCGCTCGCACCTGCAAATCATCAAGGCTCTTCGAGGAGAGCACACCAGAATACTTCGTCATTAAAGGCCCCAACTTGGCTCTGGTCGATGAAGAAGGCCTTGACTTGTCTAGAGCCGATAAAGAAAAATGAGTGCCAAAATATTCACCTAACCAACCATACACATAGTGGTAATGAAGCACCGTAGCACGATCTTCAGTGCTTGCTGAGTCCAAAACAATGCTCAAGACATTGTAAATGTTGGCTTAGACCGGAATAGCAAGGCTAAAAGACTCACCTGCAGCCATCTTGCTAGCAACTTTGAAAACTCCAGGACGAACTAAGTTGACGTCGCCTGCTGGGAAAAAAAACTTACAAAGCCAACAAGCTAAGAAAGCAGCTAGGTAAGACTCTTCCACATGATCTGATGCTATGCCAAGATCCTTAAACGCTCTCATCTCGTCAGAAGAGCGGCGCCTAGTTGAGCCAATAACACCGGACGGGTTTGAGTCTCCCTTTGGCCCAGTGGTCTTGTTACGACCAATTTTCTTCAAAGGCTTCTTATACCTCATGGCCTCCCAGTACCAAAATCGAATCCATGAGGAAATCCTCACGCTTGATTTACCTTGAGCATCCTGGAAAAGCCTGTGATACGCCTAAAACAAATAGCGGCAACTTGCAGGCAATCATCGGCTATTGCAAAGAGAAAGGTCCTCTGCGCTGGGAATGACCTCATCGTAAAACTTACCTTGGATCGGCAAGCCTCCTATCCTATAAAGATCCCAAAGTGAAATTGACATCTCCCCTTGCGCTGTGTGAAGTGTGTTGGTCGCCGAACACCAACGCTCAAAGAACGCATGAATGACGGAAGGATGGCGATCATAACTAAATAAAGATGCGTACACAGCGTGATAAAAGCCCACGTTAGTAAGCACGTCTTTAGATCGGCTTAAGACCTCTTCAAGCCACTCCCAATAAAACTCATAAAAAACGGCCTTTCCAGCAGTCGACAGGGTACCATTCCAAGCCATAGCTCTGCTGCGGATGTGATCATCAAAAAGCTTAAACGAGGCCGAATGATTGTCACCAGCATGGTGCGAAGGATTCAAGATAAGAATCCTCGAGATGCACGCCTTCTTCTTCGTATCTGGTTGAACAGAATCTACCACATCCCAAGATACTTTGGAAGACCACGACTTAATATGCATGGAGTTATCTTTTGTGGGAAGAGCAAGGGCCTTAGGACCAGTCAGTGGCTCGTAAAGCTTCAACATCGCTCCTCTGTCTTGCGAGTCACCTGCCTTCACAAGAATGGTGATGGTGTTGCTCTTAAAACACTTAAAAAATACCATGACTACAAAGCGGTCCTTCAAAGCACCCTACGGTGGAGAAGAAAACCAAAATGCTAGGCAATCGCACTACGTAACCCCGCTGTAGGCTTTTGCACAACACCACACGGCAGCGCACAACAGAGGGAAAACTGTGATCAAAAGGCACTACACAGCAAAGCCCCGTTGCAGTCTCTTGCACAAGCACTAGGCAACAAGTACACCCACAGCCTGTTAACACGTCTCTAAAAAAAAAAAAAAAAAAAAAAACTTCACGAAGGTCCCTACATTAGACTCTGCTTCCTCAAAATTAAAGATTCCCTGCAAGACAACAAATCCATCAGTGGGGTACACACATTACGTGTATAAATACACATACTATATTATATATATATATATAATATGTATATATATGTATATATATTATATATTATATATTACGTATGTACGACGATAAGACAACAACGTCCATGCATATATATATATATATATATATATATATGTGTGTGTGTGCGCGGTGATGTGTGTATGTGTATATATTATATATTATATATGTATGGTAATGGGACAATCAACGCCATGCGTATGTATATATATATATGTACATGTCAAAATCATGCAAAGGCTCACCACGTAAAGGGCTTCACAAATGAGTTTGCTAGCTTTCCCTCTTCCCTGATTTCCATTAACAACAACAACAACCACCGCTGTCAAATGACTAGCCGGTCTTGGCACTCCGCCTCGCCAAGTCCACCTTCATCACTGCAGGATAGTTCCCAAGCAAAAGCTGGTCCCCGCGAAGTTCGAGGTAAGGACGTACTTAGGAATGCCGTGGTGGCTGCTCTAAACCACTATACATAAAAACTTGTGAATGCATGGGGCAGCCCAATCTCAAACGCCATGGATGAGTCTGGAAGCTACCAAAATGAGTGCTACACCCAAGACGGTCAGAGAGTGAGGTCATCATCGACGATGAGCATGCACGTCATGACGCTGGACGCCAACTTCATCCATTCTCCCAACAGTGCCTGCTCCAACCGCACCGACTGGCAGAGCTCATGCGCCATATTTGTTAAGCGTCTGTCGTACACCCCCGTCCACTATCCTTCCAAGTCGCAGCATCAACCTCCCCTTGCAGCAACCTTCGTGCAGCGAGCGTAACAAACAGCAACAGCAGTTTCAACAGCTCCCTTACTCGGCGACAGCAGGCAGTGCGACAGGTGTACAGTGGTTATAGTTAGTGGTGGTGCTCAGTGGCTGTGCAGCAGACAGTGCAACAAGGACAGCAGAAAGTGAGTTGGTTGTTTCGATACACCTTCTTCTTCCTCTCTACCACTGGTCTGAAAGTTATGGTTCTTCTACTTTGCGATGAAGTGGGAGAAGGCATATAAAGCCACAAAAGGCAATAAGTGGAATACCCGTGCTTTCCACTTTGCTTCTCTGTCGAAAGATCATGCTTCTGGGTTCTCAGGAATAAAAAAAATAAAATATATATATATATATATAAAGAATGATGGTGCATCTGGCACCATGTGAATGAAAGAAAAATAAATAAATATATATATATATATATATATATATATATATATATATATATATATAAGAATGATGGTGCATCGGGCACCATGTGAATGAAAGAAAATATATATATATATAAAGAATGATGGTGCATCTGGCACCATAATGGGAAAAAGAAAGAAAGAAAAAAAAATATATATATATATATAAAGAGTGATGGTCCATTTGGCACCATCCAAAAAAAATAATAAAAATAAAAAAAATAAAAAAATAAAATGATTAGTCATCATTTGAAGGAATGGGTGTAAGCACCACCGAAAAAAAAAATATATATATATATAATAAATAAATAAAAGCAACATGGGCTGGCAGCTTAGGAAGAGATGGAAGCGGAACGGTAGAACAAGTGGTCGATTGTCATAGTTATGTGTTATTGTGCATGCTTCAGCTCTTTGTAAAAAATTGCTTTCCAGCACTCGTTAAAATGTTCAGTTTTAAAGTGGACTACCCAAAAATAAAAATAAATAAATAAAAAATAATTAAAATAATAATAATAAATGTGCATTTAGTGAAATAAAGTCCATCTTTTATTTATTTCTCTAAAAAAAAATTTTACATAAATTCGCATTCCACATGCCATAAAAAAAAAGTCAAATCAAATTTACAGGAGGGGATCTTCAAGGTTGATTAGATGGCGCCTCAGTACTCGGAGGAGCCCCAGATCGGAGAGGCACCAAAGGGTGATTATTCAGAGCCTCAATACTAGGCAGAACCCCAGGAGGAGAAGGCACCGAAGGTTGATCATTTGGAGTTTCATTACGCGGTACAGCCCCAGAAGACGAAGGCAAATGCTATTGGAACAAACCCACGAACCTCTGATGATCAAGTAAAATCTGACCATCAGATTCCTGCATCTGGTCAATCTTCATTTTCATGTTTGTAGCATAGTTATGTGCGAGCCTATGCAATTGTTTATTCTCATGCTTGAGCCCTCTAATCTCCTGTTTGAGACTCATCACTTCAGCTGCCAATGATTCAACTTGACGGGTTCAAGTAAATAGACGTTGGGCCATATTAGACACAGAACCTGCACACTGCACACTGAGAGCCAGAGAATCCTTAACAGCCAACTCATCAGACCGTTTGGAAAGCAGTCTGTTATCTTTGGGAGTGACAAGGTTCCGGGCCACCACCGCAGCGGTCATATCATTCTTTATCACCGAATCCCCAACGGTAAGAGGACCAGTAGGGGATATGAAGGATGGGCGCCATATGTTGTCTAGAGAAGGCAGAACTACCTCTTCACCAAGGTTCACGTCAAAACGACGGTTGGAGGGGCCAAACATTTTCAAAGGTGTTGAAGAAAGAAGAGGTCGGACAAATCAAGATCTTAGAAGTGCAAAAATGGAGTTTCTACAAGCAAAAATTCAAGTGTGCTTTGAAACGAACTGCGTGCCTCTATAAAAATCAGCGTTCGACGGGATTTCAAAGATCGAAGAGGCGAGCTCAGAATTCGAAGAGGCCAATTCAAAAATCGAAAAGGTGCTAGATTTCTCAAAAGCTGGGCTTGCTCAGAAACCACGGGTCAATCTTCATTTCCAGATTTGTCCGCACTTGTCACATGCAACCTCTACACTCGACAGAGCTCAGAACTCGAAGAGGCAAGCTCAGAAATCGGAAAGGCATCTGCTTTTCCAAACGTGTCAGCATCTATCACATGCACACTCAACTTTGCGGAAATCACGGGCAGTTTGTCGAAGTGCCGATCCCAGATATCGAAGAGGTGCCAGTCTTTTTCAGCCTCGTCAACACCTGTCACATGCACACTCAGCTTGGCGAAAATTACGGACAATTTGTCAAAGATTTCTGATGAAGAAGAAAGCACGTGAAGCCATACTGATCAATCACTTAATGGTTGCCGACACGAGTGAAAGAATAGTACCTCTACAGGTATTAAAGAACTTCCTATAACTGTCTACCTTCACCCTTCATAACAAGGCAGACATACTCAACCTTTCTTCATATCTGAGAATACATTTCCAACAAACCCTCTCGAGTCACTCAGTATTCCTTATTCCTTGGGGTACCTCTGTAAACAAATGACACCAAAGCAAAAGTATCTCATATCACCAGGGTAGAAAGCAAGAGTATTTCATATCATCTGTTCTCCCTGTCCTTTCCTTTATCCTTGTTCTTACCTGCAAAAACAATGGTAAAGAAAGCAATATGTCGGAACCTCCACTCAAAATCAGGTAAGGAATCGACTACCTGGAACCTTTGCCTGGTTACTTACATGGTATTGCTCTCGAGTACCAGTCTTCCCCTGCTGCCGTACTTCCAAAGAAGCTGCCACATCTGCCTAGAGAACAGATAAGGCAAGTGAAAATGATACCTTGTAGCATGTGGAGACAACGTGTAGAAGAAACAAGCAGAGAAGAATGCAGCATGCACAGTCAACTCAGCAGAAGGAGTCTGAGTTGAGGAACTCGAGAAGATGCCACATTTGTGTGAAGAACAGATAAGGCAAGTGAAAATGATACCCTGCAGCATGTGGAGACAACGTGCAAAAGAAATAAGCAGAGAAGAATGCAGCATGCACAGTCAACTCAGCAGAAGGAGTCTGAGCTGAGGAACTCGAGAAAATGCCACATTCTGCCAAAAGAATAGATAAGGCAAGGGAAAATGATACATTGAAGCATGTGGAGACAAGCACAACAAAGCACATGTCGATTCATCCGCTACTTCTTCAAAATCAAAAGTATCTCATATTATCAGGGTTGCAATCACTCTAGGTGGAGGACTCGTTTTGACCCTTAAATTCTTGGGTCGACTCGCTAGGCGTTGTGGGCTACACGTGCCGATTCACCACCCTTTAATCAAATCCTTAAAGATCAAGTCACCAACTAGAAGAAGAGCCCATCAATCTTGAAGATCATACCGTTGACCAAACTACTCAGGTGTGAATTAGAAAGATTGAACAAAGCAACAAGTCGTCACCTTCATCTCGTGCCTGCTTGCCATGTGTTCGAGTCAACCTTCAAGAATCAAGCCTCAACGGCCCTTGAAGAAGCTTCCAGCCAAATTCAAGATCAAGCCTCGACGGCCCTTGAGGAAATCACGAGTCCAATTCAAGATCAAGCGTCCACCACCCTTGAATCAAATCCAGTTCAAGAATAAGCTGAGGAAAGTTAACAATTGAAGGAATCTAGAAAATCCTCCAACCCAGTTCAAGATCAAAGATGTGGAAAGCCAACAAGCACAAAAACAAATACATGCCAATTCATCCACTACCAAAGCCAAAGATCATCTAGCACATGAAGCTCCTTGTGGTCCAATTTCAACCTTCAAGATTAAGCCTCGACGACCCTTGAAGACATTTTCAGCCCAATTCAAGATCAAGCATCAACGGCCCTTGAAGAAATCTCAAGCCCAATTCAAGATCAAGCATCAACGGCCCTTGAAGAAATCTCCAGCCCAATTCAAGATCAAGCCTCGATGGCCCTTGGATTGACATCTACAATAAGGGACTTCAAAATGCATCTCCTACACGTGACAAGCACATGTATACGACACGCCTTGAAGTGGGGGCATTTGTAGACATCGAAATTTTGGTAAATAAATGTTGACCGATAAATCAAAATTTCAACGTTCACGTGTCACATAAATTTTACATGTAGCGTGTGACTCAACGAAAAAAATCGAAAAGAGTCGAAAAAGTCATCAAACAGGACACGTGTCAACACCTGGCAGAAACGACTTATTTCATCTGGAATATTATATTCAAAACTAGGCCTTGGAAATTTCTATAAATAGAAGGCTAATTCATTCATTTGGGGGAATAAATTCATAACCAATTCACATTAAACCAAAACCTTGAAGCTCTGAAACTCTAAAGCTCCCAAGCAAATCCCAAAGGATTAAGAAAGCTCTCTTCGTTCTTCGTCAACTCAACCTCCAAGATCAAGCCCCGACGGCCCTTGGATCAACAATCATCCACCTTCAAAATCAAGCCCCAACGACCCTTTGAAGGAACTTCCACCAATTCAAGATCAAGCCACGACGACCCTTGAAAAAAGCGTTCATCGTTCATCATCCGTTCATCCTAAGATCAAGCCCCAATGACCCTTTGGATCAACAACATCAACAAATCCACACATCCAACCGTTCTTCAAGATAAAGCCCAAAAGCCCTTGAAGATCCATTCATCAACTGTTCATCAAGATCAAGCCCCAAAGGCCTTTGAAGATTCGTTCATCAACAGTTCTTCAAGATCAAGCCCAAAAGCCTTAAAGATCCGTTCATCCAACTATCCTTCAAGATCAAGCCCAAAAGCCTTTGAAGATCCGTTCAAGATCAAGCCCAAAAACCCTTAAATATCCGTTCATCCAACCGTCCTTCAAGATCAAGCCCAAAAGCCCTTGAAGATCCGTTCATCACTGTTCTTCAAGATCAATCCCAAAAACCCTTGAAGATCCGTTCATCATCCTTCAAGATCAAGTCCAAAAGCCCTTGAAGATCCATTCATCACCGTCATTCAAGATCAAGCCTCGACGGCCCCTGGATCAATTGCACATCCACAAATACACACCTTACGGAGATCGAATCAGAGGATCAAATTTGAGAGAGATTGTAACCCAAAATCATCAAATACAAATATTATTTTGTACATGTTGTTCTTGTCTCGTTTGTTTCAGGAAAATTTCGTGTTTACAGTTACTATTTCTTGTTTACTTTGGGGAGTTCCACCAAGTAAACTCATTGTTTGAAATTTCTTCAAAACGGTCGATATTTTCGTGAAATATTCGAAAAATCAGAGAAAAATATGGAGGGACTTGTGAAGTGTAAACTTCACTCTAAATTGAAGAAACTCTTAAATTTTGGCCAAAATCAATAGATTCGTCGATATTTCTGACGTATCGGTTAAAATCGGAGAAACTCTTATATTTCATCTGAACCAGTATTTGACATTTCCTAAATTTCATTTTAAATTTTCATTTTTTTTTCATCAAAAGCAACCGATATCAATGTCGAAATTGATATATCCATGGATATTTCCACAAATTTGCTTATCGATATTTCCACCGATACTGATATTTTAAACACTGAGTAAACCCTAATCCTAAATCTTAAACCCTAAATTATGGTCTGTAAAATATTTTCGATTATTCTATCTTAGCCATGGTTTATGATCACTCTTACTAATTAAGAGCATTATGAATTTTTAGACCATTAGTTGTACATAAGATATAGGGGTGTGATATCCACACACCCCATTTTACTTCTCACACACCTTTTTAATTTTCGACCGTCGGATCAGATGAATTGAAGAAGATCAACGGACAAAAATTATCAAGGGGTGTGTGAGAACTAAAATGGGATGTGTAGATAGCACACCTCAAGATATAATGGATTTGATTCGACAACTTTTGACCACTATAATAATTAGATAGGGATAAAATAATTTCTCGTGTCACATTCCACAACTAACATACTTCTTTTATAATGAAAATTTGTTAATGTCGGCATCACGACATAATGTAATGTTACAGTTCACTCATATAATAAAACATGTTTTATTTAACAATACTTATCAACTTGGGTCTGTATCTTGAATGTGCATATATAAACTCGTTGGTAACTCATATATAACACATAAAATTGCAATACCCTATTCTAATAAGGCTTATTATACAAAATAGTCTTTGAGATTTGCATGATCAATAGAAATGGTCCATGAGATTGTCCACCATCTATGATTTTGGTCATTCCGTTAAAAAATATTTGGGCAATTTTCAAAGCTTTATAACTTAATCGTTTCTTAACCAAATTCAACCCATAATCTATCAAAATGAAGATAGGAAAGTGTAAAATAATATTATACCAATTTGGAAGCCCAATGGTTGCCGGAGATGGTCGGAAAATAGCCTAAAAGGTGACTGGTCTGCAGGAAAACTAGAAAACTCACCCGAAACTGGGTAAACTTTAAACGTTCATAACCTCTTCAATACTCAACAAAATCAAGTGATTCAAAAATGAAAATCATACTTCTTGATGAGATGAAGAGAATGGTACCTTTTTTGAAGGCTAACTCGCCGTGGTTTGGTCGGACAACAGTTCGAAAATGGCTAACCATTTTCGAGTTGGCCTATTTCGAACAGTTTTCCAGCCAAAACACGGCGATTTAGCAGTAAAAAAAGATGCCATTCTCTTCGTCTCGTTGAGAAGTATGATTTTCGTTTTTGAATCACTCGATTTTGTTGAGTATTATAGAAGTTATGAATGTTTAAAGTTTACCCAGTTTCGGCGAGTTTTTCAGTTTTCCAGCGAACCAGTCACCTTTCAGGCTATTTTCCGGCCATCTCCGGCAATCATTGGGCTTCGAAATAGGTATAATATTGTTCTACACTTTCTTATCTTCATTTTGATATATTATGGGTCAAATTTGGTTAAGAATCGATTGAGTTATGAAGCTTTTAAAATTGCGCAAAGAGTTTTTAACGGAATGACCAAAATCATGGATGGTGGACAATCTCAAGGACCATTTCTATTGATCATGCAAATCTCATGAACTATTTTGTATAATGAGCCTTCTAATAATTTATGAATAGTTAATTCATGTCGATGACATGATGTTAAATTGTAAACGCTATAAGAACTAGCCTTCATTCACGCGCATGACATTTTTTGAATCACGGCACGCTAAGCACGACTTACATGTTTTAAATGTATTTATATGCGTAAATTGACAAAAGGAAAGTTAAATATTTGAAGTAAATGAATAATCTTAGATCATGCTGGAAGAAACCCCTCATAAACCAATTAAAGCAGCTAAATTCACATAATAAAATATGTCTCTATTGAATTTATATTAATAATAGAGAAAATAATATTTAATAAACAATTGATTGAATCACATTATTGCTAGTCCATTGTGAGGCTAAGCCAACCCTCATCCCCCTTAATGTAGATAATATCGTTTGTTAAAAAAAACATTTGACAACTAATTTAATCACATTATTATCCGCGTGGGAAAGACATTTTTATAACTGGCAGCATTACACACCTCTTAAGATGTTTTGAACGTGTTTAAAACTAGAGAAAATAATATTTAATGAACAATTAATTGAATCACATCATTATAGCCTATTGTGAGATAATAATTATAAAAAAAAAACTGTACAAAAAAAATTAATTATTAAAAAAACATTGTTAAAATGACGACTAATTTAATTATATTATTATCCGTGTGCGAAAGACATTTTTATAACCAGCATTACACGTCCCTTAAGATGTTTTGAACATGTTTAAAAATAGAGAAAATAATATTTAATGAACAGCTAATTGAATCACATTATTGCTAGCTTATTGTGAGATACTAATTATTAAAAATACAATAAAAATAAAAATTGTACAAAAAAAATTAATTAATAAAAAAACATTCTTAAAATGACAAAAATACCCCTACCACATTTGATGCATCATTTTGAGTTACTTTTAAAGTTTTTTGTTTGAGGGGTATTTTTGTCCAATTATTTTTTGTGAAGCTTCTGACACTAAAATACACCGTTCATTGGGCCTTTGACTTTATATATAAAGATAATAGACAATTACTTTAACATCCCTTAAAAGTAACTTAGATATTGTAGTGTGAATGAGGATAGTACATGAAAATGTGAGGAAGTTGATGATCATGATTGTCCAGTCATAAGCAAAAGCAAACACTTGAGAATTAATGCTTAATATCTATCCCTTTATGTACTGAAAGACTAAAAGTGCTTTTGTTAACGTTCGGGAATATTCGTTAATTAGCATAAGCATGCTTTTAATTAGTCCTTAAGCAACCTTATCCTTTATCTATCCCTTTATGTACTGAAAGACTAAAAGTGCTTTTGTTAACGTTCGGGAATATTCGTTAATTAGCATAAGCATGCTTTTAATTAGTCCTTAAGCAACCTTATCCTTTATCCAGCAAAGTCCTGTAAAGTTCTGGTTCATCATTAGTTCATGGAAACAAAAACAGAGATGAGATCAAAAGAAAGTGAAAATAACGTGAGAGTAGAGTTTAATTTTGTCGACGATCATGCCAAAAGAGGGTGGAGAGTGTACGTGTTAATTGGCTATATGATAGCGTGACAGAATCCTGACGTGATTTGTAGGGTTTGGTTGAACAGAAACATGTCTCCTCTTTTGGCCAATATATGATTGAAGATTTGAAGGCTAAAAAGACTTGGATGATTTGGCTAGATATATTGATTCTGACATTTCTCCTTCAAGTTCATTGTCTGTCGTACGTATCTAAATGGACCATAACAATATATGGATGCTATTGTTACTATAACGGCTATTGTTAGGGAGAACATCCATTCAACTTAGTTTTTGTAAGCTATATGATGTGATTGTTGATGATTAAATAATTATTGAAATGTTGATTAACGTGTTTATCTTATATTTGTGACACATCACATTGTTTACAAATTTGGTCTAAAAAGTTGATATACTTAACATTATTCTAATATGATTATTGATTAAACATGTTTCACGTACTCCATCTAAGTTTCACAGTTTCATTTTTACATATCATTTCATAAGGAAATTACGATGCAGATTACAATCGAACAACATAACAAGTCATGTTAAAGAATCTTAACTGTTGATTATCGACAAATAATTTTAAAACCAACAACTTGAGAGAACCAAATACAAACATCCGATATAATATATTCACAATTTGCTGGAGCATCAGCAACAAAATTGCTCCTCAATAAATACATTGAACTCCTTGAACATTAAAATCTCTAAGAAGGGAGCACGTTGCACTCAAGTAAAGGAGTTTGTATAGGAAATGGGAAGCCAAAATAAACTAAGAACACAAAAGAAAGTTATCAATGGACTAATAGGATAATGGCACCAAACTCAGCCGCAATCTTTACCTATGACGAGAAAAGATTGAACTCAGTTTGTAAAAAGTTAAAAATAAAAAATCTATTTATTAGAAAAATCCATCCGTTTGCTTTCATGAAACACATCGATATTATTATTTTAGAGGGGTGTATTCAATTAGGATTCTGAGAGAGTTTCAGGGAATTAATAATTCCAGGGGTATTCAATTAAGATTTTAAGTGATTCTCTGAAATTCTAGGTGTATTCAATTAGAATTTCAAAATAGTTTATTAAAATCCTTAGAAATCCAGGTGTATTCAATTAAGATTTTAAATAAGTTTATAACATTCCAGGTGTATTCAATTAGAAATTGATTTTAAGGAATTTGAGAAAGTTAAAGAATTAGAGGGAATTGGAGAGATTTCGTAGTGTATTTTAAGTATCCACAAATCTCACCTCTTCCCATGAGATTTCGAGGGAATTGAATCAAAATTTTATATGGAATCTCTACAAATCAATTAAACTCCATAAAAATCCATGGATTTATAAATCCATTAAAATCTCTCACATTCTCAATTGAATACACCCCCCTTAATATATCTATATACATATCCAAGAAGAAAGGTCCATGACGTTTTTTATCTTCTCTGCGTTAAATTTGTATTGTTTATTGTTTGTGTTGGTAATAGTTGCTGATGATAGTTATGTAAAAGTTTATCTAATGAATTAGTTTGATAAATTTCTCTCTAGATTAAAGATTTGGTTACTAAAGAATATGTACCTAATATGGCACATTCTTTTATTTTTCTGTTCTTATCAATTAAATCACTCTATGGTTGCTCTTAAAAAAAAATAAAAGAAGAAGAAAGGTCTAATACTAATATACTTAACAACTTGCAAGCAAGTAGAACATAGTTGTTAATTAAATTATTAATGAGTGTAAATTAAAGTACATACTTTTTATTGATAACACATCACATAATTTATAAATCTGATCTAAAAAAAGTTGGTATATCACTCATTACCCTTATGCAAAATATAATTAGGTAAGAAAACAAACGGCGAAACGTGGGATAAAAGTTAGGACACCTTCTTGAAGTGCGTGCCAAGTCATGTAAAAGAGTAAAAAGGAATAAGATTCAAATTTCCACGTGGCAATGTGTGTGCTTCATTAGTGTCGCTGCCTACGGGGTGGTCTTTATTCGTCGCGTTTCAGTCCACGCACCGTTGGGTTACATGTCGTTTATTCGAATTTTACAGTTGCAGCTGTCACCACTCACCTCACCCTAAATCCAAAATTGGATAGGAGTAAATAAATATTAATCAACGGTTCAGATTTGAGTAACATACTAATCCACGGTTCAGAATGAGCCTACAAAGGGTTATATGCTTGTCGGCACGTGAATATATGAAGATAAGAAAGAAAATGAATCTATCGCACATTGTTATGAATGATTAATCTAGACAAAACAATGAAAATAAAACTAGACAATCAGGCGCAAGATGTAAACTTTTCTATTAAGGGTCATTTTTTTTATAGACTGTATTGGCCTTGGGTTTTTTGTTTAATATTTTGACGCAAGAAGTAAACATTTATATTCGTTTATAATAAATTATATCTTTGGAAAAAAAAATAGACGTTTGGGAGGAGGAATGAGATGAATATAATTAGTTCAGCAGAAAAAAGAACAAAATTATAAATAACTAAGTGTTTAAGTGAGAAACATGATTTATCTATCTATAATTATTATTCATTAGATGACGTAATGATTTTTGCATAAATGATATATAAAAGATCTAAAAAGTAGACAGTTCAATCAAGGGCGGAACTACCTAAGGCCCAAAGGGGGCATCCGCCCCCATTCAGATTTTTGGGCGATGAAAAAAATTATCATGACAATTAAAATAACAATTAAATTTTTTATTTTGGTTCCGAATATTCCACATTTTCTAAACTAAATCAAACTCAATTGAACTAGGAGTTTCATAAATAGATTGGATTCAACCAATGAAATATCATAACTTGACCCTCAACAACATAACACCCATTATTTTACTTGGTTGTTTTAGGACGCCCCCAATCAAAAACATTTCTAGCTCCGTCCTTGGGTTCAATCACAACATGGAAGAATTTGAAAGAAAGTCGAGAAAGTTACCAGCTTTCCTCTTCTCGGCAATTAGCCACATCGATTATCAAGCAAATGTGGAAGTTTATTGAAGGTGTCGACTTTAAACAGTCTGATTTAATCCTTTATATACTAATTGATGACCCCTTAATGAGGTGATATGATCAATAAAAAAAAGTCATCATGCACTCCAAATTGGAAGTCAATAGGTAAATTTCCTCTCAAAAAGTCGACTCGGTCTGGATCGAACATTAAATCAAATTTAAACCATTTTTTTCAACAAACATTAAAAGTCAATAGGTAAATTTCTTCAACGGTACGTAGCACTAAGTGATACGAAAAATGTTTGAGATTAAAAATAAAAGATTCAACAGTTGTGCAAATCAAATTTAACAGCTAAAATACCATAGCACCAAGTGCTAGTAGCATTACAGCCACACCGGACAATACGATATTTCTTCTCCAAACTAATTTAAACCACTTGGTTCCATAGCACTTCTGAATTTCCTCCTCCAATCCAGACAAGATGATTTTCTTGTTCTTTTTTCTTGAAAAGCAACTCCAGGATCCCGGTTTATATCCTAAAATGGTGATCCATTTGTTGGCGTTTTTGAGCTCCTTTAGTCCCACATCAGAGAACTCAAGGGAACTTGAGGTCCTTCCCTTGAGGTCCTTATATTAAGTTAGTCATCCTTACTAGTGATTAGATATTGGATCATTTGGAATGAGAATTGAGGTTTGAACCACTAATTATGTGGATTAGGCTTGATGATTATACCATAATATTAATTCAAATTAAGTTTTTAATTAAAATTAATTAAAAACATTTGATTAATAAACACAACTCTTTGGAAAGAGTTGAAAGGGTGTGAAAGAGCCTATACAACTCTTTGTGTAGTTTTAGATACATCCAAAAGGTATTTGAAGAGGTATGAATGAGCCTATATAACTGGAGTCTCAGTTCCATCGTAGATCATTTTTTCTTTCTCCTTTACTTCTGTACAAACTTTCCAAAGAGTAAACACACAAAACAAATTCGCTAGAATTCTATAATCCAGTGCGAGTTGTAGAATTAGGTAGTTGTATCCCGGTCGAGTAGACGTTGTACCTGTAGTTAATCAAGTTAGTATCATTTTAATTCTTGTATTTATTTATATATTTCATTATGTATAACAAGTATTTGTGGTTAATAAAGTATTAAAATTTCAAGTTCTGTTATTTCTGTTATTTTTATTTATTTTTGAATTGTTCTCCAACACAATTGACTTATAATCACCTAAAAGAGACCAAAGTTATAACCTTAATTAATTTTGAATTAATTAAGCTAAATCAATAAGGTTCTATTGTTTAAATTTGTTAAGAGAAGAAAAGTCTGCAAGTTTGACAAACTTTTCTCGAGTCAAATTCATGTCCACTCGTTTTTTTTTTTTTGACAAAAAAGGGACCACCGGGTGTTTTTTCTGCGATAGTTCACTTTTTCAGCTGTTAGGAAGACTAATAGAGACGTTTCAGCCTCTTCATGGTTACCATTGTACGACTCACTAGCGTCAGGAATTGAACCCATAACGTATTATGTGGAATACAAACTTGAATTTCATCATCAACCACTCAACCATCCCGTGGTGATTAAACTCATGTCCACACGTTCAATCTTCAACAAACTTTGGTTTCCAACCCACGATTCAAGCTAGAAAAAACAATAATTTTCCATTTGAACATGTTTTATCACTAATCCTAATTCAAATAAGAAAAATACCCAATTTATCTTTTCAACATATTCATACTCTCATATTGAACTGGAACGGTTAGGATGTGAAGATCCCTATGATCCCCACAAAATGGAGGATCCTCTTCCTACGCAATATGACACAACTACAAATCCAATTAAAGGGATACAATAGTTTTTTATTTTCCAAAAGTTCACCAAAATTTTAGGGCACTGTTATTTATACACTTATTTTACTTGTCATACATCATTCTTAATTTTTGACTGTCAGATCAAATGAATTGAAAAAGATTAACAACACAAAATTAACAAGATGTGCAAAGATAAAAAGTTAACACTATCCAAGTTTTATCATGATCTCTGCCATGCGGTTTCTACCAATCAGAGTAGAAGAGATGTCACCAAGATTTGTACATCCGGCAACAATTCACTATATTAAAGTCATTTTGAAAGAAGAAATGAATGTTAACCTTTTAATTTTGTTCAAGTTCAACAAAAGATATTCTTAATAATTTCCACAAATATGAAAAGATTAAATGAACAGTTTTTCTTCGTGAGTAATTTTAACTTGGACATAATAAAAAGATTTTCATATGTTTCTTCTTTCAAAATACATTTAATATAACGAGTAATCATATCAAAATTAATTTTCTCTACTAAATAAAACCTTTACATATGCGAGATTCTCTTGCTTTAACAAGATGCATCAAATAAATGAGAATTTGAATACGCGGCCAGCCATTATTCCATTCCATAACATCTGCTGGCTGCAACATGAATTTGAATCGACAGTCTTTTTAATGTTCCGAATTTTCTATCATATCATTATCTCCCTTTTTACCAACATGTCCATGGTTTCTCACTTGCCGAGAAGAAGCGCGTATTGGCATCTCCCCGGTGACTTTCGAGGAACCCAAAGCTAGGAATGTTCTGTTGTTCAAACATTGCAACGTATGGTCGGCGCCAACACCTCACCGTCTCTTTCTGCTATATATACCTTGGAAGCCTAGCTTCTGCTTCTTTCGAAGACTCGGCGAATTCAGAGCTCCCACGACTTGACGAACAGGTTCTTGGACCAAACCAGAACTTACCCAGAAGAGAAAATACAGGTATTTGTTCATAGATTTGTATATCTTTGAATTATTGGTTTAAGTATAATTTGTTTGGTAGCTGAGGAAGTTGAGTTGAAAGGAAAGTTGGGAGGAATCTGATTTCTTTTGAATCTTTGTGTAGTTTGTTGATTTGGGGTTTTGGGGAAAAGGGGAAATCCGAGCTTGTGGCTCGTATTGGGCTTCATTGATTGGAGGGTGTATTTGATTCGTGGCGTATAGGGTGAGGAAATCATGGGTTTTTCTTATTTTGATCTGTTTTCTATCACTTTCTTGAGAACAAACAGATGGTGAGTGGATTTGGAGCGTCTTGTGATTTGAAGTGTTGGGTTTTGTAAAATCAGTTCAACTGGATATGGTTTTGATGGCTTTTGAGTATTGATTTTTGGTCCCAAAATGGAAAATTACTCCAAATTTATTCAAATGGAAGTTAAATTTTATAAATTGTGCACCTTGACATAGTTTGTCAATCCTGAAGCTATGTTCTCCTGGTGTCAGCTCAATGGATCTTCTATTTTTCGATTGATGAGGCCGATTAGTCTCGCCCTGTTTGATTCAATCTCCATTTGGTTATCCTTTGTTTGGTATCTGCTCTGTGACTAACATCACTCGCTGAAGCAATATTCCGTTACATCGGTTGAATAGAGCTGCCCATTTCGTTGCTTCCTATGCTTGGGTAGTTCAAGTACTCTGGGATGCAGATCCTCCTGAGTCCTGAGTGGTTGCTTCCTGCTCTTTATTCTGGTTAATATCCGTTTAAGATTTAAAACTTTTCTTGGTGTTTATTGATTCGATAATACATTCAGGCAAGACAGATTGTGGTTTGGTTATAATTTCTGCTTTTCAAGTTAGTATATGCAATTTTTCCCTCAGAATCTCTAGTTAATTGGCCTTTTTCTGTATCAATATTGCAGGTTTATTTTGTTATCTTGAAAGTTCACAAAGGTTGCCAAGAGTGTCTTTTGGGGAAAGCACAGAGCTTGATCCTATTCTGGTTGATAAGTTATACAATCGGATTTCTTGTCACATGGAATAGCTGATGCCAATCTCATAGCATGGACCAGCATTTTGGATTTGGTGCGACTGGTGCAGGATTGTCATATACAGCTCCACTTCCCACTGTTCGGTCTTTACCTAAAAGGTTACTTGGGTCGTTGAAATTTGATATTAAGAACTCACCAAATACACCCTTTTCGACTCACTTTGATTCTGATACTCTTACGACACTGAGCGACAGTCAGGAGCAGCACAGCTCCCCGGAGAATCTCTCAGGAGCCACCCCCTCCTGTACCTCTTCATTTGAAACAAACAGTTACGTTAATCAGTTAAGCTTAAGCCCTTCGGTGGACTGTAGTCGAGACAGTCTGCAGGTCTATTCTGGTAGGACTTCTTCCTTAAAGGATGCAAATAGTAGCCAGAACATAAAACAAACTTTGCAGGAATTGGAGAGTGCTTTAATGGGGCCTGACGATGAGGAAGAAGAAGTCACCACACCAAACACTTCTAGTGGAGAAAGTAGCAGGCAGCAGACCCAGAGGTCCATGTCATGGATCCAGGAGCACCAGGGTTCAAACCCTGTTCAACGGCAGACATCCTTTGTTTCTCGGCAAAGGCAGTTGGCTGAAGCTCAGTTTGAGAAACGTCATAAAGTGATAGATGAAGCATCTCTAAAGGGTTTGCCAGCAAGTAATCTGAAGGAATTGCTGATTGCATGTGCTGGAGCTCTCTCCAACAACAATGAGGAAAGTTTCGAAAAATTGATTGAAAAGGCTAGAGGAGCTGTGTCTATCGGTGGAGTACCAATCCAGCGACTTGGAGCTTACTTGATAGAAGGGCTGGTGGCCAGGAAGGAGGCATCAGGTGCCAATATTTACCACGCCCTTAGGTGTAGAGAACCTGAAGGCAACGACTTGCTGTCCTATATGCAGATTCTGTATGAGATCTGCCCATACTTAAAGTTTGGTTACATGGCAGCCAACGGGGCCATTGCTGAGGCATGCAGAAATGAGGACCGCATCCACATTATAGACTTCCAGATAGCTCAGGGAACCCAGTGGGTTACTCTCCTTCAAGCACTTGCAGCAAGACCCAGTGGGGCTCCCCATGTACGAATTACAGGTATCGATGATCCTGTTTCTAAACATGCCCGTGGTGATGGGTTGGAGGCAGTAGGGAGACGGTTGAAAGCCATCTCAGACAAATTTAACATCCCAGTTGAATTTCATGGAGTCCCAGTTTTCGCACCTGATGTCACACGGGACATGCTTGATGTCAGGCCTGGAGAGGCTCTTGCTGTGAACTTCCCTCTGCAGCTTCATCACACACCAGATGAAAGCGTTGATGAGAACAATCCGAGGGATGGGCTGCTGAGAACAGTGAGGTCTCTAAATCCAAAGGTAACCACTTTGGTGGAACAAGAATCAAACACGAACACAACCCCCTTTTTCAATAGGTTTGTGGAAACTCTTGAATACTACTTGGCGATGTTCGAGTCTATTGATGTGACCCTCCCAAGGAACAGCAAGGAAAGAATCAATGTGGAGATGCATTGTTTGGCAAGAGATATTGTGAATGTCATTGCTTGCGAGGGGAAGGAAAGGGTGGAACGTCACGAGCTCTTTGGCAAGTGGAAATCCAGGTTGACAATGGCAGGGTTTCAGCAGTACCCGTTGAGCTCATATGTGAACTCTGTCATTGGGGGTCTGCTGAGGTGTTACTCGGAGCATTATACACTGGTTGAGAAGGACGGTGCTATGCTTTTGGGATGGAAGGACAGGAACTTAATATCAGCTTCTGCCTGGCATTGAGTACAGGAAATAAAGATCAGGGGTAGCAGTAGAATTTACCAGTTTGTATTTTTCTTTTAATGCAATACACAAAGCCCTATAGTTTCTTTCTACGACGCTGTTCACTGTTGTACTTAGGATGGCCGGCATTTGTATGCTGCAGCAGAATGTGGTTCCCTACCACCGAACGTGTTACCGCTGTGTATACAAGATTCTGTTCTTTGATAGAGTTGTATGTAATTATAATGCAGGGTTTGTTTTACTTTTACAAAGTCTTTACTAATAACTAAGACTAATCCGGCTCGTTTCTTCATTCCCGCCCCTCCTCAATCTCTTTTCACCCGAGTATTTCCACGAAGCAATGACGGAAAACAATCTTGTATTTCGCCATTGTTTCATGTAACAAACTAACAATCAATACGGTACCAGAAGCGACATGCCTTCTCTCTTTCTCAAACTGCACAAATAGAATCCGACATTGCACAACGGTACAACATTAATTGCACATATATCAAATTGGAAGATAATGTTAATGCAACAATGCTTTTTATACTTCATGTACTCACTACTTACTGCCCAACTCTCTAATACCTATGACTCGTTAATGTATTTAGGATTCACCTCTATTTGAAGAAAGACGTATTTAGCTTAAACTGGTAATGGATTTGAGGGGATCGGGGGTCAGTTTATCGGGGAGTTAGGCCTTTTTAATTGCTTGAAAACGAAGTAGCCTACTTATGTAGTTGATGACTAAATCCCAAGTTCTTGGCTCTTTCTAAACCCCTTAAGGGTGTTAGAGAGTAAGGTACTATTTAGTAGCCCGACTTGCCTAAATAATCAATTTATGGCGCACCGGTTGGCTAGCTATGGGAGGGATTGCTTGCAAGGCTCAAACCACCGATGTAATCTAAGATGTTTTGTTTGAGGATAGTTTGTCAATCTAATTGTACAGTGAGTCTCTTTTTTCTTAAACCGGGTTGAAAACCCAAACAAGATTTTCTAAAGCCTGCTAAATTCCTTCTATCCGTTTATACTATTTCAATCTTTATTTGCCTGAATATCGTATTTCACCTCAAAAAACAAGACTTATAGAAAGAGATCACGAGAAGTTATGATCAATAATATACTTTTGTAGTGTTCATGATATGTTCAACACAGTTCCAGTTCTTCAAATGTACCAAAGGCATTGTTGGGTTCATCCACTAATGATAGCAGGGCAACACCTATTTGTTGATTGTTGCTTTGCTTGCTCGTGATACCTTGAATTCTGTATCGATCATCAGATCTTAAAATTCCTATTGCTACTGAATTTACTAAGTTTCAATTATGAATTTACTAAGTTTCAATTAGATTTGGTTTTCTTCTCAACAAATCTCATCATGAGTTTAAAGTGTAGCATTGTACTTCTGATATACACTCAAATTCGAACAGCTCTCCTTATAGTTTGAATTTGTTTAATATAAGACTATCGCTCCATTGTATTCTTATAAATATCATAAAGCATTCGAGTTTGTGAGATTATTGAAGAATTCTTATATTTATCATGAACCCTTTATTTTCAACTTGGTATCATAGTTTAATAACCATTTATTCAATTCTTACTTGAAAATAATTGGGATTTTGAGAGTCTAGTTTAATAACCCTTTATTCAATTCAACTTGGTATCATAGTTTAATAACCGTATTTTAGTTCTTTTTACAAATTCAGGAGTATCCAATCAGAATTTTATATGATTCTTTGAAAGTCTAGGTGTATTAAATCAGGATGTTAAAGAAGTTTATAACATTTCAGGTGTATTCAATTAGAAATTGATTTTAAAGGATTTTAAAAAGTTGAGGAATTTGAGGAAATTCGAGAGATTTCGTAGTGTATTTTACACATTCTCAAATCTCACATCTCCCCCTGAGAATTTGAGAGAATTCGCTCAAATTTTTACCTAGAATCTCTATGGATCAATTAAACCCCATCAAAATCCTTCAAAATCTCAATTGAATACACCCTGTAAGTTTTATTTTTTGTATATTAATAAACTGTTTGTGGTCTTTAATTTACATTTGTCTCAGCCATTTGTCTCAGCCACTAGCTGTTTCTCTCTTCAACATGGGCTCGGTTGATCCCCTACTTGTGAATCCTCGTTAAGAAAATGCCAATTCTCATATAAGCACAAAAATAACTACCAAAATTCTTTTCTGGTTAAGAAAATGTCACTTATTATTACGATTTAATAATATTTCTCTCTTATAAGTGAGAGGTCTTATGTTCGATTCTTGTCAAAGGCGAATTTGAACCACATTATTGTTAGCCCATTATAAGGCTAAGTCCACCTCCTCCGTAATAATATCGTTTGTTGAAAAGAAAAAAAAAAACTACCAAAATTCTTTTCACCAATAAAAGCACTCAATAAATCAAAAAGGAAATTAGAATCCCCCTCCTCATTCATCTTGAAAATCTCGAGCCTGAAGTTCGAGTGCTTATCATTTTGGCCTGAAGATCAAAATGAAAAACTTGTAAGAACCAGAAGTTCTAACACTACATACCTCCAGAATACATATTATTGCAAGTTCTTACACTTCTTATTTTTCTTTCAGAAAAGAAAATGACAAACTTGGCAAAGCTTGATTTTGTTGCCCTTGACATTACAGGGAAGAATTACCTTACCTGGGTACTGGATACCAAGATCCATCTAGAAGCAGGGAATCTTGGAGATACCATTAAATGCTGGAAAAGACTTTCAATACATTTCATGCCTCTAACGTGCTCCTGCAGCAGCAGTATATAGCGCGAGGCTTTACTAAATACAACTAGCTGATATTTGTGCTTTTGGTAGCTGAACAAAACAATGAGGTCCTGATGAAAAATCATCAGTCCCGACTTACTCGATCTGCATCATTCCCAGAATTGAATGTTGCTTCCCTCGAAGTGAACGTCATATCCTCTGGTGGCGATAATCATAAACGAGGACGTGGCCACAAGCGAGGTCGATGGAACAAGAAAAGAAAGAACCATGGTGGTCAGTCTCATAACCAGGTTCCAAGGCAAAATTCAGGCCCGAGCTTTAAAAATGGAAATCGCCACAAAGGTAAAGCTCGTATGAATAATGCTCCTAGAAACTCTGATGGAGCCTGCAATAGGTGTGATGGCGATGGGCATTGGGTACGTACCTTTCGTACCCCAAAACATCTGGTGGACCTATATTAAGCATCCCTCAATGAGAAAGGTGTCGAGACTAATTTTCTCAACCAGGCTAAACCAATAGATATACCTAATCCAGTGTGTGACTTATCAGGGCAATTGAACATAACTCACCTAGATGTTTCAGACTTTATTGTGGAAAGGAGGAATGAAGTATACCGGTCCGACTGAATCATTTATGTTTGATGTACTTTTATTATTCTGAACTTGTAGTTTAAAACTAGCATTTTGATTCAATAAAAGTGGCTTTCAAATTTCATGTTATCAGTTGTTTTTAACCGTGATCCCTTTTACTCATAAAGCATGGATAAAAACTATAGTTATTTTCAGAACATGAGAAACGGCAGAGATATTTGTCTTGCAGACAACGCAACCACACATACAATACTTTGTGATCGAAAGTATTTCTTTAGCTTGATGCTTACAGGAGTAAGGGTAACAACAATATCAGGGAAGGTTCAGGGAAAGCCCAGATTATGTTACCAAATGGAAAAATATTGTCCATACAAAATGCGTTATATGCTACTCAATCTACTCGAAATTTGTTGAGTTTCAAAGACATACGTTTAAATGGACACCACATTGAAATGAAAAGTGCAGAAAATGTGGAGTATCTATGCATTACCTCCAATAATACCCAGAAGCGTATATTAGAGAAGTTGCGTGGTTTGTCGAGTGGATTGTATTATACATACATAAAGACAGTTGAATCACATACTGTCATGAACCAAAAGTTCATTGATTCAAAAGTTTACATGCTTTGGAATGACCGTTTGGGTCATCCAGGATCCACCATGAAGCATATGATCATTACCAACTCTAATGGACATCCATTATTGAGCAGACATATTGCTATCACAAATGATAACCCTTGCAAAGCTTGTTCTCAAGGGAAGTTGGTAATCAGACCATCACAACTAAAGGTTGATGTTGAATTCCCATCATTTTTTCAAAGAATTCAAGAGGATATTTATGGACCTATTCAACCATCTTGGACCATTTCGATATTTTATGGTTTTGGTTGATGCATCTACCAGATGGTCACATGTTTGTCTCTTGTCTACTTGAAATGTAGCTTTTGCGAGACTTCTTGCTCAAATAATTAAGTTACGAGCACAGTTCCTAGATTACCCTATTAAGTCAATCCGACTTGATAACGCTGGTGAATTACGTCTCAAACCTTTGATGATTACTGCATAACATTGGGCATTGATGTTGAACACCCTGTTTCTTATGTCCATACTCAAAATGGTTTAGTAGAAGCATTGATCAAGCGGCTTCAGTTAATAGCTCGCACTCTGCTCATGAAAATAAAATTGCCAGTTTCTGCGTAGGGACATGTCATCTTACATGCTGCATCATTGGTTTAATTGAGACCTATAGCCAACCACCAATACTCCTTAGTACAACTCGTGTTTGGACATCAGTCAAACCATGGTCCGAAATGCCGATAATATCGGCGATATATCGCCGATATTATCGGTCTTTAGGGGAACCGAAATTTTTTTCACTATCCAAATGGTTTTCGGGATAATATCGGAATGGGAATACTCAGAGAAGAACGCCGGAGCTGTAGAAGCTCCGGCCGACTGTAAAACAGGACCCTAGACTCCGATCCAGGTATGCAAATGAAATAGAAGACGAGATGAACGTTTTTATATATGAAGTTTGCCGTGAAACGGTCGGAGGTGTTCGGAAAGTGAGTCGACACCCACGGCCTCACCGGAGTTCGCCGAGTTGTAGAGACGAGAAGGAGAGGGAGAAAGACGAGGTTGCTGATGATGATGGGTGTGCGTGTGTGTATGTGGGTCTCGGACCCTCGGTGCAGAAGGGAGAAGATAGAAGAGAAGGGAGAAGACTCAGAAGAGAGAAGCAAGGGAGAAGACTCAGAACTCAGAACTGAAGAGGGAGAAGGAAGGATCGAGATAGAGACTAAGCTCAGTCTCTGTTGCGTGTGTGGTGTAGCAGCCAAGCTTATAAAAATCTAGATGCACTTTATAATTGTTTATTATTTTTAATTCTCGAGATGCATGCAGTTTGACATGTGTATAAATACATCACAACAAAACCAAAGTTCTGCATCCCAATCCCACCAGGATTCTGGAGGCCTACAGGAGCAAAACTCCTCCAATTTGCTCCTGTTTTTCTTTTTCTTTGTTTTTTTTAATAAAATTTAAATTTCTGATTAGAGTAGTGAATTAAAACATGGCAATTGGGGAGTGCAGAGATGTTGAGAGTGGGGAAGGTAATAATCTTGGGGATTTAGATTTAAAACAGCCTTTGGTGATTAAGAAAGACAAAATCTTTGCTCATGAAGATGGTGATCAAGGGAGTGACAAAAGTGGATCAATTGGGATGGTTTTGGTCAGCACTTTTGTTGCTGTTTGTGGCTCTTTTGAATTTAGATCATGCGTAAGTACTATTCTTAAAAAACTACCTATAAACATTTAATTTAATTTATGAAGAATGAAACTCGAAGTTGGGTGTAGGCACGCTGTCCTGACCAATTGGCCTAACCGATCCCTGTTTTGAATTTGGCCTTCTGTTTCTTGGTCTTTTTGCTTTCGTAATTAGATTTTCTGCAGTTATGCTGGTTTTAGAAAGCTGCCTGGTTTACGTATGTGTTATTATTGTTGTTTGTGTTTCTTCTGATAATTAGGGGGCAAAAATACAAAATAATCCAAAAAAAAGAAGTGAGGTTTGTTTAGCTTAAGTTATTGTTTTGGCAGGTGGGATATTCAGCACCCACTCAATCTGCTATCAGGGAAGATCTTAATCTCTCTCTTGCTCAGGTAGTTTGCCTTCTTCTTCCCCCTCAAGAAATGCATTTATTTTTACAGTGAAGTGAATTGGTTACTAATAATTTGATAACTACTCTTCACAATGCACTCACTCTACATATAGAGATGATGAAGATAGTGAAAAATTTGAACCTCATAGGAACTCTATGTAGTACTAAGTCACTTATGTATCTTACCATGCAATGTATAAAGTGTAAAATATTGTACTAATTCATTATATATAAATGATTATGGTGTGTTTAAACTTCTTTCATTAATTACTACTTATTTTCTACACTCACAATGTTTGTCAGCTCGCTATATAATCAACTTGATAATGTTAAATCCATCATGCAATGCATTTCCTTCCAATTTTTTGTGATAAACTAATAGATAATTGACTAAATAAACATCCTGCAAAGTTTCAATAAAAATTTCCAAGTTGTTCTTACAATTTCCGTGGTTTCCATATAATTTTTATCGATATCGATATTATCCCGATATTTCCATCGATATTTCCGTGTTTTCGGACTACCGATATTTCTGATATTACTGATATTTAATACCTTGAGCCAAACATTTCACATTTACGAGTTTTTGGTTGTGTTGTTTATGTGCCTATTGCACCCTCGCAACGCACTAAAATGGGACCTTAACGTAGACTAGGAATTTATGTAGGTTTTGATTCACCATCTATCATTAGATATTTGGAACCCTTGACAGGTGATATGTTTACAGATCGTTTTGCTGATTGTCACTTTGATGAGACAATCTTCCCATCGTTAGGGAGAGAAAAGATCGTTCCAGAAGAATGGAAAGAGCTAACATGGGTTGTTCCCACATTGTCTTATTTTGATCCACGTAGCACTCAATGTGAAAATGAAGTGAAAAGGATTGTTCATCTTCAAAGCATTGTCAATCAAATGCCAGATGCATTTAATGATGCTATGAAAGTGACAAAATCACATATACCAGCTGCAAATGCACCTGCAAGGATTCATGTCCCTTTTGGACAAAATAAAGTGGCAGTGAATGATTCATCTAGTGCCCGCCTGAAACGTGGTAGACCCCCAGGTTCAAAAGATTCATCCCCTCGAAAGAGAAAGACAAGGGCACATCTGAATCCAAATGAAATCATATTAAGTGATGATATTGAGCCCCGCTCTGTTGATGAATGTAAACAGAGACAAGATTGGCCTAAGTGGAAAAATGCAATCCAGGCAGAATTAAATTCCTTGGAAGGGCAAAATGTTTTTGGACCAGTAGTCCAAACCTCGCCTGGTGTAAACCCCGTGGGTTACAAATGGGTATTCATAAGGAAATGCAATGACAAAAATGAGATTGCAAGATATAAAGTACAACTCGTTACACAAGGTTTTTCACAAAGACCTGGAATTGATTATGAGGAGACATACTCTCCTGTAATGGACGCAATTACAATCCATTACTTAAGAAGTTTAGTGGTTTTAGAAAAACTTGACATGCGACTTATGGATGTCATCACCGCGTATCTATATGGAGAATTAGATACTGACATATATATGAAAGTCCCAGAATGACTTAAGTCGCTTGAAACAACTAACAAATCACGAGGTATGCTCTCAATCAAATTAAGGTGATCATTGTATGGGCTAAAACAATCTAGACGAATGTGGTATAATCGTCTCAGTGAGTATTTGATCAAAGAAGGGTATACCAACAATGTCATTTGTCTTTATGTGTTCATTAAGAAATCCAACTTTGGTGACAGTATATGTCGATGATATAAACCTAATTGGAACCCCTAAAGAGCTCAATAAAACTGCTGAATATCTGAAAAGCGAATTTGAAATGAAAGACCTTGGAAAAACGAAATTTTATCTCGGCCTACAGATCGAGCATTGTGCTAGTGAAATTTTGGTCCACCAATCAGCTTACATTGAAAAAATCCTGAAGGGATTTGGCATGGACATTAAGAAATACCCATTTCGTCCAAAAGAAGATGATGAACTAGTTCTTGGTCCAAAAGTACCATATCTGAGTGCAGTAGGTGCTTTATTATATTTAGCACAATGTACTATACCAGATATAGCTTTTTCAGTCTACTTGTTAGCAAGGTATAGCTCTGTTCCAACAATTCGTCGTTGGAAGGGTGTTAAAGATGTATTGCGATACCTTCGTGGGACAACAGACATGGGTCTCTTCTACTCAGAGAAATCCACAAATGACTAGATCCTTACTGGATATGCAGATGTTGGTTTCCTCTCTGATCCGCATAAAGCCCACTCACAAACTGGATATGTATTTAAGAACGGAGATACAACAATCTCATGGTGCTCAACAAAGCAAGCACTAGTTGCTACATCTTCCAATCACTCAGAAATACTTGCTTTACATGAAACAAGTCGTGAATGTTCTTGGTTAAGATCAATGATCCATCATATCCGGAATTCATGTGGTCTACCTTCGAAAACAGATAATCCAACTGTCATCCATGAAGATAATGCAGCCTATGTTGCCCAATGAAAGAAGGATTCATTAAAGACGATAAGACTAAACACATATCTCCAAAGTTTTTCAACACACATGAGCTTAAGAAGGCTAAAGTTATTGAGTCAGACAAATCCGTTCCAATGAAAATCTGGCAGACTTGTTCACCAAGTCCTTATCAAAATGTACGTTTCAAAAGTTAGTGCAAAGTATCAGATTACGTCGACTTACCAAACAGCTAAATTTGGAGAATGCGGAATCAGAGGGAGTATACATGATACATGCATGTTCTACTCTTTTTCCTTCGACTATGATTTTTCCCACTGGGTTTTTCCTATCAAGGTTTTAACGAGGCAACATAAGCATACTTAACACTATATCAACAATCCAGGTAAAGTTGTACTCTTTTTCCTTCGCTATGCTTTTTCCCCACTGGGTTTTTCCAAGCAAGGTTTTAACGAGGCAACTGATGTTGATATGTGGGCATCCAAGGGGGAGTGTCAAAAATGCTGGTGGGTTAGTGAATGCCCACGGTGATATTGAAAACCTTGGTAGATTTTTCAATGCCCACACAGATTGGATTTTCAACATTGGCAGATTAATGAAAACATTGGCGGTGTTGAGATGTGGACTTTGGAAATGAAGGAGATCGTTTTTCAAAAGATGTATTGTAAATTTCAAACTGTAATAATACGGAGTTGCTCTATAAATAAAGCGCTCCGACTGCTGTTAAAGGACAGAGAGATATACTGAGAAGAAAGGAAAGATTAATAACTTCAGTATCTATTCCTCCCTCTTTTATTTGTCATCCTCTTGTGTTATAGCTGTTATAGCTTCAGTGTGATATTTTACACCTGCATCGCTCCTGTCACTAGTAAAGATTATCTCTCTAACTTTTACATATTTATAACACACAATGACTTTAAATAAAAATCCATATAGCATATATTAAGGTTTCCAAGTCTCCATAAGAGTTGTGATAAGTTTATAGTAAAAGCATTCATGACTCCTATCTTCACACATGAACAAGTCTTGTTACCAACGCCACACGAAGGATTATAAGTTCACTAATATAATGCACCAGAATCTTCATTGCTTTCAACTTGTTCTTGCCCTTATTTTTGTGAGAAATCTGATCTTGTCCTTTTCAATACATATTGATTTAGAAAATTTGCAAAACTCGTTGACATTGCAATTTTGCAAGTGGAAACTTAATAAAAACAAGTAAAAATACAAAGTCAATTGCCTAAAAAGATGGCAACTCGATGAAAGGGATGAGAGTGGTTGGTCATGTCGACGTATTGCTCATCTAAGGTCCTTATTTTAGGAACCCTTGAAATCCTCTTTAATCTGAGCTATTAGATTGATTTAAGGGTAAATTAATCAATAAGCTTAAATTATATTTTGATAAGGTAAAACAAGGATAAGTATTGAATAATTACAAACAAATAAAATGTATACCAAATAATACTAAACGAATGGGGATAGATTCCTCTCTAACGTCGCCCTAGGGTTTTGCTAGGGTTTCTCTAGGAGTACTAAAACTGCTGTGCACGAAGGGTTGTGGCGGCAAAGATGGTGGGATTTGTTTCGAGTGGATGTTCCGTCGATTGGCATGAACGATGGGGATTTATTTGCGAGTTTGGTGAGAATCGAACATAAAACCTCTCACTTACAATTGAAGTGGGTTGTCACTAGATCGTAGTACTAAGTGGCTCCATCAATTTAAATATACCAAATGTAATGTTATAAATAGATATATTTGGAAATAGTTAAATAATGTTTAATTACAAAATACCAAATGACCTTGATAAAAAAGAAATTAAAAATGAATAAATGTTCATCCAATGAAATAGAAAAATGAGGAATGACAATATAAATTTTCTTTAAATTTATTGGAGTTACAAATCCTAGACAGATATGAAATTAGAACTCATGGCACCTTTTTGTCAACTTTGGCTGCTCACCATTAACGTGTAGATCACTTCTTAGCATCGTGTTTGATGTAATCCCTTAAATTAAGGAGTCCTTGTTAGGGTATAGCTTTATCCGGTCTCTAGGTTTATTCTAAGGATGGTTGGTTGTAACCAGTCCTTCTCTTTTACTTTATATGTGTTATTGTACATTCACACAAGACATGAAATATACCAGAAACTTAAACCAAATTTCTACATGGTATCAGAGCAGTGTCATTCTTGACTTGTCTTTGCCCATTTTTTATCCGCTGTTGTTCATCTTCAAGCTCTAGTTATGGCTGAAGAAAGCTCAATAAATCTTGAGGGAGAAAACTCACAAGTTTCTCCTTCTCTTGTTCCAGACACTGGGATAAATACAAATCATCGTTTATGTTCAATTTTGTTGAATGAATTCAACTATCTTCCATGGTCTAGAGCAGTGTCTCTTGCTCTAGGTGGAAAAGGAAAGCTAGGGTTTATCAATGGAGGAATTGAAGCGCTTGATCCTTCTACCCCAGCACACAAAGCATGGTTATGCAAAGACTAACTGATTATGTCTCTGCTACTCAACAACATGGAGAAGCATGTAGCTGAGATCTTTAGCTACTCAGAATCCTCTTAAGATTTATGGAAGTCTGTGAAGGACATGTATGGGAACCAGAATAATTATGCTCTTGTTTTTTAGTTAAAGAAAGATATTGCAGGTATTCAACAAGAAGGAATGACCTTTGTTCAACATCTTGGCAACCTCAAAACCATGTGGAATGAGTTGGATGTATACCTTTCTCATACCACTAATCCATTGATCCTTCTTAAACATGCTGAGGAAGATAAAATATATCGGTTGCTAGAAGGCTTGGGCTTCAAGTATGAAGATCTCATAAGCCACATCTTAATGAGTGTAGAGTTGTCATCCTTTCAAAATGTTTGTGCTACTGTGCAACGTGAAAATGCAAGAAAAAGAGTGATGAACCAAGAGTTAAGCCACAAAATACCTGATACTCGAGGATATGATGTGAACTACAGATAAACTGACAACAAGGTGTACATGAGGAAGAATCCACACCTAAAGTGCAAGTATTGCAAGTATTGCAATGTTACAGGGCATATGGAGGAAATGTGTTGGGAACTACATCCAGAATTGAAACCTAAATTCAATAAGAACATTAGGTTGATCACTTCCAAAACATCACAGATGACTCTGTACAAAGCACAACACATTGCGAATCATGCATCGAGCTCCTCAACCATGGCTCAGTAGACTTCACTACAAACCCCTTGTCCCTTATCAATGAATTTGTAGCTTATCTACAAATCAAAGGACATGGAGAAGCTGCACCAACTCTAAAGGTTGAAAGTGAGAACCACACTACACTTCTTGCCCAGTTTGTTGGATTCCTTGCTGACCATGACCATGTTCCTCTTGATAAGGCTTCAACTATCCTCAATGCTTTCTCCACTGCACTCCAAACTAGTGTTGAACTTGATTGTTGGATAATTGACTTAGGTGCCACTGATCACATGAAAAATAAAGTCTCATATTTGCATGATTTCCATCCTTTTTCAAAACCCTCTGAAGTGTCAATCGCAAATGGAAAAAATGTCTCGGTGATGGGTAGATGTCATATAACATAGAGACATGTTCCATCTTTCCCTTTTAAATAACTTTTCATAGGGTAGCTCACGTTTACTTTAAAATGCATTGCCATTTTCTCACCAACTAATGTGATATTTCAGGATTGTATCACCAAGAAGATGATTGGTGAATGTTTCTTTCTAAATGGCCTGTATTATTTTTGCAAGAAGTCCCATCTACCTAAAACTCTTCAAGCAAATTCAAGTAAAACCCAAGATCAACAAATTTGGCATCAAAGACTAGCTCATCCATCCAAATTTGTTTTGTCAAAACTATTTCCCATGTTTTGTCACCCATCTTTTACATGTGATATCTGTTAGTTTTCCAAATTTGCTAGACTGCCTTTTGGCTATTCAATGTCTAAGTTTAGCACACCATTCAAAATGGTACACACTATGTATGGGGTTCAACTTTTGAATCAATAGAGGGTTACAAGTATTTTGTCATATTTGTGGATGATTACACTCGAGTTACTTTTCTTTATCTCATGAAATCTAAAAGTGAAGTCTCAACTATTTTTCTAAAGATTTTCATAAGTTGGTTGTAACACAATTTCACTAAACTATTAAAACATTGAGATCAGACAATGGAACTGAGTTCTTGTCCAATATCATGACTCAATAATTGAGTTCGTAAGGAATTATTCATCAAACAAGTTATGTGGGAACCCCACAAAAAAATGGGATAGCCGAGAGGAAGAATAGAGATATACTTGAGAAGACTCGTGAACTCATGTTGCACATGAATGTACTAAAAAAGTTTTGGTCAAATGCAATTCTTACAACTACTTATTTGATCAATAGGTTTCCCAGTCGTGTTCTAGGTTTCAGATCACCATATGAAACCCTTAAAGACAGACCTATAAACCTGTCACACTTGAAAGTATTTGATTGCACTTGTTTTGTACATGTGCAAACTCAACATTGTGATAAATTGAATGCTAGGGTTGTGACATGTGTGTTCATGGGATACTCATCTACTCAAAAGGGATATAAATGTTTTAATCCTGACATTAACAAGTGTGTTGTATCCAGAGACGTTCACTTTGAGGAAGAGACTCCATTTAAAAAAAAAAAAAAAAGGTCTTACTTCATGTAAGGGGGAGCTTCTGTGTCATTTGTTTCCATTGCCTATGTGCACTGAGCCTTTAACTCATGATGATTCTCTACAAAGCAGTAACAATCAAGAGCAAGAAGTCATGTTAGAAACCACAATCTTAACAGTCTCTCAACCTAACTCACAAGGAAATGATGATCTTGAGGCTGCACCGCAACCCTCCACTCATCAACCTTCTCAAAAAGTTAGGAGGAACCGAACTCGAGAAAGGAAGGCCCCTACCAAGTTTGTGGATTATGTTACTTATGCTTCTAAATGTTCCATCTCTAAAGCAATAAGTAATCACAGTTTTTCAAATTCACATGTTGCATTCCTTACTAAGGTCTCAAATCTTGTAGAACCTACTACATTTCGAGAAGCTAACCTTATCCCTCACTGAAGGAAAGCCATGTCTGAAGAACTTCAAGCTTTGGAGGAGAATTTCAATTAGAGTGTTGTTTAATTACCTCCAGGAAAGAAGGCAGTTGGGAGTCGTTGGATTTACAAAACTAAGCTCAAAGCTAATGGCTCAATAAAGAGACACAAAGCTAGGCTTGTTGCTCATGGTTTCAGTCAAACCTTTGGGGTTGATTACAAGGAAACTTTTGCCCTAGTGGCAAAAATGAACACAGTGCGTGTGTTACTCTATGTTGCTATCAATTGTGGTTGATCGTTATACGTACCAGATGGATGTTAAAAATGATTTCCTTTATGGAGAGCTTTAGAAGGAAGTATACTTGTAAATTCCCCTAGGTTACTCTGAAGCAAAGGATGGCATGGTGTGCAAACTACACAAGGAAATCTATGATTTGAAACAATCACCAAGAGCTTGGTATGCCAAACTTAGTTCAATGTTGGAAATGAGGGGTTTCTCAGAAGCAATGTTGACTCTTCCTTATTTGTACGAAATGGATCAATGGGAAGTTGGTTGTCCTTATTTATGTAGATGATCTTATCATCACAGGTGACAATGCATATGAAATTGAAGCCTTGAAAGCCTCATTACATTAAACCTTTGCCATCAGGGCCTTGGGAAGTTGAAGTATTTCCTTGGCATTGAGATGGCAACCCCACAACGAGGTTTATTTTTATACCAACGAAAATATGTCATGGATCTCATCGAGGAAGCTGAGTTCAATGATTGCAAGCTAGCTGTCACCCTAATTGATAGTATACTTAAGCTTACCGCCATTCAAGAATGTCACGTATTATCAAAGATTGGTTGGTAAGCTAATCTATCTTACCATTACTCGTCTAAACATTACTTTTGCTGTCAACTTGGTCACTCAATTCATGCATGCACCCACAATATAACATCTCAATATTGTTAAAAAGATCCATAAATAGGGGCATCCACATGCGTAACAACCAGTCTACTAAGATTCATGCATACACTGATGCTGACTGGGCAGCCAGTGCCATTGACAGAAAATCCACCACTGGTTATTGGACATTTGTTGGAGGCAACATTGTCACTTGGAAGAGCAAGAAACAACAAGTCATTGCATGTTCTAGTGCTGAAGCTGAGTATCGAGCAATGGCTGCCACTGCATATGAATTAATTTGGCTTAAAGGTCTCTTGTTTGACCTAAGGTTCTCGAGTACAATTCTCATGTCTCTTATGTGTGATAATCAGGTAGTCATGCACATTGCTGCCAACCTAGTTTTTCATGAAAGGACCAAGCATATTGAAGTTGACTACCATTTCATCAAGGCTCAAGTTCAGTCACTACTCATTCAAACGATCTTCACTCGCAGTCATGATCAATTGGCAGACATGTTTACTAAGGCTCTATCGTCTGCATAATTTCAGCGTCTCCTAGGCAAGCTTGGCTCAACTATTCTCCTCAATCCAGCTTGGGGGAGAGTATTGGAGTTACAAATCCTAGACAAATATGACATCAGAAATCATGGCACCTTTTGTCAACTTTGGCTGCTCACCATTAAAGTGTAGATCACTTCTTAGCATTGTGTTTGATGTCATCCATTGAATTAAAGGAAAATTAATGAAAATGGTTCGAAAACTTTGAGTTTTAACGATAAGGACAAAATAAAGGGTAAAGTGAATAGTACCAGGATTGACTACTTTTTAGTGTAAAAATATGGTTTTTTGTTAAAGTGAATAGTACCGGATGTTTTTCGTTAAAATTCCCAATTAGGGTATAGCTTTATCCGGTCTCTAGGGTTTAGTCTAAGAATGGTTGGTTGTAACATGTCCTTCTCTTTTCCTTTATATGTGTTAATGTACATTCACACAAGACATGAAATATACCAGAAACTTAAACCAAATTTCTACAAAATTGTTAAACAAAATATGAAATATTCCAGTACAGATGATTGTGTTGGTTTCTTCAATACTACATTAGCCCGAATATGGAATAGCAACGACTTTAAGAGGATATAATCTATGAACGCTTGCTCCAGTGGACTCAGTCATGTCTAGGTCCTCCCCTCTTGCAGCATTAGGCAGTGCCCAATCAAACTTGTGCACTAAATTTGCCAAAGCAATCTCTTGGACAGCCATGGCAAACTGGACTCCTGGGCAGCCCCGTCTGCCAGCTCCAAATGGAATGTAGTGGAAGTCATTTCCTTTATAATCTAGTGTACTATTCAAGAACCTTTCGGGTTCGTACTCTTCCGGGTTGTTGTATGACTTTGGATCTCTTCCAATCTGCCAGGCATTCACAATAACTTGTGTGTTGGCTTTAATGCTGTAACCGTTTATCGTTGCATCTTGAGACGACATCCTGGGCAGTAGTAATGGTACTGGAGGATGCAGGCGAAGAGTTTCCTTGATCACGGCTTTCAAGTAGTGCATCCCAACCAAATCATCCTCCGTAATTATGTCCGTTTTGTTGCCGACAATTCCCCTTACCTCATTCTGCAGTTTTTCCATGATCTTTGGATGTCTTAAAAGCTCAGACATCGTCCATTCTATGAGTGTGAATGAGGTATTAGTGCCACCCACAAACATATCCTACAAGAATGTTAATGAACAAAAATTGATTAAATTAACATTTGAGCACCTAGCTACTTATGTGATTCAACAGTACTACATCTTTTCTCGAGTAAAATGTTTATATATGTAGTTTCATTCAAAATATCAATTAAGTATTTATACAATGAGGACAATCTTTCCTCTTAGATACTAAAGGATGAAGCAATAAAACTATGTTTGTCATATTTTCATACCACATCTATAGGGTGAAACTTATGATTTTGGCAGTGGTTGGGACTTTATATGATATTTGATGAAAATTAATATATAGCTAAGTCTGAATTATCAGCTTCGTGGTATATTTCATGAAAATTGTCATTATCACTTCAAAAAGATTACTTTAGATTCCTCCATTCTTATTTTTTACACTCTTTCCTAAATTACCAGTATTCCAAAAGAGTTATCTTACATTAGAAATGACTCCAAGATACTCTAAAAGAGTGGAACGTGAATAAAGTGGAAAGGGCATCTCCCTATTATATTTGTTCATATTAAAATACCCAAAACTTATTAACTTCTAGCAAATAAGGGGATATCAAAATTGCTACATTAGACATAAAACAATAAAAAAAAATAATAGTAAACTCTCTTCAACACAGCCTTCAATTGCTTACGTGGAGTTGAGTCAAATTTGACAGCTACTATCAAATTAATTCAATAATTTTGTAATAGGTGTGATGCTATTCATAATAAATGGTGTTGTGTATTTTAAATATTTGATTTTTTATCTTAATAGTTGGACCCCACAAAGAGATGGGAAAAAATACTTATAGAATAACATTTTTATTTAACAATTGGGTGGAGCAAAAAATTGGTCAAAATATCAAATTGTCACATAAACCATCAAATATCATTTTTGATGTTTTACATTTGACATCTCCATAAAGATACTCTAAGATATGACCACATGGCAAATGTACTATTGCACCAGCCCTTTAAAACATTGTCATTCTAGCATATTATTATTGTAAAATAGATAACAACACTCTAAGAGCATCTCCAATCATGCTCTCTATTTTTTATTTAAATTTTAGCTAAAATTTTGAAAAGCTATTTTAGTTGCTCCGTATAAAATTCTACTTCATCTTTACTCTCTACTTTAGAGAGTCATAATATTATGACCAATTAAAAAAATAGTAATTAATGCTAGGAGGCCGTAGGAGCTCCTAGAAATTTCACTATTCTAGGAACATGTTAGTAAGTTTGATTGATAATGAAATTCTCTAAGCCCTTTTTAGCTAAATTTTAGTTAGGAACTCATTTAGGGAGACAACTATGTACGCATTTGACAAAAGAATGAGAGAGTGAGAAATAATTACCAAGATAATAGCCTTTATGCTAACTCCATCAATAAGAGAATCATCCCCTCTTTCTTTCTGCAAACAAAGCAAAATGTCCACAAGATCCTTTTGGTCCTCGTTCTTGATAAGAGCATCACCTATATGCTCTTGAACGACCATTTCAAGAAATTCATCGAACCGTTTAGCCAGATTGTCGAACTTGGCGTCCAAACCATTGAGACGGCTGACCCAAGCAAGCCATGGAATATAGTCTCCAATATGGATACGTGACATCAAGATTGACAACTCCGAAGAAAGTTTCTTAAACACCTTTCCACGTTCGCCGCGATTACTGTATTTCGCCCCCAGTGCCACTCTACACACCACATCATTAGTAAGCGTCTCAAGCATTTCGCTTAAATTCACAACTGATGATGTTGATGTTGACGACTGACTTATCTTGGTGATCAAGGATTCCGTTTCTTCTTCTCTCACAATACTAAAAGAGCGAACCCTTTTGTTACTTAAGAGATTTAAAACACATATACTTTTCACCTGCCTCCAATACTCCCCATAAGGTGCCGTGGCCACGTCTTTGAAATTGTAGCAAACCTTCTTAAAGAAGATGTTCTTGGGTCTGTTGGCGAAAGTGATATCTTGGGTTTTCATGATCTCGCAGGCAGCATCATCCGAAGAGACCACAAGGACTGGCACGCTTCCAAAATGGAGCAGCATGAGAGGTCCATGACGTTGAGCTAAGGAGTTCAGTGAGCGATGAATGTGCGGGCCTAGTTGGTGGAGGTTTCCAATGACAGGGAGCTTTCGTGGAGAAGGTGGTGATGAGTTTGTGGATCTGGAGAACCATCTGTAGATCAGTATGAGGAATATAGCTAAAAATACTAAGTACTTGAAGGAAAAATCTTCCAACAAGCTTGACAAGGTTTTACTCAGGAGATTTAACATTTTTTCTTCTTCTTCGTTATGCCATGTATATGAGTATTTGTTTGTGTTGCTCTGGGAAACTCCATATATGTAAAGATCAGCCCGGGCCCAGGGTTTTAGTGGGATCAATGATTCTATTTATTTTTTGCAGTGTAGAGCTTTTATAAATTATTAAGAAATTAGGTTGTCGTTCCTAATTTTTATATGTCGTTGATTGAAATCTAATTGTTATTATTATTATTATTATTATTATTATTATTATTATTTTATCAAAGTCTCCTTTTGATTTTGTCCACATCCTTAATTTAGATTTAAAAATTTACATATGTAAACACTTTGCTAGCCTGTATTTTTTTAAATTTTTGGTTAAAGTATTTGCCTAATTTTTTATTTTTTTGTAATTAATATTAATTGCTTTGTCTAGATTTTAGTTGATAATTGAAATCTCAATTTTTTTTTTAAAATTTAAGGTAAATAAGCAATCAAGCAAAAACAATGAGCATTTAAAAAAGAGTCAATGTTCAGTTTAAAAATAATGATAGTATCAGTGTTCAATTTAAGAAATAGTGATAGTACTAGTGTTCAGTTTAAGAAATAGTCAATGTTCAATTTTAAAAATAATCAGCGTTCAATTCTAGATATAATCAATGTTTAGTTCTAAAAATAGTCAGCGTTCATATGACATGACACAAACTTAAAAATTTATCCACACTAAAGTTAAAATCACTATTTCAAAATTAAAATAAGCACTATTTTTAAATATGAAAAATGATAATCTTCTTCATTTTTGGTATTGTAATATTATTATAGTTTGTTCTAAAGAAGTCATGAAACAATGGTCAAATAAATAAACAAACAATAAAACAAAAAATAAAATAAAATTATATTGTTTATGGAGTGAGAGTAGTGTAACAACCCGTCTCTAGTTCTACGATTTTATAAATTTTTAAAATGTGATTTTACGAAAATGCCCTAGAGGTGAGGGTATTCACTTTCGTTGACCAACTTATAGTGAGACGTACAAAATATTATTTTAGCATATTCTTGAAGTACTCAAAGATACGAACGCGTAGGCGCAAACGGAATCGAAATCGGAGTTACAGTTAAAATTTTACGGAACTACATATCTGAAAAGTACATTGGTAAGGACTACTATTTATTATTTTATACATTTCTCATAATTATATTATTACTATTTTAATATTAGTTGATAGAAAATTGAGGGAAAGAAGAAGAATGACCGGAGGAAATGGAGGGTTGCTGCCCAATTAGAGGAGAGAAAGGGAAAGGGATGCTCCCTAATCAGGAAGAAGGAAAGATCCAGTGACTAATCGAGGGGGAGATCAGGGAGGGAAAGGAGAGAGGTGAGTGGCATCCAACCCAGACCTCCATCCCCTTGACCCTGATACCCAAGACCCTACCGGCAGCGCCACTGGTTTCGAAGCATTTTCCAATGGTTCTTCGGCAATTTAAGATTCCTCATCACTTGGAATCATCCTAGGATCCTTCCCTCTACCCTTCTTATACAAAAACTTGAGCCAATTTGGCTCTAATTGGGGGAATTCTAACCAAGAGTTCAAAGGGTGCACGGCGGTGATCCGTCCAATTCCGAAAGGTTTTCCGTCAACCATAACCATCCTCAGGTGTTCCTTGAGCCCAGGAACAAACCCCAAATAACCTTGGAGGCGGTGGAGCACCGGAGAAGCCGAATCGAAGGCCACCCTTTTGAGGGTTTCTAGCGGATTCGAGACGAATTGGAGCTTTTCCCAGCCAAATTGAACTTGGCCACATGTATAAAACTTGCTCTACTTATTGAGATCTTCATTTCTGTAAAATTTGAGAATTTTTTGAAATAGTTGAATTTTCCAGTGAGTCGGAGTGGTTGGCCACCGCGTGGGGCCGAGGCACCCCCTGACCTTCCTAGGCTAATTTGATACTCCAATTCCATATGTGAAGTTTGATTGACAAAATTCCGCCGTTTGAACTTAGTTCCATTAAGGTCCGCCACTTGAATAGTTAGCAATCGACGATCCGACCGTTGGATCATCACTAAACTTTAATACTTTATAGTACGTAATATTTGAGGACTATAGGAACTTACAGATCAAGAATCCGATATACGGATCTTCCCGAATTGGATTTGTACGTTAGTAAAATAAAATGTTAACTGCCACTTGAATTGTGATTGGCGGAGATCTGACCGTCGGATCTTGGTAAGATTTTAGTATGTTATTTGAGAAGCATAATGTGTATCTTTAGAGTTACAGATCTGAAATCCAAGGTGCGGATCTTCCGGATCGAGTTACGTAGGGTTATGGACCTTACCGTCTACCTTTGACCGATTATTGACTTTTGGTCAATGGGTTTCAAATCATTCTAGAACATCCTTAGGGATGTGTTCTATGTAAGTTACGTGTTCTACCAATAAGAATTCTGAGACGTGATTTGATATTTGTTCTAGGCGACGATCGTTCGTGACGCCTCGATATTCATGCTAGGGAGTTGTAACGCGGACTTTAGGTGAGTGGGACTTTTTCCTTTTTATAGTGTGTGTGTATATATATATATATATTTGATAGTTTCCATTTGTGCATTTGAAAAAGAATTTCTTACGTACGCTTGGATTAGACTAAAGTTTATAAGAATTAGCGAAATGATGGAATTTATGAAATATGCTACATCCTACGAGTTACACAGGTATGCTTATAATCTTTGATGCCATAATTACATAATGTTATAAGAAATGTTGCACTGTTGTGAAATGCCAAAATAATCCTACGGGATGGGCATGTAAGTTTATTATGTTGATTAGAATTATTGAATCATTATGGCATGTTTATATTTATGTAGTCTACTCATCATTGCTACACCACGATGTTAGTGCTCACCTCGGGCCAGGGCCAGTCCTTCACGTGTATGTTCACCTCCCGCACCGTATGCTCGCCTTGGATCCAAGTAGGTGCCAGTCCTGTCGTACAGGTCGCATTAGGTGACTCCGACTTGTAGGTGACCGCGCATAGCGTCAGTCTTCACGTGATCATAGCACTAGAGCGTATATTATGATTACACCCAGTCTTATTGTAGAGGTCGCATTAGGCGACTATTGATGAGCAATAGGTGTAGTCGTATAGGTCGCATTAGGCGACTCCGACTGGTGTGTTAACATAGGTTGTTGAGCACCTGATTTTACTTATATTACTGTTGAGATTTTGTGATTTTGGGATGTCATGCCTTATTTATGTTTTGCAGGCTACGATAAGTATTTTCATACTACGTAGTATGTATATTTTGGAAACTATACATGTTTTACGGTGAGGGATTATAACGTTTTCAAAGGTTTTTATAAAACTTTATTTTCAGGCCCACTCACCCTTGTTTTTCGCCCCTCCAGGTTTTAGTAGCTGAGCTTTTATATCGACGAGGATTCCTGGCAATCTGGACATTGATGATTACCATCAATGGTATAATTCTCAATCTACTCTACTGTACTTTGCTTATGCTCTGACATCACATGTGAAATGAGTTCATTCCCGCTCACAGCACACTCTTATATTTAAGTACTTTTAGGTTTAAATTTATTCACAATTCCACATTACTACACTTTATAGTTTCGTCACCTTCCAGGTGTCGCCCAACATAACTCGATTCGGAGTCCTAAAGGACATACCAGGTCGGGGTATGTCAAGTAGAGTGACTTGCGAGAGTGAAGAAATGTGAGAGGAGAGAGGAGAGAGAAAGTTGATCTGGATGGGTGATGAGAGAGGAAAGTAGAAAGAGAAAATTGATGGGAATAGGTGAAAGATGAGAGAGAGAGAGAAAGAGAGAGAGAGAGAGAGAGAGAGAGAGAGAGAGAGAGAGAGAGAGAATGAGAGTTAAGAATTGGAAAGATGGGAATGGATAGGTGAGAGAGAGAGAGAGAGAGAGAGAGAGAGAGAGAGAGAGAGAGAGAGAGAGAGAGAGAGAGAGAGAGAGAGAGAGAGAGAATGAGAGTTAAGAATTGGAAAGATGGGAATGGGTGGTGTGAGGAAGGGAGTGAGAGAGTGTGTAATGGAAATTGAAACGCGTGAGACTGGCGCGTCAATTTTTGCATTATATTAAACTTTTGTTATTTTCATTAAAATCTAAATTCTTTTCATTAGAGTTTAAGTTCTTTTTATTAAACAAAGTTATTAGATAGTTTTTAGTTAATAAAAAGTTTGGAGAAGTCATTTTCATTAAAGCTCCCTAATCAACTTTTTTTTCTTTTGCTTATTACTGAAAATTAATCTTGATTGTTCAATCTTCAATGTATGGTGGGTTACACTTTTATGTTTCATGGGTTACACGTTACTTCATTCAAATATATCTGTTGGTACATATTGACATAGGGACAAGGTCTTTTGGAAAAAATTAGGTAAAATGGTTTTGGTGTTGAATTTTTATGTGTTCATATGAATGCTTATAAAACAATGTGATACATTCTTTTTAATGAGTTTTTACACATGTACTGTCACAGCCCGTTCCAAATTATTATATTCGTGGCTGTGAATGGACGAAATTGCCCTTAAGAAATACTAAGTTTGTGAAGCTCAGGTTGCTAATTATCTAGGTTCCTAAGTTTTGAAAATAAAATGGAATTTAATAAGGATGAAACTTAGATTTTTAGGTTAAAATGTTAAAGTTTGGTGTTTGGAGATGGGAATAAGGACCACGTGGGATCCCCACATCCCTCAAAACCCTCCTCATTTCCCGTTCACTGTCTTTCTCTCTCCTCCCTCACAATCTCTCATTCTCTGTCTCTCTCCCTCTCCTTCGAACTCACACAGACGAGCACCAAGAACCACCACAATCTTGTACCAACGTTCCATTTAAGACCACCATCGTGATCCTGGGGACTTCACGAGCACGGGGATACCAATTTCAGGTGAGTTTCACTTCGAAAACCCTAGTTCTAAAGTTGCCGTGAGATGACACTGTTCATGAGCTTTGAATTGGTTACGTTTTAGGCTAAAACAAGATCACAGCGAGTTTAGTAAGGTCCCAAGGAAGCTCGGAGTGCTTCGTTGGAAGTTTTTGGACGTAAGAACACGGAGATCGACAAGTTCAAAGTTTGGCCGGAGCTTTCGAGGCGTTTTCCGGCGAATCCCCGGCGAGTTAGGAGTCTAGGTAGGTATCAATCTCTTCGTCTCGTCAAGTACTACAACTTTCCTTTTTGTTTCACTCAATTTCGTTGAGTATTGAAGAAGTTATACTCATTTGAAAAATACCCAGTTTCCGGCGACCTCCGAGGCTTTCGAGGCAGTTTCCGGCCAAACCACGGCGAACTAGGTGTTGTGCAAGGTACCATTCTCTTTGTCTCTTCAAGGGCTACAACTTTCGTTTTTGAAGCACTTGATTTCGTTGAGAAATGACAAAGTTATGGCAATTTGAAAAACTGTTCAGAAAACGGCCGCCGGAAAAACCAGTCCGGCGACCCAAGGAAGAAGAAGGTGCTACAGTAAAAAAAATAAATAAAAATAAAATTATTTTAAAAATATGTCGACGTCCGTGACGTCGAGTAGATCACCGTGGTATATTCATATACCCAATTTGAGCACCGTATGAGAAAGTTATTAAGGATTGTTGGTTAGGTGTTCGAATAACGTTTTATAGTTTTGGTGAAAATGTGAATTGATGATCCGACCGTTGGATCGTCACCAAACTTTGATACGTTGTAATACGTAATATTTGAGGATTATTGGAACTTACGGATTGGGAATCCGAGTTACGGATCTTCCGGAATTGGAATTGTAAGTCCATAATATAAAATGTTAACCGTCACTTAGTTTTGGAAATTGACGGAGATCCGACCGTTGGATGGTAATGAAATTTTAGGAAGTTGTCCTAGAGGTATATTGTGGACCTCTGGAAGTTATGGATTTAAAATCTGAGTGGCAGATCTTCCGGATCGAACTACGTAGTGACGTATTTTATATAAGTTATATATTCTATCACTATGAATTCTGAGGTTGGAATTAATTATTGTTTTAGGCGCCGATCGTTATGACGCCTTGGCGTATTGTGCTAGGGAGTTGTAGGGCGAACTCCAGGTGAGTGGGCAGTTTTGTTTTCCGTATACATATATACTTGCCGTTTCCCAGAAATTGAAAATGCATGAAATTATGCTTTTAATGAAAATGTATAAAAGTATATGAGATATATTAGTTGAAATGCCATGCATAAAAGTATATGAAAAGTATATAGAAATGTGAATCGAATTGCCATGCATGAAATGATATGAAAAGTATGAATTGAGATATGATGCATATGAATGAATGGTGCGGCGGACGCACAGGTGAGTATCAGGTGAGTATTTAATTACTGTTATGATGATGTTGATATATATTGAGCTCAAATCCTGCACCATGGTTTAGTGCTTATAGTATTCACCGCATCGCACGCTCGCCTTGGATCCAAGTAGATGCTAGTCGTACAGTCCACGCGGAGTGGGTACGACAGGCCAGTCGCGAGAGTGTTAGTGAGATTCCGACTGGTGGGTGACCTTAGATTATGTGCACAGATGATTGATGAGAAAGCACTAGAGCGTAACTTGTGTGCAGAAGGCCGGACAGGTCACAGAGGTGACTCCGGTAGAGTGATAATGATAGATTTTGAGCTCTAGGTTCAACCGTATAGGGCTATTAGAGGGCCTACGGTTGATTACTTTCTTGCACCTGATATGATTATGTTGATGCATTCATACCTTATTACTGTTGAGATGATGTGGCATGGCATAATTAATATGAGAAATGTTGAGATGACATGGCATGGCATGATTGATAAAGAGATAATGTTGAGATAGTAAAAATGAAGTTTTGAGAATATATATGTATATTTATATTTTACATTTCTGGGAAAATATACAGGTTTTACGGAGAGGGGTTACAACGTTTTGAAAAATGTTTGGATTTGGAAAAGAATTGTTTTACTGACCCACTCAATTTTGGTTTTGCGCCCCTCCAGGTTCAGGAATCACAAAGGTGTGGTGACTACGAGGAATTCGACGGTGTTCTGACAGATTGGACAAAATTAGGACTCACCTTCGGGTGTATCAACTTATAAATTGTATAATTAAAGCTTCCGTACTGTGCAAATGGTTACGTCACTCTCACGTGACGGCCAGCATGCCCTCCTTCGGGACAGGGTGTGTCATGTACCCATGAGTTTTTTCTCTTATATTTATTTTTATTTGGGTACTTGTAAATTCAGTGTATGTACCCATCGGTATTTAATGGATTTTGGGTACATAAATTTTTTTTATGTTCATTGGTACTTTTTCTGTCAAGTTCATAGGTATATTGTTTTCATAAGTACCCATAATATATTTAATGAGGTACATTATTTGCCTTAACACTACTCGATTAAATTTGCAGAAATATGTGCCCGATTTTTATTGTAGACATTTTTTTAAAATCTCATAATCCGTGAGATTTGTAAATCTATAATCCCATTAATTTTCTGATTTTTACAATTTCATAATTTTTTTAGATTTTTTTTTAAATTTTTTTGTCAAAGAATAGATTTTGTTAGATTAGATGTTAGATTAGTCACCTTTAGGATTTGAATCCACTTCGTCATGTAAGGGCTCGCTACCTTTCCACCACTATGGTAAAAGGCCACTTACATATATAATTTTTTTAGAATTGACGATAGACTGAATTTCATTAGCATTTCAAATTACAGTAGTTCTTGGATTTTGGGTCCCTTGAATGTTGTTAATTAGAGCAATTTTGAAATGAAAAACACAAGAAGGCAGATTGTTTTAAATGTTGACTTTAATCAACAATTTTAAATTTAAAAATAAAAATTAACATAGAAATGTAATAAATACTAGGAAAAATTATACATAGAGTATATTTTTAATACTTTTTTTTTAACTAAAAAGGGAGAGGAAGGTGAAGGAGCGACCCCGAGGTTGGGAGCCCAAAGCGGGCTGAAGGTTTAGCACCCCATATCCTATCCCCCTCCGGGCATTAGCTACTAAGACCATCTCCAAACCTGGGCTAAAAGCCAAATTACCCCCCCCAAACACTCTCCAACACATGCTAAAATTTTAGGCTAAATGCCAAATGTTATTTCTGGGCCAAATACCCCTCAGCTTTCCCCCCGGGCTAAATGTCAAATGTTTATCGGAATTTAAATTTTTTGAGATTAAAATATTCATAAAATTAATTTACAATAATCTACATATTTTTTTTTTTAAATTGATTTAAGAAAAAAATTAGCCTAAGTTCATTCTTTAATAATTCCGGGCTAAAATTTTAGGGCAGAATGGTTGGAGCAGAAAAGATGTTTCTGGGCTAAAAGCCAAATTTTCCGGGCTAAAAAATTTAGCTTTTAGCCCAAGGGTTGAAGATGGTCTAAGGGGTTTGTGGTTTGGCCCTCCCCACTGAGTTTCTTTACAGGCATGAGGGGTCTTTTAATTCTTAATTATAAATTGAGACACTACTTTTTAAACATTTCAAAGAGAGACAAAAGTTAATACATCTGTAAGATGACATCATTACTGTATTTTTTTTCTAGAGTGTAAATTACACAAATACCCTTATATTTGAAAAGGTGGAGGCGCATAAACCCTAGCTAGGTGAGTGAGTGGAGGAGGCGTAAACTCAGAGAAAAGATAGAGAAAAGACGATCCAATTTGATAAGAACCACAAGAAGAGAGGCGTTAGCGCCGGTCTACGTATAGGGAAGCACCGCAAACATCTAGGAGGTCACGGTATCACCGGAGGCATGCACCACCACCAGATCTGGGGTATTTCAATAAAGTGACATACTTTCACAAGCTACACAGCAACTTTTACTGCCTCATCATTAATGTCGACAAGCTTTAGTCGCTCATCCCCCAGGAGGCTAAGGACAATGCATTGCTTATCGACGGGACTTACTACGACTTCTTCAAGGTCCTGGGCAAGGGTGTATTGCCGCAGCACCAACCCTGTGCTGTGATCGCCATCGTCCTATGCCACTTCAAGGGAGATAGAGTTGCAATTCAAACGGACTGAGGAGGAACAGGATGTGCCGGAATTAGTTCCGAATAGGGCGATGCGGGTTGGAGAGAAATTAGCAATCTCCCAGGACTCATGCGTTTTCTTTGAATTTTCTGTTCGGATGGCTCTTCACCTCAAAAAGTGTGATTTTACATCAACGAGGTAAAAATTCATCTGAGTTTTGTGTATTTTTTTTCAATATTTTATGACTTTGTTAAATTTTGATGATTTTTTTAGATTGGTTTCTAATTGGTGGTGTAGGCAGCATCCGATTTGATAAAGATTGTAGTGGAGCCAATTCTGGAGCAGTAAAAAATTGAAGGAAAATCACGAGAAGAAGGATAGGGTACAACAACAACAACAACAACAAAGCATTTTCCCACTAAGTGGGGTCGGCTATATGAATCCTAGAACGCCATTGCGCTCGGTTTTGTGTCATGTCCTCCGTTAGATCCAAGTACTCTAAGCCTTTTCTTAGAGTCTCTTCCAAAGTTTTCCTAGGTCTTCCTCTACCCCTTCGGCCCTGAACCTCTGTCCCGTAGTCACATCTTCGAATCGGAGCGTCAGTCGGCCTTCTTTGCACATGTCCAAATCACCGGAACCGATTTTCTCTCATCTTTCCTTCAATTTCGGCTACTCCTACTTTACCTCGGATATCCTCATTCTCAATCTTATCCTTTCTCGTGTGCCCACACATCCCACGAAGCATCCTCATCTCTGCTACACCCAATTTGTGTACGTGTTGATGTTTCACCGCCTAACATTCTGTGCCATACAACATCGCTGGCCTTATTGCCGTCTTATAAAATTTTCCCTTGAGCTTCAATGGCCTACGACGGTCACACAACATGCTGGATGCACTCTTACACTTCATCCATCCAGCTCATATTCTATGGTTGAGATCTCCATCTAATTCTCCGTTCTCTTGTAAGATAGATCCTAGGTAGCGAAAACGGTCGCTTTTTGTGATCTTCGCTAAATTGCTCCGGTCATTAGTGTGGATAAGTATATAAATGGATAGAGATAGGAAAGCAAACACAAGATGTACGTGGTTCACCCAGATTGGCTACGTCCACGGAATAGAAGAGTTCTCATTAATTGTGAAGGGTTTACACAAGTACATAGGTTCAAGCTCTCCTTTAGTGAGTACAAGTGAATGCTTTAGTACAAATGACATTAGAGTACAAATGACATTAGGAAATATTGTGGGAGAATGATCTCGTAATCGCGAAACTTCTAAGTATCGGAGTGTGGTATCATCTTGACTTGCCTTATCTGTCTCATAGGTAGATGTGGCAGCTTCTCTGGAAGTACTCTTCCTCCATCCAGGGGTGGTATCTTTAACTGGTGGAGATGCACAAGGTAATGTATCAATTTCACTTGAAGCTTACTTGTAGTTTCAGGCTTGGTCAAGCGCGATACAAACCATGTAGTAGGAGTCCCCCAAGTCGCCGAGCTAGGGGATTTGCTGAAAGAGGTGACAGACAAGGTAAGCAATCAGAGCTCCGGCTGATTGTTCACCTTCTCCCCATCTTGCAGCAGCATGAAGGATAAAGAGAAGAAAAATGAGAAGAGATGATATGGGATACTTTTGCTTTTGAAGAAGTAACTTTCCACAGGCTTATTCTTGAACTGAGCTGAAGGGTTTTCTGGTTTCCTCCAGAGTATAAGGCCGACTGAAGAATTTGAGGGTCAAAACAAGTCCATCAAATCTAGAGTACGTTCGACCCTGCTGATATGGGATACTTTTGCTTTTGACAGAGTAATGGATGGATCGGCACGTGTGCTGTTACGCTTGTCTCCACATGCTTCCTTGTATCCTTCGCACTTGCCCTATCTGTTCCTCAAGCAGATGCGGTATCTTCCCTGGCAACATAAGATGTTGAAGATGAGTACTCGAGAGCAATGCCAGGTAAGTAATCAGGTAAGGGGTTCCAGGCTGTCAGTTCCTGGCTGGGAGCTTGATTTCAAGTGCTGACTGATTGCTCTCTTTCTCCTTGTCTTGCAGGTAAAAACAAGGCCAAAGGAAAAGACAGGGAAAAAGCATGATATGGGATACTCTTGCTTTTAACCCTGATGATATGAGATATTCTTGCTCTAGTATAGCTTGTTTGCAGAGGTATTATCGGGGGGAAAGAAAGCTGAATATTTCGAAAGGCTTCGTTGGGAGTGCCCTCTCAGATATGAGGAAGGGTTGAGCATTTTTGCAGGTCTGCCTGTCCGTTGGGGATGGAGGTCGACATATATAGGAGTCTCCCTAACAACAAGTAGTAATGCTATTCCTTTACCCTGCTTGGTCATAGCACGGTAGTGGGAGCTGCCAGCTTCACATGTTTTAACTCTGTCAGAGCACTTTGAAAAAGTGGTATGTGGTATCTGGCTCTCGAGATTCGGAGAACGATGCTTCTTCGATTTTTGAGAAAGCAATCATGGTGGGGGTCTGGCTCTCGAGATTCGGGGAGCAGTGTCTCTTCGATTTTTGAGAAAGTAATCATGTTGGGAGTCTGGCTCTCGAGATTCGGAAGGCGGTGCCTCTTCGATTTTGGAGTAAGCAATCTGGTTGGGAGTGTTTTCTCGGATGTGAGTCAAGGTTGGGCATGTTTGCTAGTCTACCTTGCCACGAAGCACGGAGGTTGACACACAGGGACTTTCCAATTATCCAGCAGTGGTACTGTTCCTTTACCCTTGTGGGTAATAATATGGTAGCTAGACCTTCAAAATTTATGTGTCTAAACTTTGTTAGTGCTGTTTCTTTGCTATTCTTTTACCTTTCTTGGTCAGAGCGATGTAGTGGGAGCTGCCAGCTTCACGTGCTCAACTTTGGCAGAGACTTTGACAAAGTTATCTATGGTACCCATGAACTATTGTTGCGTGTGGGAAGTGGGTGATTGAACAGTAAGATTCATGTGCTTTCTACTTCACCAGAAGTCTTCGACAGAACCCTTGTGGGTAATAATATGGTAGCTAGACCTTCAAAATTTATGTGTCTAAACTTTGTTAGTGATGTTTCTTTGCTATTCTTTTACCTTTCTTGGTCAGAGCGATGTAGTGGGAGCTGCCAGCTTCACGTGCTCAACTTTGGCAGAGACTTTGACAAAGTTATCTGTGGTACCCATGAGCTATTGTTGCGTGTGGGAAGTGGGTGATTGAACAGTAAGATTCATGTGCTTTCTACTTCACCAGAAGTCTTCGACAGAATGCTCATAATTTCCGCAAAGCTGAGTGTGCGTGTGATAGGTGCTGACAAGGCTAGAAAAGAAGGTGCCTCTTCGATTTCTGAGATCGGCCCTCGTGGTCTCTGAGCAGCCCAGCTTTTGAGAAAGCGAGCGCCTCTTCGATTGATTCGGAGAACGATGCCTCTTCGATTTTTGAGAAAGTAATCATGCTGGGGGTCTGGCTCTCGAGATTCGGGGAGCAGTGTCTCTTCGATTTTTGAGAAAGTAATCATGTTGGGAGTCTGGCTCTCGAGATTCGGAGGGCGGTGCCTCTTCGATTTTGGAGCAAGCAATCTTGTTGGGAGTGTTTTCTCGAATGTGAGTAAAGGTTGGGCATGTTTGCTAGTCTACCTTACCACGAAGCACAGAGGTTGACACACAGGGACTTTCCAATTGTCCAACAATGGTACTGTTCATTTACCCTCTCTTCGATTTTTGAGAAAGTAGTCATGTTGGGAGTCTGGCTCTCGAGATTCGGAGGACGGTGCCTCTTCGATTTTGGAGCAAGCAATCTTATTGGGAGTGTTTTCTCGAATGTGAGTAAAGGTTGGGCATGTTTGCTAGTCTACCTTGCCACGAGGCACAGAGGTTGACACACAGGGACTTTCCAATTATCCAACAGTGGTACTGTTCCTTTACCCTTGTGGGTAATAATATGGTAGCTATACCTTCAAAATTTATGGGTCTAAACTTTGTTAGTGCTGTTTCTTTGCTATTCTTTTACCCTTCTTGGTCAGAGCGATGTAGTGGGAGCTGCAAGCTTCACGTGCTCAACTTTGGCAGAGAACTTTGGCAAAGTTATCTGTGGTACCCATGAGCTATTGCTGCGTGTGGGAAGTGGGTGATTGGACAGTAAGATTCATGTGTTTTCTACTTCCCCAGAAGTCTTCGACAGAATACCCATAATTTCCGCAAAGCTGAGTGTGCGTGTGACAGGTGCTGACAAGGCTGGAAAAGTAGGTGCCTCTTCGATTTCTGAGATCGGCCCTCATGGTCTCTGAGGAGCCCAGCTTTTGAGGAAGCGAGCGCCTCTTCGATTTCTGAGATCGGCTTTCGTGGTCTTTGAGCAGCCCAACTTTTGAGAAAGCAAACACCTCTTCGATTTATGAGATCAACCCTCGTGGTCTCTAAGCAGCCCAGTTTTTGAGAAAGCAAACGCCTCTTCGATTTCTGAGCAGGCGCCTCTTCGATGTCTGAAGCTCCGTCGAGTGCAGCTTTTTATAGGGGCTGGCATTAAGTTCCAAAGCACACTTGAATCTCCACCAGTAGAAGCTCCATTCTTGCACTTCTAAGATCTTGATTTGTCCGACCTCTTCTCTCTTCAATACCTTTGAAAATGTCTGGCTCCTCCGACCGTCGTTTTGACTTGAACCTTGTTGAAGAGGCAACCCCGCCTTCTCCAGACAACATATGGCGCTCATCCTTCGTCTCCCCTACTGGTCCTCTTACCGTTGGGGATTCCGTGATGAAGAATGATATGACCGCTGCGGTGGTGGCCAGGAACCTTCTCACTCCCAAAGATAACAGACTACTTTCCAAACGGTCTGATGAGTTAGCTGTTAAGGATTCACTGGCTCTCAGTGTTCAGTGTGCAGGTTCTGTGTCTAATATGGCCCAACGCCTATTTGCTCGAACCCGCCAAGTTGAATCATTGGCGGCCGAAGTGATGAGTCTCAAACAGAAGATTAGAGGGCTCAAGCATGAGAATAAACAGTTGCACCGGCTCGCACATGACTATGCTACAAACATGAAGAGGAAGCTTGACCAGATGAAGGAAACTGATGGTCAGGTTTTACTTGATCATCAAAGATTTGTGGGTTTGTTCCAAAGGCATTTATTGCCTTCGTCTTCTGGGGCTGTACCGCGTAATGAAGCTCCAAATGATCAACCTCTGATGCCTCCTCCTTCTAGGGTTCTGTCCAGTACTGAGGCTCCGAATGATCCCCCTCCGATGCCTTCTCTTTCTGGGGCTCTACCGACTGCTGAGACTTCTCCTAAGCAACCTTTGTGAAGGCTCCATCTTGTTTGTTTATTTTGACTCATGTATATGTACATATTTGTAGCTTATCGGGGATATCAATAAATAAGTTTTCCTTCATTTCCACGTATTGTGTTAAATACACCAAAGCCTTCTTCGCTAAGTTCTTTGAATTTTCTTTTGTTGAAGCTTGTATGTTGAAGCTTTCTGAGTGGAGCATGTAGGTTGGGGTAGTGTTCCCTTAATTTTTCGATTGAGGAAAACTTCTCGGTTGGAGACTTGGAAAATCCAAGTCACTGAGTGGGATCGGCTATATGAATCTTAGAACGCCATTGTGCTCGGTCCTGTGTCATGTCCTTCGTTAGATCCAAGTACTCTAAGTCTTTTCTTAGAGTCTCTTCCAAAGTTTTCCTAGGTCTTCCTCTACCCCTTCGGCCCTGAACCTCTGTCCCATAGTCGCATCTTCTAATCGGAGCGTCAGTAGGCCTTCTTTGCACATGTCCAAACCACCGTAACCGATTTTCTCTCATCTTTCCTTCAATTTCGGCTACTCCTACTTTACCCCGGATATCCTCATTCCTAATCTTATCCTTTCTCATTGCCCACACATCCAACGAAGCATCCTCATCTCCGCTACACCCATTTTGTGTACGTGTTGATGCTTCACCGCCCAACATTCTGTGCCATACAGCATCGCTGGCCTTATTGCCGTCCTATAAAATTTTCCCTTGAGCTTCAGTGGCATACGGCGGTCACACAACACGCCAGATGCACTCTTCCACTTCATCCATCCACCTTGTATTCTATGGTTGAGATCTCCATCTAATTCTCCGTTCTTTTGCAAGATAGATCCTAGGTAACGAAAACGGTCGCTCTTTGGTATTTCTTGATCTCCGATCCTCACCCCTAACTCGTTTTGGCCTCCATCTGCACTGAACTTGCACTCCATATATTCTGTCTTTGATTGGCTTAGGCGAAGACCTTTAGATTCCAACACTTCTCTCCAAAGGTTAAGCTTTGCATTTACCCCTTCCTGAGTTTCATCTATCAACACTATATCGTCTGCGAAAAGCATACACCAAGGAATATCATCTTGAATATGTCCTGTTAACTCATCCATTACCAACGCAAAAAGGTAAGGACTTAAGGATGAGCCTTGATGTAATCCTACAGTTATGGGAAAGCTTTCGGTTTGTCCTTCATGAGTTCTTACGGCAGTCTTTGCTCCTTCATATATATCCTTTATAGCTTGGATATATGCTACTCGTACTCCTTTCTTCTCTAAGATCCTCCAAAGAATGTCTCTTGGGACCCTATCATACGCTTTTTCCAAATCTATAAAGACCATGTGTAAATCCTTTTTCCCATCTCTATATCTTTCCATCAATCTTCGTAAGAGATAGATTGCCTTCATGGTTGAGCGCCCTAGCATGAACCCGAATTGGTTGTCCGAAACCCGTGTCTCTTGTCTCAATCTATGCTCAATGACTCTCTCCCAGAGCTTCATTGTATGACTCATTAACTTAATGCCCCTATAGTTCATGCAATTTTGTACGTCGCCCTTATTCTTGTAGATAAGCACCAAAGTGCTCGTTCGCCACTCATTTGGCATCTTCTTCGTTTTCAAAATCCTATTGAAAAGGTCAGTGAGCCATGTTATTGACCAGGGTAATTTAAAAGTGATATAGTATTATGTACGATGGAAATGCTGGAGAGTGCTCTATGAACAGGGTAATTTAAAAGTGATATAGTATTATGTATTTATAGACAAGTGATCTCAAACCTGTGTAATTAGTTAGCTTTTTTATATATATTTGTAATTACATTAATAACTAGTTAATTAATTATATGAAGTCCACCTTAATTTTTCACGTCAGAAGGGAAAGGCCATGCTACCTCTGCAATGTTTGAGTTGTCTTTTTTCACAGAGGTACTATTGCCAAAATAACTCATGAGAAGTATAAGAAGTATTGAAAGAAATTCATGAGAAGAAGGATAAGGTGGAGGATGGAAATACTAAAGAGTACTTTATGCACGGGTAATTTAAAAGTGGTACAAGTGATCTCAAAACCTTCTATATGTAATTAGTTAGTTTTTCGTATATACTTTAGTTTTTCGTATAGGGTTGTTCCATTCATTTAAAGGAAAACTAATGAAAATGATTCGAAAACTTTGAGTTTTAATGATAAGGACAAAATAAAAGGTAAAGTGAATAGTACCATAATTGACTTTTTAGTGTAAAAATGTGGTTTTTCGTTAAAGTTTACAGTACCGGGTGATTTTCATTAAAGTTCCATTCATTTAATGATTGAATAAAAGGTTGTCTCTTTTTATAGGGTTGTTTTTTTTTATAGGGTTGTTTCAGTTAATGACTGAGAAAAAGGTTGCCTCCTTTGAATTCTTTGTACTTGTTTGCAAAGTCATCCTTTGAAAAGTATATTTTTTATCTTTACGTTATGAGATACTTCTTGGTTGTCTTCTAAATAAAAAAAAATCTTTGCGAAAAATGGTCGATCACTGATTAAACTGATTCTGCGAAAATGGTTGAAGACGAGTTGAATTGATTCTGCAAAAATGACCGAAGACGGGTAGATGTGATTCTGCAAAAATGGACGATGACGGATTGAACTGATTCTGCAAAAATTGTTGAAAACTGGTTGAACTAATTCTGCAAAAAATGGTCGATGACGAGTTGAACTAATTTTGCAAAAATATTGATGACTAATTGAACTGGTTCGGCAAAAATGATCGAATATGGGTTGAACTAATTCTACAAAAATGGTCGATAACGGATTGAACTGATTTTACAAAAGTGGTCGATGACGGATTGAGCTGATTCAGCAAAAATGGTTGAAGATTGGTTGAACTAATTATGCAAAAATGGTCAAAAACTAGTTGAACTGATTTTGCAAAATGGTCTAAAACGGGTTGAACTGATTCTACAAAAATGATTAAGGACGGATTGAACTAATTCAGCAAAAATAGTCGAGAATTGGTTGAGCTTACGACACATATTAATTTTGTTGGACTTGTGAGAGCTAGGTTCTATAAGCCTTAGGGGTATAACTCGTATTCTAAAACATTATTTCCATGTTTTTTTGGCTAGGCTTTAATTGTTTGAAAACTAAAGGCATTCCTTGAAATATAGTGAAATTTTTTGTCTTTATGTATAATGCTCCCTTGATTTGTGGCTCAGATTCACAGTCTAAAAAATTTACTTAAAACATTTGTTAAACAATACACGTATGACAACAGAACAATACGCTCTTAAAGGTTTTTACAAAAATGCTGACTTTTTTTTACTTTAGGGTTTAGGGTTTACTAATTTACTAGTTTAATTTGGGTTTATTCATTTAAGTTGTTACAGTCTGAGGACGCCATCTTTGAACATATGACATGTTTTCTGTTCTCTACATTTTTAACATATGGTATTTGAAGTTTGAATATAAAAAAGAAAACCATCAGGTTCCTCTCATAAAAAATGATAACCAAAGTCCAAATAGTTGAAATTAATTAAAATAATTAATTGGGTATTAACCAATCAAAACCAATGTGCGTTTGTAGGAGAGGTAGGTAGCATTGAGGTTGCATCATTCGCTCTGTCATTTGTCAACGTTTCAATTGTTTTAGTTCCGTTCAAGTCACGTTTATTTGAAATAAATGCTAGCGTCAGTCGTTCACGCATACGTGAAAGATCAATAAATATATAAACGAAACAATTGAATCCCACAATTAACAATTCCCTACTACTACTAACCAATTATATACGAAAAGCAAGAACAAAAGATCAAGATTCAAAACCCTAGTAGAAGAGGAGAAGAGGAGAAGAACAATGTTCTTTCTTTCTTCCCTTGAAACTTTAAAAGTAACAGCAACAAGTAACAAGAAGACTGTGGATGACCAAAGTTCTGGGCCCGACCCGACCCATGGTGTGGGGGCAAGAAAACAAATCGGATATGTCTCACGTGCGGGTAGTGGAGGAATTGGATACTTGCCGGATCCCTTTCATGGGGATCCTAGGGATCAACGCATACTGATCAAAAATCATGCGGCCATAATTTTTCTTTTTTTATATGTAAAACGAGGTTATTTTACTTTTAAAAATATAAAAAGCATTTAATTGGAGGCAGAGAGACTCAGTGGCACTTTCGTAAATAAAGTGAAATGTACCCCAAACTTGCACAGTGCCACCTCCCCACCCACCTTAGACTAAAGTAATTACTTGATGTTCAAGTTGTAGAATCTAAGGGGCGTTTGTTTGTCCTCACTAATTGTCACTGGACTCACTATTAGTCCAGTCCAGTGTTTGTTATCATGCGGGACTAGTCTTAATGAGACTAGGCGGGACTCGCCTACACTAAAGGCTTCACTAAGAGGTCTTACTGAGGCCCCCAAAACTACGGGATTGCTAGTCCCGTCTCCCTCTTCTGCATTAACGTCGTGCGAACCCTCCCCCGCGGCTTTCCGTCATCGTGTCTGCTAGAAAACTCACATTCATCTCTCTAAAACAGAAATAAGAAGTCACAGAAGATATTCCATTGAAGACTGACCTTCATATCTCTAAAAACAGAGCAAAAACCAAGAATGGAAAAAAGGGGAAAAAATTCACTTCCTGCGCAATCAGCAGAGAAATCAAGAAGGAAGAAAATAAGGGAATCCACAGTTCGCTGCCCAATCCCAACACCTCATCACTTTCAGTTCGAGAACCAAGTCGTATATAGGTTCAACCACGACCTCAATGGAGATAGAAAGGTTGGGGATTTTGAGTGAATTTTTGGGGTGGGGGATGAGATGGGTTTGTGGGAAGGAGGTGAGGAAGATTGGGGATTTTAGTTGCATCGTTGGTGAGGCAAATGGAGAGACTCTCTGCCATCACTTTGGTTGCACCGCTTGTTTGGGTTAGAGAGAGACGGTGGGAGGGAGAGAAAGGGCCAGTGGGTGGGAAGGACAAAAATGGGGAAAAAGGGAAAAGGGGCGGAAGGTTACAGGGATTGGAGAGGGATTGGAGAGATGATTCTAGAAAAAAAAAAGGAAAAAGATAAAGTAATAATAAAATATTTATTAATATATATTAAATTAATATAAAATATTTTAATATTGCAATCATACTTCTTAGTTCGACACTATACCAAACGCTTCACTAAGCTAGTCCAGCTTAGTCTAGTCTAAGCCAGTCCAACTTAATCCTTGAAGCTAGTCCAGTCCGAATTAGTCCGGTGCAACAAACGCACTCTGATAGTATTGCAACTCCCTGGAATAATCTTGATAGACTTAAAATTATCTTCAATTTCCTCACAAATCATTCTTGCACCAAAACTTTACCATCGCCGAGCCTCACATTTTTCGATTAGAACCTAAGATTCTAAATCTAGACTTGTTATGCGATTAATTCAAATTTCATCCAAAAGCCAATATTGATCCATTCATCCAGAATCCAAACCTGGTCCTCAAATAGTCCTACCCCGTCTAGAACTCGATCGCATTACAAACAACGCATTATTGGCCAAGACTCACAATGTCCCTTTTAGGCTGACTTCCATCAATGTAAGACTCTTTCACCTCACACTCTCACTCGCGCCCTCATGTGTGGCGAATTTTCAAGCCTCAAATGTGAACAATATGAACAGAATGACGTGGCCTAACACATGAACAACATGAACGGAGTGACGTGGAGCACATGTGGCTTTTGGGCTTCACACGTGAGCCAACCTGCTCTGATACCAAGAAGAAAGTTGAGGTTTCACCATAAAACCAATTGACAATAGAGGGAGTGGTTTAACCTCTTATAAGCTCGTGTAAAGCTTTTCCTTTCACCAATATGAGATTATTTTACCTTACATTCTCACACAATCTATTCCAAAAATTTCCATGGAGTTGGGTCCCTTTCATTACTTTTTTTTAGTGGAATGTTTTTTTTTTATTTTTATCATTTTGTTATTTTTCCAGCATAGATGGTGAATCTGGAAGATCTTGATTTATCCGAGTTGTTTATTAGATAATTTTTTAGCAAGAGCTTATCAGTCTACATGTGCACGTTGACAAACACACATGTAACATATGATATTATCTCTACGACTTTTTGAAGCTTACTTCCTCCATGACTAATAGTAACCATGGAATAGGGCATGACGGTTTCTTATAAAGCTAAAAGAGTTTGGCAAACTACAATAAATCTTTGCGTTCTTTGCGTTTTACTTTTGCTTGATGTTAATTTTTTTGCCGATTGGTTGTTTGTATGAGATATCAAAGTCTATCGAAAACAAAATCATGTGACGTGTTAATAAAACAAATTATTGCTGGTGCAAAGTTGGTTCAATACGAGCCAAGCCAAGAAAGATGTTAAGTGAAGTCTCACCACGTCGGACGAGTACGACAATAATAAGTTTTAAAAATAAGTGATCAACTTCTAATTGCACACTGAGTGGTTTTTTTTTTTTTTTTTTTTTTTTTAAATTTAAAAACTCCACACTTGAACCACTATGAGGTGGTTCAGTGGTTGAAGACGAATTTCAGACCTGTATTTCACAATGCACGTTTTGAATTCGATTCTTGTTGTTGGTGAATCACACAATGATGGCCAACAGATGGCTTAAATGTCTTTGTGAGTCCTTTTGGCCCCGAAAGAGTGGACTGTCATGACGAAGTCACCATGTTGAGCTTATGTATGTGCTCAAGTTGAAAAACTATTGATGCATGGTTTGATTTAAACACAGAATTTAGTATGAGAGCCTGGTTTGGCTTATGCACACAAATTCAAGATGGAAGACACACAAATACCCAGTAGTAACTCAAACGAATTCCTGAAGGACGGAAACAAATAAAATAAAAAGCGGAGCAGGGCTCAAGCAAACGTTGACCCTGCTAGGTGCAACAAAGGCTCCTAACTAAACTCAAGAAATCCCTATCGGAGAGGCTTGAGTTGCAGGGGAAGCAAGGGCTCCTAACAAGGCTCAATTGATAGAATGTGTAGTTAACTCATATCAATTAGGCTTTATTAATTTATCTCGGATAGATTTTTGAAAAATTAGCTGGGATGATGAATTTACAAATATCAAAACTAAGTTTCATCAATATTTGGTAATTTGTGTATTTGGAATAGGCCAATTGACGTCTAAATTTTTGTTGTCTTAACCTAAGTTAATAGTCAAATATCTATGCTTATAAGTGAGAAATAAATAATCTGTTCATCACTAAACTAAAAATTACTTATTCAAGCAATTGTCTGCAAGCAATAGTCGATAATTGGTTCAGCTTATAACACATATTAATTTTGTTGGACTTGTGAGCGTTGGGTTCTATAAGCTTTAAGGGTATAACTGATATTTTAAAGCATTGTTTCCATGTTTTGGGGCTGAGCTTTAATTGTTTTTATATTTTTATCTCTTCTTGCCATGTTTAAAAACTAGAAAAGTTTTTTGAAATATAGTAAAAAAATTTATCGTTATATATAATGCTCCCTAAATACTAAAATGTTGAAACGTACAAAATAAGAAAAAAATTATAAAAAAAAACTTTGATCAATTTCAATTTAACAAAGTTCACCAGAGATCGCAACCAAAATAACTCTAAAATAAATATAAACAACCCTATTGAGTTAAAAAGCATAAGCATGCTGCCTGACATAATGTGAAGATTATAATATTTAAAGATCCACGTACAGCAATAATTTGTCTTAGTGACATGTGAAGATTATAATATTTAAAGATCGACGGACTGCAATAATTTGTCTTAGTGACATGTGAAGATTATAATATTTAAAGATCCACGTACAGCAATAATTTGTCTTAGTGACATGTGAAGATTATAATATTTAAAGATCGACGGACTGCAATAATTTGTCTAAGTGACATCCATGTTGGTGCAAAAGTCTTTTGCACACCTCATATGACATGTACATCTCATCCGACTTCAAGAAAAATAATATTCCCACGCACTTTTATTTTTTGTGTTCATTGCTTATTTTTGTCCATTATATGTTCAAAAATGCTATTTTTATTATATTTTTAATGAATAATATTAGAGATGTTAAACTAAATTTTGTAAAATCAATAATGTGGATGTAGATGATTGGATTATTAATTGTTGATTAACGTGCTTATTTCTTATTTGTAACACATAATTTGATTTGCAAATTTGGTTTAAAATTTTGTTTTCTCTAACATTATCCTTTTTGTATATCATATGTATACCAACACTCTAATAGAGTTGGAATCCATATGTGTTAGCAGACTTTACTTTTATTTATAAGAATTTTAAATATATTTAAAATCTCACTTAATAGAAACAAATGGCGTAAAAAATCTGACGGCAAAATCCTAGACATAAGAAATGGTGGAGACCATGCATAAAAGAGCGAAGTAATAAGCTGCTAATCGGAACGATGGAGTCTTGTGAAAGTCATCAAGAAGACTCAAATGCCTAGTAGTAACTCAAGGTACCGTGTGGTATGCGGGACGTGACGAAATGGAGTGAGACGAGACGTTCCATCCCACGTTTGGTGCGCCTAAAACGGGTGGAACGCGTTGTTCCACGGGATAAATTTTGAATGAATTTTCGTTTCACCTCATCCCCTGAAACGACTTGTTCCACATCCGTAGAACACAAAATTATAACCTCTCCATCTCCTTCTTCCTCCTTGTTTCCATCCAAGGGCATCTTTGCTCCCTCTCCATTCCATCCCATTATGTCCCATCCCATTCTGTCTCATTTCGTTCCGTCACGTCCCGTTTGAATACCAAATGATATCCAAACGAATTCGTTAATAACCGATGGAAGAAAAAAAAATATAAAAAGCGGAGCAGGGCTTGAGGAAACCTAGATTACCCTCGCTGGGTGCAACGAAGGCTCCTAACCAGAACTCAAGAAATCCATATCGAAGAGGGTTAAGTCGCAAGTGAGCAGAGGCTCCTAACAAGGCTCATTTGATAGAAAGTGTAGTTAACTCATCATATGCGCATAAGACTGTTAGACTTTCTTATTTTATCTCGGATTGATTTTTTGAAAAATTAGCTGGAATGATGAATTTACAAATATCAAAACTAAGTTACATCAATATTTGGTAATTTGTATATTTGGAATAGGCCAATTGACGTCTAAATTGTTGTTGTCTTAACCTAAGTTAAAAGTCAAATATCTATGCCTATAAGTGAGAAATAAATAATCTATTCATCACTAAACTAAAAATTACATATTCAAGAACTTGTCTGCAAGCTAATTAAACTGTAAATATCAATGAGATTCATTTGTAGCCAAGTCCATTCCCATATAAGTATAGATAGCATAATACATGCGCCTTTTGGGTTCCAGAACTCTTTTCCGGATATTGGAGGCCATCCAAAATACAACTTTTCTTTCGAGATTGCCCTCCTATAATTTTACTTAATACAAAATAATCTACAACTTCACCACCAACAGGCATACACTATATCCGTCTTCTCCAATCCCATCAATTTCCATTGAAGGGCTCATGTGACAGCCCGTCCTAGAAATTATTTATCAGAGGTGTGAAAAGTTGGAATTACCCCTGGACGTTGAGTTCTATTATTGGTTTAATTGTGTTTTTGGACCAATATTCTTAAATCCTAATTGTTTGGAACCAATTAGGATTAGAGTTTGGTGTATTGTGGGTTGTTGACTATTGTGGACCACAGATCACTCCTCCATTCTCTCTCTCACTCCCGTGCACATTCTCTCGGTTTCACTCTCTCTCCTTCGAACTCATACAGACAAACACCCAAAACCCTTGAAACTTCACGGATCGTGGTCAAAGTTGGCACCATTGTGTTCGTGAAGCTTAAACGAGTTGATTAGTACCCATTTCAGGTAAAGATACCTTCAAAAACCCTAGTTTTTCATAACCCCCGATTTGTGCACTGTTCATGCACACGTAATTATGGATGTTTTTGGAAATTTGAAGCTTGTAGGAAGCTTAGTGAGGTCCCAAGGAAGCTCGAAGTACTTCGTTTGAAGGTTTTGGACGTCGGGATCGTGTGGACGAAGTTTGGCCGTTTTTTCTTGGAATTCTCCGGTGAGATCCTGTGACTTTTAGAGCTTTAAATTAGTATGATTGTGTTCTACAAGTTAAGAGATTCATTTTGGTATGAATTTCGTGAAAAATGGTGAAGAAACGAGTGAGAAATCAAAGTTCTAAAAATCCTCAGTTTTCCGGTGACGGCGACGGTCACCGGAGTCCTAAGGTTGAAGACGATGGAATATTCCGTCAAGTCTGACGGAATATTCCAAGGCCGTTAGTTAGATTTAATGGTAACAGTTAGAAGTTGACGGAATATTCTCTTGACTGCGTTAACTGACGCCGTCAGCGTGCCTAGCATGTGCCCGCGTGTGGGCGGCGCGTATTGCCGTGCCTTGGCCAGTGCGTGGATGGTCGGAAAAATATTCTAAAAATATGGAGATGATCATGAGGTTGTGTAGGTCACTGTGGTATATTCAGATACCCAATTTGAGCTATGTAGAAGAAGTTATTACATAGTTTGGTATATGTGCATTAAAGTGACGTTTATATAGTTGTTTCGCTTATAGGTGAGGCCTATTCTCAGGACAAGCGTAATCAATCGAGGCTCGGGGGCTACGACCCATCGACATATCTGTGAGTAGGCAGTTATTTTCTGTATATATATATACTTGACGTTTTTCCCAGAAAACGTATTTAAAGGAAATGCGATTTAAATGCCATGCATATGAATTTATATTTCGTACATGAGTTGGAATGTGAAGCTTTATGTGATGTGGACGCTCAGGTAAGCTTAGGTAAGTTGTGTTTGGTTATGTGAATCATCGATGATGTGATATGTGATTGAATAATGTTGAGCTCATAAAACTGCACCTAGGGTGATTGTGATTTAGTCAGAGACATGAAGTACAAGCATGTTTATTATGTCATCCCCACACTATATGCTCATATTGGATCCAATTTAAGTGCATAATCTTGTTGTACAGACCTTATTTATGGTTCCAATTCGTAGGTGACTAGCGATTTATCGCCCGGTTATTATGAGAGAGTAGAATTGAGCATAATTATATTACATCCAATCTTGTCGTACATACCCTTTTTAGTAGTGGTTCCGACTTATGTGCAGTATATTGCCGTATAGATCATTGTAGTGACTCCGGCTATATTGACTTTTGAGCTATGAATTCAGTCGTACAAACTACCACATGGGTTCCGGCTAATATGTTATATTTCTATGAATTTATTCTTACCTGAATTGCTTACCTTGTTATGTCTTGGCATGGCATACATATGATTATGAATATGTAAAGCATGATTTGAAATGATACATTTATATACATATTTATGTATTCTATTTTCTGGGAAAGTAACCATATACTTGTTTTACGGCGAGGAGTTAGTATATTCAAAAGAAAATAAGGTTTTCGTGTAAATGTGTTTTACTGACCCACTCAACTTGTTTTTCGCCCCTACAGGTCTTAGATAGCAGAGTTTGATGGCCACGAGGACTCCAACAGTGTTCTAACATAATCCGAAAAAGTAGGATTCACCTTCGGGTGTTGTATTTTAGTGATTGTTCTACTTGACTGCAACTAGACTCTCTTATTGCTCTGAAAGTGTATTTATACACTTAAACTCTCACTAGCATCCTTTCTTAATTGAGATTGTTAGTTGCTTGGTTTTAAGTTGTTAGTATTCCCTTACTCTTATCGCTTCTGTTTTGTGCACATGGCTATATCACTCTCACGTAACGGCCAGCACGTCTCGACTTCGGTCGGGGTGTGTCAGCTCAAGCCATCGAACCCTGTTCTCCTGGTTGCTTGCAGAACCTATTGATGAAAACGATAATTGATTGAGGATGATAAGAGACATCGTGAAGGTTTATGCATCTGGGCAAGTGGGAGGGCTATTGGAAAAGAAAAAATGAGAAAGACAAGTGATCAGAATGAAAGGGGAAGGCGTGGGGTCTATGCATTTGAACAAGTAGGAGGGTAGTTGGGAAAGAAAAGGCTAAGGATGCATCTGGGCAAAAGAGGTGGAATGAGGATGATGAAAGATCGGGAAGAAGAATGAGTTTTGTTTATCATATAACAAATGGGTGGGAATGGATGAGGATGCATCTAGGCGAAAGGGTGGGATAAGGATGGTCTAATATTTTTATTTTTTTATTAAATAACTATACTTTTTATTAACACAAAATCTTACGTGATGAAATTTATTAGTATGATATAAAATTAAATTTCATTAACTAGCATGAAAACAAATTATGTTATACAAGGGTAGTTTAGTAATCAAACTAGTTTTAATAACAAGTTATATGAAATCAATATCATTTTTACTTTGATTCCAGTTAGTATAGTAAACAACTTTAACATGAATCTTATTTTGTTTCCTCCTTAATTCAATTCATCTTTAATCTAATTAATTTTAATTCAATTCTCTTTAATTTGATTACGGATTATTAAACGAGCTATTAAAGAATTCTTCAACATAAAACATGCTATTACTTGATAGTAAATAATATAACAGTTCTATTTTCTCTTGTCGAAATAAGTCCTGTCAATCATATACGTCTTAGATTGAGTGCGATCTAGGTAATATTTGTCGGTATGTATGGATGCATAGTTGATAAGCTGATTCAATTGCAAAACTACACTATCACGTGCTTCACGTTTTTTTCCATCTAAAAGCAATCCATGCTTTATTAAACTTCTTCACAAAATTCAATCTGATCTTAGTTTGTCGTCATCTTCTATACATCTAACAGTTTAAAATAAGTGGACCGATGGTGTACTATTAGGTCGAAACGGATTTATTTGTAGCTAATCCATTCCCATATAAATATAAATAATTCTTTGGCACGAAAAGACCGACAATTGTGCAGTGTCTTGAATGGGTGCATTTTGTATTGACGGAATAAGGATCTTTTTCGCATTCTCTTTGTAAGAATATTAAGGATTTTTAAATCGTATCGTTTATCGTATATTATGCGGTCAGTTTTCGTCAGATATTATTTATATTTAATTTTAAATAAAAATATTTAAAATAATTTATGATCGTGTGATGTATAATGATTGAATACAATTTGAAGATTTCTGAAATTCTCACAAAAAGGATCCGAGAGTTACTATTTATATTTAATTTTAAATAAAAATATTTAAAATAATTTATGATCATGTGATGTACGATGATTGAATATAGTTTGAAGATTTCTGAATTTCTCACTAAGAGGATCCGAGGATCCTCATTCGTATTCGCCTACCAAACTTTAGGATTCGACAATTGCGCACTGTCTTCAATGGGTCCATTTTGTATCCACCTGCCAATTTTTGGGTTCACCGTCAATAATATCATGGATTATGCTAGAAGATTGCAAAGATTGTGTTGAAGATAGGCTTCCTTTATTTTATTTTTATAAGGAACAGAGTGCCACGATTGCTTAATTAAGATGATTAAATAATCTGATATGATCCATGATTGACCGAGTGTTATAATGGCACATATTTTTCTTTTTAATAAGGAAAGATTCAATAATCTGATATGATCCACGATTGACCGAGTGTTATAATGGCACATATTTTTATTTTTAATAAGGAAAGATTTTCACAATTTTTTTTTTTTTACTTTCTCACATTCTTGTTAATATAACTCTTCTCTTTTGACTTATTCTGTTTATGAGAACAAAAATATAATATGTAAGGGACAAAAAGCGAGTGTTAGACCATCTCCAACCGAATAAGGGTCAGATGGTTCGTTTTAGTTTTATGGCCCTCTAAGATATTGATATTGATATTAATATTTTAATGAATAGTACAGGACCATATTTGCCTCCATCTCCAACCGAGGGCCATATGACTCGTTTTAGTCCTGTGACAAAAAATGTCTCCAACCGAGGCTAAAGGGCCATAGGGCCAAACATAATTTATTATTTAAATTTAAAAACTACAACAGCTTAAATTTAAAAAAGGTGAAAATTATGTGAAAATTGGTGTATGAATGACTTAGGTATTTATAGGAAAAAATGGGAATTTAAAATAAATAAATAAATAAATTTGGCCCAAAAAATAAAAAATTAAAAGAGGACAATCTGACAGAAAATGTATTAATAATGAAAAATCCAGCTCGCCCTGGGGCTAGCTGGCTGGATTGAGCCAGCCAATTGGCCATTTGGTCCTTTTTTGTCTAGTGGGGCCCACGAACCCTTTGGCCTAGCCCTCGGTTGGAGACAATTTTTGGGCTACTTTTGACCCTTTGGCCCTTTAGACCCTTCGGTTGGAGATGGTTTTAGGATCTAGGCTTGTGCATAATTGACGTTTAATTTTGGGTGGATATGAAAAAAACAGAACTGTGCAGAATCATCTTTCTACATCCAAATACACTAAAAATATCTAACTCTCTCAAATCTCACTTTTAAGCCAAAATCGAAGAGGAAAATAAATAAGACACATGGTAAGTACATTTTAACTTGTTACTTCGGAATCATATAAAGTCGTAAGAGATCGTGTCATTCATATAAAGCTAGATTGAGTGCGATCTAGGTGATATTTGTGGGTATGTGTATGTTTGAATACATCTCCAACGCAGAAATTAAGCATGGATGCATAGTTGATAAGCCTTATGATCTGTTCACCTGTCATCTCTAAAGGAAGACATAAACACCAAACATATGCTCCAAATCAAATGGCCCAATGAAACGTGAGAAATAGTATAAAGACCATTTCCTTTCCTATATATAGATGAGCCTAAAATCAATGATTTTCATATTTGCATAGCAAAAGCTCAAACAGATAGATAAGGAAAAAAAAAAAAAAAGCATATCATGCCTATCCCAATTTGTGCAGGAGTCCTTTCGACAAATGCTAAGCCCAAAATTGTTCGTCCGACGGCAAATTTCCCACCAAGCATTTGGGGAGATCGGTTCATCAACTATGATTCCCAAGACATTGTAATCTCTTGCAATTATCATGTCTAGATCATATATTCCAGATTTGCATGTTGGGAGCTGCTATAGTACTCTAAAAAAATTATTCTGCATTTTACTTATTGAGAAAGTAAAGAGTAGAGCATTATGACTTTTTTGAGTGCTAATAACAATTTTAGTTCGACAAAAAAATAAATTTGCATAAAATCTATTTTCACTTATTTAGTAAATTCTTTTTGGTGCAGACAACTCATGCCCGTAAGAAACAAGAAATCGACGAGCTGAAAGAAGTAGTGAGGAGTGAAGTATTCAAAATTATGGCAAGTGATTTTTCACATCAGCTGAAGTTGATCGATGCAATCCAACGCCTTGGCGTGGCGTACCATTTCGCAAGTGAAATCGAAGAAACACTGGAACGTATGCATGGCACGTTTAATGACCATGAAGATGTTGGTGGTGATCTTCACATTGTTGCTCTTGGTTTTCGGCTACTAAGACAACACGGATATAATGTTTCATGTGGTAGGTTTGAATATATTCATGTACACTAGAGTAATGTGAGTGAGCTTTGCCAACTAATAATTCTCCATTTTTTATAACAATCAAGCAGATATATTCAACAAGTTCAAAGATGCAAATGGCAAATTCATGGAATGCTTAACTGCCGACATTCCGGGCATGCTAAGCCTTTATGAAGCAGCACATCTAGGGGTCCGGGGTGAAGATATACTTGATGAGGCTCTTGTTTTCACCACCACTCACCTTGAGTCAGCTTCAACAACCAATGTAAGCTATCAGCTGGCAGAACAAACAACTCAAGCCTTAGAGCGACCTTTGCAAAAGGATCTAGAGAGGGTATGTGCCAGGCGTTACATGTCAATCTACCAAGATGAAGCTGCACATAACGAAGCTCTACTGAAACTTGCAAAGTTAGATTTCAATCTGGTTCAATCTTTACACAAAAAGGAGCTTAGTGAGATTACTAGGTAAGTCTTTGAATTAGTAAGCATATATAAAAGAGTTTGCAATTAGAGGTGGAGAATAGAGTCTCGGAATATAGCAAAATAATAGAGTTTATATGTGTGAGTTCACTACAAATATATCACTGAGACCCTTGTGATAAACCTCATACTTAATAATAGATGGTTAAATTAAAATAATATCGGTGATCTTGGTGGTGAATTATATTGATCCTAAAATGTTTATCAATTAGTACTCCATATATATGTGTCTCTGTGTGTGTGTATTTTTAGTTGGTAACTAATTTTCTTTGATTAGGTGGTGGAAAGAACTAGACTTTGAAAAGAAGCTGCCTTTTGCAAGAGATAGGATTGTGGAGTTGTACCTTTGGATAGTGGGAGTATATTTTGAACCCCAATACGTTAGAGCAAGAAAGTTTCTTACAAAAATGATTGCCCTGGTATCAGTGATGGATGATATCTACGACGCATATGCTACATTCAAAGAACTCGAGATCTTTACCGGGGCAATTGAGAGGTACTAATATGAAGTAATTCAATGTATTTGCTTTTTAATAATTTAAACGTGACTTATTGTCGCAGAGAAGTACTCCTAACTATATATATGCTTAAGATTAATGTGGTTTATGAAATTCTCAGGTGGGATATGAATTGCTTGGATGAACTCCCGGACTATATGCAAATATTTTATCATACACTTTTGAGTGTTATCAATGAAATTGAGGAAGAGATGGTCAAGGAAGGAAGATCATACCGAGTTTACTATACAAAGGAATCCGTATGTATACCAACATGCACATATATAGCTTTCAACGCTTACTTTTAATTAAACATATATGATCAGAAATTCTCTATGCACTATGCAGTACGTTCGAATGGATTTGTATAGATATTAATACGTCAGTAGGTTTGTTGACAATGATATCGACACTTTATTAAGAAAATTGTTATTAGCACTTCAAAAATTTCATTTTGCACTCTTCACAAGTGTATTTTTCTTTCTAATTATAAAAAGTTTGGAGTACAAAATGAGATTTTTGGAGTGCCAATAACAATTCCCTATATTAATACAATATCCATGGTTCAGTAAAGAATTACGCAGTTTAAGTAGAAATGATATTCGCATGTGTAGATTATGTCATGACTATAGTATTATTTTTTTGGGTACATTACAAAAAAACTACCTCAAGTATTGAGTCATTAACAGTTTCATACCTCGTCTTTAAAAAGTTTCAATGTCATACCTTATCTTCGAATTTGTTGCAATGTCATACCTTCTGCCAGTTGAGTGTTAGTTTTTCAGTTAAATGCTGACTTGGCATGAGGCGGGTCCACTTTTTATTACAAAAATAATAAAATATTATTAAAAACTTTTTAAAAAATCACTTAATATTTCTTAAATATTAAAATATTAATTTATTTATTAAAAAAAACAAAAACAACCCCATCAGTTTCGTCCACCCCCCTCCCCCACCCCCACCCCCGACCCCCACCCCCGCTTCTTCTCTTCTCCCCCATCTTCATCTTCTTCCCCCCCCCCCCCCACCCACAACCACCCACCCACACATGCAACCCAAAAAAGAAAGAAAGAAGAAAAGAAAAAAAAAACAATCCCATCAATTTCGTCCACCCTCGTCCCCCGCCTCCACCCCCTCTTCTTCTCTTCTCCCCCATCTTCATCTTCTTCCCCCCCCCCCGGCCCACATCTGCAACCCAAAAAAGAAAGAAAAAAAACCATCAGTTTCGTCCACCCCCACCCCCGCTTCTTCTCTTCTCCCCCATCTTCATCTTCTTCCCCTTAACACCTGCAACCCATAACAGAAAGAAAAAAAAAAAAACCCAGATCCCATCTACGCTGCCATCACCGGGTTCGTGAGGTGGAAGGAAACCCCCTTCACCAGGCCAATTCCATGGGTGGAGAACCTGGGCGCTGATAAACTGGGAGTAATGGGTGTGGATTTAAGGAGTGGTGTGTGTAGATGAGGGAAGATGGTGGGTGCGAACTGAGGGTGGGTGCGGGTGAGTGAGGACGGAGGGCGGGTGCGGGGGGAAGACGAACTAGGTTTTTTTTTGGGTTCCAGGAAGGGGGGGTTCGGGGGAAGAAGATGAGGAGGGAGGGGGGGTGTTGGCGGGGGACGCAACTGATGGTGTTTTTTTTAATTTTAAATTAATTATTATTTTAATATTTAAAAAAAATATTAAATGATCTTTTTTTAAGTTTTTAATAATTTTTTAATAAAAAGGTGGATTCCGTCTCATATCACGTCAGCATTTAACTAAGCAACTGACAGTCAACTCACGGAAGATATGATATTGTAACAAATTCGAAGATAAGGTATAATATTGAAACTTTTTAAAAACGAGATATGAAACTGTTAATGATCCAATAGTTAAGGTAATTTTTTGTAATTTACCATATTTTTTATGGGGTTAGTTACTATGATTTACTAACTACGTACACATGCCCCGTGTAGTTGAAATGTGTTGCTCGAGCGTACTTTGAAGAGGCTAAATGGTTAAACGAAGGATACACCCCAACTATGGAGGAGTATTTGCCTGTTGCTATTGTGTCTACTGGCTACCCAATGCTTTCAACCGTATCCTTGGTTGGTATGGGAGATATCGTAACCAAGGAGACATTTGAGTGGCTCTTCAATGACGCCAAAATTGTTAGAGCTTCAACAACCCTTTTCAGGTTCATAGATGATATGGTTACGACCAAGGTACACAGCAGCTTCTAGTACCTATTGATTACATCCACTTTTTGACAAATTCTATGGTACCCTTTAATAATTAAAAAAGTATCAGGACTATGTAATTTCAACGTTAGTAGTGTAATAAACTTACGTCCAAGTGTGATATTTTGAAAATCTATGTTTTTGCAGTTTGAGCAAGAGAGAGGGCATGTTGCTTCTAGTGTTGATTGCTACATGAAGCAATATGGGGTGTCGGAGCAAGAGACGATCAAGGTTTTTAACAAACAAGTCGTGAATCTGTGGAAGGATATAAACGAGGAGTTCCACAGATCAACTGCAGTGCCAATGCCCGTCCTCATGCGTGTTCTCAATTTAACAAGGGTAGTAGATCTCCTCTACAAAGGTGACGATGGCTACACTCGTGTTGGTAAAGTGGTGAAGGATATTATTGCTGCACTTTTTATTGATCCAGTGCCAATTACATGAGTTGGCAGAATCCTTCTTTTGTTCTTCGCGAAAATAAAATGGCATTTAGGTCCGACGTTGTCCTGGTGTCGTTGGAATAAACGTTTGCTAGGAGTGTTGGGTTGGTTTGTTTCAAATGTGTGTAATAATGTTTCTACCAACATATATTAAAAATAAAACATAGTTTAATGGAATCAGAGAGCAGAACACGCACCGGAACCCTAGCTGCTATATTACCTCATGACAAACTGATGAACTAGTTGTCAGTTACCTTGCTACTGCACCTTAAAATATGGTTGTCACTTACCAGCACTCAGGTCAGGGGGAGACTGAAATACCTATGTAAGTCTTTTTGGCCTTCGAAAAATGATGGATAACCGTGGCTTGCCATCAGTTGTCCCCTTTAAAAAGAAAAAAGAAAAAAATAGGGGAATGAAAAGATCCCCTATATTGGCTGCAAACTTAATCATGGTATTCGCATCCTCCCACCCAATTTAAATCTCAACATAAATACCACTTGTTGTGACTGATGTACATGTAACTAGGCTGATTATATATAGCCCTATAAATAATATGTGGGGGATTTAACTCAAATTCAGTGAGCTAAAAATGAAGATTATTTGTCGAGACAGTTCTGTTTATTTTCTTTTAATCAAATAGATTTTAGTCTATTAGCACTTGTGTTTACAATATTGGAAGATGTTCCATGTTCTATTCACCTTGCCGGTTAATTACAAGTAAAAAGTCAATTAATTATAACCGCAATTAGTCTCCTAGAGGTTAGGACTTGCTAACAATTATATTGATTCTACTTCTATATCTGCGGACCAACAAATGGAGGGCTAACAGTCAGCTCCGTTGGACTAGTTAATCCAAGTTCAACGACTCCAACCACTTTCCCTATCCCTTCACTGCTCAAAAGCCCAGCCCATCCCACTCTTTTGACAGGCTATCAGTGAAGACACATGTCTCTTTATTATAGGTTACTCCCGTTAAAGTCGTTACAATATTTGTGAGGCTGTTAAGTAATTTATTAGTTGGTTAGTTAATTACATGTAAGCTTGTATTGTATTCAGTATATAAGTATATAAGGAACTGCAACTCGCAAATGTAGTTAGTTAGTCATTTTTTCATAAATACAGAAGCTTCATTTCTCTCTAAACTTTCTTGGGTTCTTCATCTTTCTTAATTCTTCATTATATTTTTACTTTAGACTTATATTTAGTTACGCTCCTTGGAACTCGATTTTAATCCCACATTGCCCCTTGAAACTCAAAAGTCACTACTTTGCTCCCTGGAACTTGATTTTGATCCCACTTTATCCCCTGAAACTCAAAAGTCGCCACTTTTTCTCCCTGTAACTTGATTTTGACCACATTTTGTCCCTTGAAATTCAAAAATCGACACTTTACTTCCTGAGACTTAATATTCACTCCACTTTGGGTTTTTTCTATGTATTCCGTTAAATAACCGTTAAGTTTACTTATGTGGTATAATTAGAGCACACTTATAAGTTATGATTGACGAGGCACAAGAATAAAGTTCACATATCCAATTAAATGCAACGTAGATTGCGACAAAAGAAGAAAAGAATAGTTTCCAAATATTGTAGAACATATTAAAATAAAGAAAAAGTAAGAAAAATAGAAAAAAAACAATGCATGAGTGTTGAATTTTTCAGGTCGACCGGCCAATGGCTCCACTACACCAACATTGATACTATCCCCAACTTAGTAATTATTACATGTCCAATCCATCAAGTGTGAAGTTTTATCACAAAAATCTCGGTATTACTTAGAGTGAGACAAAAGTGATTTTTTTTTCCTCTTTTCCTCTTACAGATGTGAGATTCAACAATGAGTTTCATCTACCTGACCTCTCTCTCCCTCTCTCTAATCATTGTCCCCCTGCCTCCATCTCCAGCCACCTTTTATCATTGGTTTCATTGATTTTGTTATTTGTTATGTTATTAATGGCGGTGCATGGTGAAGAGAGAAAATCGTTCTTTTTACTATTTATTTATTTTAGGAGAAATTTGGCATATTATCAATTATAAATTTTGAAGAGATGAACTTATTTAAAAAATAGAAATAATGTAAAGCGAATTTTGAGTTTCAAAGAGTAAAATGACGAGTTTTGAGTTTTAGAGAGTAAAGTGGGATTAAAATAAAAATTCAGGGAGTAAAGTGGCGAATTTTGAGTTCTAGGAGACATAGTAGGATCAAAATCAAATTTTAGGAAGCAAAGTGATGACTTTTGAATTTCAGAGAGCAAAGTAAGATTGAAATCGAATTCTAGAGAGTGCAGCTAAAAATAAGCTTTATTTTACTACTAAGTATTTCTTGTCGTAAGTTTGAGCAATTTTGTGAAGAGTTTGTGACTCAAGTATTTAAAAGCGTTTAACTTATCGATATTCGGCTCCGTCAAGATCTCTCCTATAAAATAAACAAATGATTTATGAAATGTCGAATCAAAATATTAAGAGAGGGGAACAAATTGTAGAGGAATCCCAGTGGGAAGCTTAAAGCAAAAACACAAGGTGGAAAAGCCCTTTCTTCTTTTCCTTTTTCTTTCACAAGACTTCAGTGCATTTTAGCTACAGCTTCAAAGTTTCAGCGTTCGGGCTATGAACCTAATGAACACTATGTGCAAAAGCCCTTTCTTCTTCTTTTCTTTCTTTCACATGACTTCATTGGATTGTAGCTACAGCTTCACATTTTCAGCATTTGGGCTACGAACCTAGTGAACCCTCTGTGACCCACACCGACCTTTGTCCTTGGGGGTATTGATTTATGAAGAACAAATAAAAAGTTATTACTTTCATGAAAAATGGGGTAATGCCATGGAAAGAGATCCCAAGAACATCTTAATCTTCACAGTCCGCCTATAACATCTTGTGACAAAAATAAGACAATATATTTTCATGTGGCATTAAACTCCGCCTATGTAAGTTTATCTTACATTGTCGGTCCCAAGCCCGGATAAAGGAGGAGGGGGAGGGCGTCAGGTAGTCGACAGCCGGCACTCCACAGTTACGTCGAATCCTTATGACAATGAATCCAGAACGAAATCACGCTAAAGCTAGGATGTCACCCGTAAGTGGCGCGCTGTGTGGCCCGAGCACAGTGATAAGTGAGCAAGGGTCGCTGTATCTCCATCAGCATCCGGATGCAGTGTTAAATGAGCAAGGGGGCCATAGAAACTTCTTTTCGAACGACTCCACTCAAAGTTGTTTGGGAGCATATGCTCCTATCAACTTTACACAGAACACACAAAAGAAGTACTTTGATCCTATTAGACGAGGGATGGTGAAGAAGCTAGGACAGAAGGGTAGAGTTCAAGAGAGTAGAATGCGTTTAGGAACGTGGAATATAGGAACCTTAACGGGAAAATCTATGGAAGTAGTGGAAGTTATGGTGAGGAGAAGAATAAATATTATGTGCCTACAAGAAACTAAATGGGTTGGTCTTAAGGCAAATGATCTAGAAAACTCAGGGTTTAAGCTTTGGTATTCGGGCACAAATAGAACGAGAAATGGTGTTGGCATCATTGTGGACAAGACCTTTACACAAGATGTTGTAGATGTCAAGAGGGTAGGAGATAGAATCATGGCAATCAAGATTGTAATAGGATAAGAACTCATCAATGTGATTAGTGCGTACGCACCTCAAGTAGGGTTGGATACGAGTTCGAAGGAGAAATTTTGGGAAGACCTTGGGACTTGGTGTAAAGAATTGCTCAGACGGAGAAGTTATTTATAGGAGGAGATTTAAATGGACACGTGGGCAGGGAGACAGGCAACTATGGAGGTTTTCATGGTGGCCATGGTTTTGAGGAGAGAAATGAGGATGGGGAAGCTATCTTGGATTTTGCAATGGCATATGATCTCTTCTTAGCCAACACCTTCTTTAAGAAGAGAGAAGAACAGGTGATCACCTACAAGAGTG